>NC_135438.1:13975511-14575511 GCF_051991255.1 Vanacampus margaritifer
TTTACCTGCTGCTGAGAGAAGTCGTACGGGTAGTACTGTGAATGGTAAAACAGAAAAACGTTTTCATAAAGTTGGCTATTGTGCAGTATTTAATAACCCAGTAGGGACTTTGCTGAATATGAGTGTATATATTTACCACTTCCAGACTCTGCCTGCCAGGTGGCTGTGGAATAGAATACCTGATGAAACCATGAGAGGAATGGCTGTAAGAAACGAGAGGTAAAAAAATCAACTACATTAACGATATGGGCAATGTTTAAAGCATGTTTAAACAATCTTAACTGGCATAGAAGTGTAAATGCATGTTATGATGATAATGTTGTCAACGTATTGTTGTTTTTGCCATACTGTGCTGAGCAGTGATAATTGCGTCGACAAAAACATTTCGGCAAATTTTTCATGAGGAAAATTTTTTTGCAGACGAAAACTAAAACAACACAGTGAAAAAAAAACCACAAAATTTAGAAGGAATAAAACGCGGCTGGGGAAAAAGAACCGCTCAGAAACTGTTCACTGCACTTTATTTAATGTTTAAACATGTTAACATTCATTTTGCAGCTGTAAGATTAATCACAGGCAATTAGCACTTTTTTTTTTATTTTGGTGAAAACTAAGTTTTAAGACGGCATATTCTCAGTTCAACATGTTTCATTGAAACAAAGTTTAAGTCGACAACTTATTCTTTATTTATTCTTTATTTCGTCAACTAAAATGACTTTTTATTTTTGTCGACTAAAATTTGATTAAAACTAAAGCACAATCAGATGGCTAAATTATGGCTAAAACTTTAATCTTAGTCAAAAGACTATAACTAAAACTTGTAAGGGAAATCGGTCCAAATAATTATTAAATCAGTAATAGTTAATCTTATAAATTGATAATCAATTGACTCATTATTGAAGGAGACTCAAACTTAATATTTAAATTAATTCTGAGTAAGCCTGCGGAGCACCACATCTATTTTTGATGATTTTATCAGGATAACAAATGAGAACCTCTTTTATTTTCAAATCTATTTGGGAAAATCTATTTGGAACTTAAAAGAAGCAAAACTCTAACTACTGTAATAGAAATTAGAAATGGGGTGGGGGCAACAAAAAGTTTTTTGCTGGGCCTGTTGCAATGCGGATGGCGCCGTGAGGTAGTCATGTGCTGGATTGCCCCACCAGCCGTGTGCTAGCCCTTTTTCTAGCAGCCGTGCCAGATGAAGAGTGGACCCCCCACAGAGCAGGGCAACCAGAGGTGAGAGGAACCAGCAGTGTGAAGGAGCCATGGGAAAGAGTAAAGAGGAATTAGCGGTGTGTGGTTCAATTAGTTCACATAATTCAGGCGTGACGCTTGAAAATCACCATTTAGAAGAGTGTTGTGAAACATACAGGTGCAGCAGAGGCAATGCTGGCTAGGCTGAGATACACAAGGACTACTTTCATTTTGGCAACGAGTCCCAATGCTACAAACGTCACCTTGAACCAAATGCCAGTGCTTCAACACAACAAAATAAAAGAAGCTTTTAAATGAATGAATGAACATTTGTCACTCACCTTCTGGAGGAATTGCGGTGAATAGTGAGAATGATGCACCATGCCATGTCTTTTATTGCATCATCTCGCCTGCTATTCAATCACAGTGCATCGAGGTCACGTGTAAAAAACAAAAAACAAAACAAATGTGCAAGCTGATGACATCCGAATTCAGGCTTTACTAAATTACCGCTGACCTCATCATACCATAAGTCTAATTGCACACAATGCTTGATTACAATGTCTGATAGATATTATTTCTTAGATTGTGTGCAGCATTGCTGGCATCATCTGAGCTGGTTGGGGCAATTAAGCCAGTAAGACTAGAGAAAGATGAGTAAAGATTTAGTTGGAAAATCTGTTATTCGTATATACTGTAAAGCTCATTTAAATTCCATCCCCTGTTTATGCACAAAATATAAAGGAAATGGTCCAAGGATAATCATTTTGGTGGCTAATGGGTCCTCTTCTCGTGTCGCCACAAATGTCTTTCAAAGTCGAGCCATATAAATGGGTTTCAGCAGGTTGACCTTACCTCTGAGGTAATTTCAGAACAAAATGAAGTCAATTACGGTGACTGTTACAATGCATTAAAGTCTACTTTCTGACCTGCAATTACTGCAAATCTTCTTGATCATCTGATTTGCCAGTAATGGATGTGAAGATGAGGATAATATATTTAGCACTTCTGTTCAACTCAAACAATTGATGATAAATAATGATGTATTGATGAAGTAGCAGTAATGAACACATATGAGTATTTTTATGTAAACAAAAATTTTTTTACTGACATAATTATAATAGCTAGGTAAAAATGTGCATGAAGAGACGTCATTTGTGTTTTAGTCCATACAGCTGTACATGGTGCATCATAAAATAGCAAAGGGGAATAGTGATAACTTTAGTGTTAGTGTGCTTGAAAACAACAATATTGAGCCTTGAACCTATTTATGGTGGCTCACAAACATTGTGCCCTTGTGTGGGTTGGAGTGTTTGCTCTGTGACCAGTTTGCTTGCCCAGGATAAATTAAACCTGCAGTCGGACCTACATACTTAACAGTTCCTGCAGGCAGGTAGCCACCCATTTGGCTGGCTTGAGCCACCATCTGGAGCATGGAGCAGGGCACAGATGTAGTCAGAGCCAAGTGAGGAGGAAGAATAAAGCATCACCGATCTCAGTGAGCTGAATGA
The DNA here is from genome assembly GCF_051991255.1 of Vanacampus margaritifer. Lineage (NCBI taxonomy): Eukaryota > Metazoa > Chordata > Actinopteri > Syngnathiformes > Syngnathidae > Vanacampus > Vanacampus margaritifer. Next base: position 13,978,223 of record NC_135438.1, read on the forward strand.
GCGAGCATGCCCGAGAAAAAAAAAAATCTCACCTTGAGCTCCTCTGAGCTCAGACTAGATGAAAGGGAGGGCTTCTGCGAATAAACGTAAACATCTTGAAATCAGACAATACATCAGATGATTGACAATCTAATTTTACAGCACAAAGTTATCATTGACTGCTGGACCATGAGTACAATTTGGTGGTACTGGAAAGCCAAAGAAGGCTGATGATATACAACAAAAATGATGTACTGTTTTGCTTTTTGTTCATGCGGATTTTTTGGTGTTGTTTTTTTTAAGAGGAAACTACATGCTCACTTGGCTGACATGCAGTTTGGGATTAACAAATTTCTCTTGGGATCAACCAAAGGTGTGGGAATGGACTTGCAGGTGCGTCGACCGATGGTCTCTCCAAGTCAAAATTTTATTTATTGGATATAAAAAAGTCCAAACACCCTTGTTAATTGTCAGCTGTTCTTTTTAATAGAAAGCAATATAACCAAGATAAAGCATTTGAAATATTTTTCTACCATTAATGACCTCAAACCTGTACGACAACGATCTCCAACCATCGGTCCGTGGCCCAGTATCAGCCTGCGGGACACTTTGTACCAGGCCGCACATGTTGAACGCAATACAAAATGGATGGATTGCAACATTGTGCACCAATATCTCTCTGTGCCACAGAGCCTGTAAACAACAGCAGATAATTTAACAACTACTGTATAAAGGGCCACCATTTTGAGTGGACTGGATATTATCTAGCGTCCGAAGTCCATTGGTTCCTGGTCTGTTAGATTGAGGTTCCATTGTTGCCTACAGCGTTCAACTTCATGGACAATTATACCAGATGCTAACATTTAGCAACCTATCAACTTGACATAGAAGTAAGGATGGAAATGCTAGTGTTAAGCCTTTTTACCCTTTAGGGCCACCAAGCCTCAAGCTAACTTTCAGCAAAGAGTGAGTCAAAACAAGTGCACATATAATGCATCGTAACTAGCTATATCGCGCTACTGCTATTAGCTGAGATGCTTGAACAAGTTACACAGTACATTATGACTGTTAAAATGGTGTACCGCACGATATACGTCATGAAGAGGGTCTTCTGCCCAGATTTAGTTATAACTGTTTTAATTTACTTATTTCCTCAGTAGAACTTTTATCTGTGGATGTGTCTTTGTAAGTGGTGTCGCAATTTCTGCTCGTGTCGTCATGTCTGAAGGACCTCGTCTGTTTCCACATCAAAGGGCCATTTGTCAATGTGTATTGAATGATGTCTGTCTTAGCTGAGGGCAGGGGGTGGGGGCTTGGGGGTTTTATGATACTGCCTTTCAAGATAGTATAAGAACGCTGTGAGTCCGCTGTAACTACACACTTGCGAGAGGACTGCAGCCATTTGTCTGTAAACTTGCTTGTGTCCGGAATATTCTGTAAAATAAATCCTTCAAAGGACCTGTTCACCCATCTCCAGTCTGTATTCAGAAAATCAACATTCTCTCTACCCGAACAACAACGAACACGCGGAAGACAAAGATAGTCTTCTAACAGTCACCACACTTAATTAATATTCATGAGGCTAGGGAGGGGGTCAAACTCGGTGGGCCAGTCATGCTAGACGACTGTAATAAGTCTACTAGCAAGATGGCTACTGCGCTAAATCTACTAATTCTGTCCGAGAATGATATCCATGGTGCCAAATTCACTGGTAGAATCAGCAAAGAAAAATACAAATGTTCAATTAAGGAGATGGCTAGAGTATACCTCATTTATTTCAATTATTATATCCTTCCTGCTTTTAAAACCGTTTTCTTAATTCAAAAAAGGCCCTACAGATAAATGTTCATACATGTCACAGCTGCAACGGAAGGCAAAAAAATAAATAAACAGGCGGTAAGCAAGACAGATAAGAACAACAGTGGCAGCGCCATTTTAGCATTTTTCCTCTGTGTTGGTGTAGTCTGGCCCACAACAAAATATTTACTACATATGAAGGTGAAAGTCTTCAATTCGCTGGCCTTAAACTGCTCTTTTGGACATCCGCGCAAGTTGATCCCCAATCATATTGATCCCTCTGAAGGTTTGGCTTTAGGAAACGAATAAAGACTACATCCTTCATATGTAGACGGTCGTAGTGTCTGGAGTGGTTTCTGCAAGTTCCATAAGAGCTGTGTTTACTCGGCATGGATTTTTTACGGAGATAAACGAGAACAAAACAAACACCACTAAGCATGGATCGTCAATTCATCGTCATTCATTTTGACCTCCTTCCGGTTCAAGCTGCTGAAGTCACATGGCCTTGCGGTCTAAAAATAGCATTCGTGCGGTACCCCATTTTAGCCACTTAAATTATACCACTAATGTTTTATAATAGGCTGCTACAAGCATTCAATTTAAAGTTCAATTATAGTGTATTTGAGGGCACAATAAGCAGGCTCTCCCCAAGTGAAAACTAAGTACTTTATAATGTTTTAGAGGCTGAAAGTAATCATTTTATTGCAGCTTGTCCACAGTTGGTGGCTCCGTTAGCTGCGATTGAGACTTGAGTTTCAGTTATGACAGATCTGAAATTATTCAGAAAGTTGAATAAGACGATGAGTGTCTTTGAGCTGTTCTTGAATGTGTAGACAAATGAGAACTCAGTAGAATTTTTAAATAGAACAAGTACATGATGGGTGTACTCACTGGCAGTCCTGACACTGTAATTGTAAAACATGTCAGGATTACAAGCATCATTGTGAGAAGCTGAAGAAAATCAATAGAGTAGAGATGAGTTGCCTCTGGATCAATGCTTGCTTTTTAAGGGATGTCCTCTTGGACCACTTTAGAGCAAATTCAATAAAAGTAGAGGCAGGCATATTATCTATGCATTGCTCCCGGAGTGAGACAACCAATCGGGCATCACAAAACAAATTGCCGCTTAAATCTCAATCACGGTGAAGCAATGAGGTGGAAAGCAAGAGAAAATCCGGTAAATACCCCCCATCTTGTTGTTTTTGTACCATAATACGTCTGCAGTTCAATAGACATCGCATCAGCACCTGCGTGTGCAACTGATGTGTCATTGCCTCACGAGTGGTGTCAAAATAACGCGGGCAGCCTAAACTCGTGGGTGGGATGAAATAGCAAACTGCGCCCATCTCAAAGAATACTGTTTCACAAAACAACAGCAAGCTTTGGTGGTTAGTGGGATGTGATTTGAAACTACAATTGTAGTCTGTGCATGTATGCGTGTGCGTGTGAGACTTCCTTTGTGTGCACCGAGCAGGGTTCTTATCTTGCCAAAAGCTGCAGTATCCATGAAACAAATCATTCTCATGCAAAGATAACCACAGAGACAGAATATATAATATTATAAATGTAAGACTAGGGGGCAGTGTCAGTGGTAATGCAAAAATATCACTTAATATTAAAAGACCAAAACTGTTCTCTATGATGGACTCAAACGCCACAGCAAAGGAAGACTGATGTGTCAAAGTTTTAACAGCTGTTCAGAGATTTCTGGAAACGCAAGAATTCAGAAAACACATGTGTTGACCTCATCTGCCTACAGCACATTGCACCGATGTCATTTCAACATGTACGGTCACGAGTTGGGGCTTGAAAAACTGCATCTCTTTGCATGTGTGTTTATAAGATTGATTGTTATTTATTCAATACTCAATATTATCTCAAACTTAGCTGCAGCTTAACGTAGTGCATGGTTTAGCATGGCTGCATGTGATGCTGAGTCATGATAAATGGAATGCTGAGTGCAGAGATGGATGAAGCAAAGATTATGCTGTTAAAAGGATTCAACACGATTCCTGCAGAACCCATGTTGATCCTGTACGTTTTGTGTGGGCATGCCCGACATGTTAAATATGGCAACACATTACACCATTCCAAGCTGACTGTTTTCCTAACTAGAGTTTAGAAATCTGCCCAAAATCACAACGGTCACCTCATTAGGTACTCCAGCACAATGACTAAGCTCTAAAACGACATCTAAAATTGTGCTTTAATGATTGATTGTCACTTTATTGACTACCCTATTATGCTACAAGATGCACAATTTTAGAAACAGCTCTCTGGCCAATAGCAAGCCCATAATTTGTTAGCATAAAACCACCGGTGCATTTCTGCTATCATCTGAAATCAAGCTATCAAGCCAGCATCCAAAACAGTGAAAGCAATTTTATATTATATTGTCCTATGCAAACACTATATCACGTTTCAGAAAAAAATGTTGCTAGCTAACGCTAATCTGTAAAAAAAATTTAAAAAATAAAATAAAATAAAACATGTGCAAAGCCACTACTGGCAAATTTAATCCCATAGTCTAATTATCAACCAAAATACACTTGTCAATTCATATAATAACATTACTGTCATATGCTAATGCAGCTAACATTGTTAGCCAGCATAAATCTGTGCACAGCAGCTGTGCTTACCACCTGGTTTTGGTTATATTTACAGTATTATCTCACCTATTTTGTAACAGTAACTGCGTTTCTATTACAGTTTTTCGCAAAAATAAAAGTGATATTGTACTATTTCGATAAAGTACAATTTTGACTCGCCGGTGTTTTCATTGAAGAGCGTTTCGCTTCTGAGGCGGAATTCTCGTAATGTCCCGTCTCGCGGGATCTCGCAGTTCCGTAGGAGGTGCTCATGATGTTTACGGAAGACAGACGCCCGGAGTTGTTAATATTACTTCAAAAACATCTCCCTCCCCTCATCGGGCGGGTTTGGCCATTTGGTGTTGGTGTGTGTGCGCACTTATAACTCATGTTATGGTGCGGACGGAAGGATTTCAATGACGACGTGCGCCGTATGTCGCTCGTTTTCTCGTTGCCAAGGGCAATGGCCATTTCTCAGGCAACGATATGGGATGTGCGTTAGCGCCGGCATATTGGCTTCATAACTGAATCGCCATGTGCTTAAAAAGACTTGTTATCCCCTCCGGAGGCAGCTCCGACACGAAAGTGAGTGGCTAGACAGCGAGTGGCTAGACAGCGAGTTAACGACGTTCCAAATAACCAGACTTTGTTTTCCTTTTGGGCAGTTTATTTTAACAATGGCCTCTTTAGGTCGTCGTAAAACTAAAAAAGAAAAATGAAAAATGTATTAGCTAACTATACACGACACACTCTCATGCTAGTAGCTAGTTGCATTGCACAACAGTCTCTTATCTCTAATAACTGTCCTAAATTAACTAAAATGAATACACAGTGTTATTTTCTTAACATCACATGTACTTATGGACAGTTCTTGTACAAGGGTACACACGAAACAGGATCCAACAGTTCGCGTAGCACATAAACGAGTCGGCGTTGCGTGCTGCCACATTGGAATTCTCTCTTCTCAGCAAAACAATGAACAAAGCAACCACTGGAGGGCGCTCTAAGGTCACATGACTACAGGGAAGTGTTTCCATTACTAGCTTGCTTTTGCGCAAAACTGAGGGTAATGGAAATGCACCTAGTGTAGAACCGCTCACTCTGATACTTTTTCAAAAACCAAAAGACTTAAATATTTACTTCTTTTTTTTAAAAAATCACACTTGGTTGCTAGGCAGCCACTGAAGAGAGCAACTATTTGGATACATTAAACATTAAAAAGTACATTTTCCATACTACATTGTACATTTCAGTGAGCATTTTTCTGCATTTTTTCAGACCATCACTTCATTGTAACATTCAACTCATGGGTGCCTTGTTGTTTAGAATATTAAAGAAAACAATGTCATCTGTTGTCACCTCGTGGGCCTTCAGTGGTCTGTGGGTTCTGCGGACCTGCACTCTGAGTCGTGACTGGAGGTGGAGGTGGCTGTGGGGTCGGGGCCGGTGCAGGTGGCGGCCACAACTTGGGAAATAGAGGCCAGCGGGGGAACGCAGGCCACGGCCGAAAAGCCTTTACTGCCTCTCTGAACAAAACAAATAAACCCTTCCAAGTATTCATAAAAGAGCATTTTATTGTCATCTATGTCCAGAATGTCAGTCTCACCTCATGACTGTGAGACTCGCCGCTGCTTTGGTGATGACACCAATGCGGGAGTGTTGTATCAGCTACATTTAAAGTCAAAGAAATGCAACAAAAAAGAAGGAGGATCATACAGGGGGGGTTGTACTTACAGTGATAGACGAGTGGATCAAATAGGGGAGCAAAATAGGAAGAAACTTCATCTTAGCCTTGAAATTTTAATTCAGGCTAACAAAACTACTAAAAGAAGTTTGAAAAGTTGTAAAAAAAAAAAAAAAGAATGACAGCTCAACTGATTAGGTTCAGCCTTGAAGTCTGACATTCCCTGAAACTCCACGAGCATTTAAATAGCTTCAGCGAGTTTACATTACGTCGAACACACACTACATTTCATCAGGCATGTGGTTGGTTCAAGTAAAAAGACAAATAGGTGTGATGCAATTTCATCAGCCTTTGGAATGGCACTACATAGATCTCAAAGTTGAAAGCTGTAGCTCTCCAAAAGCTTGTGAAATTATTCAAATTCATTGGGATCTAATGCATCTACCGCAAAACCCCTGACTGATTGCTCACGCTAATTGAACAAGATCTTTCTGCTAGTCAATATTAGTCTAGATTCCCTTAATAGGCATCTTGATGAAAACGTTCTCTGCAAATTTATTTCCTCATTTCCATTGGTGTCAGAATTGGAGGTCGTTTCAGGTTAACTGTTTTTTTATTATTATTCATTTATTTATTTATTACACTTATTTAAGAACTTTCTGCTCATATTCAAGTTGAAAAACAATGGAATGTAACTGGATTGTTTTGTTTACCACTTTTTACAAGCTATAACATTGAGTATTGTCATATGTTGTACACATTGTTTTGTTTTGTTGCTATTTTATTTTGTTAACAAAAATAGTTCCCAATTATAGTTTTAGTTTTCTGTATTTTATTAGTTTGCATTAACTAAAATAACCTTGATTGTGACACATACTAACCACTACTTTCAGTATTTTATAATATTTTAGTATTTCTATTCAAGGATATTGTGCTATTGAAACACATTTGTCAAAATGCAGAACACTGTCATTGAATTTTGAATGGAGCAAGGAAGGTCGACTGCATATTGTTTTGTTGTTGTCTTCCTGTAGAGTGACAAAATGAAAATGACAAAACGACTCAACGGTGCTCTCCAGAGCATCTTCACGCTTCCAAGTACTCAATTCAACAAATGTATTATATTTCATATAAACAAGTCATATACCTAAATGCTTTTTCATCAGTTCTCCCAATTTGCAAATATTGTTGCTGGCTCATCAAAAGTGTTGGCTTCATACAAATTCTTCAGTGTAAAATAATTATGTGTATGCAGCAGGAGCGAAAGCGGCACAAGCGGCGTTATAATGATGTCTCTAAAGTCGTGCAAAACTTTTGAAAGTGTCAGCATTTCACGCAAGACCTCAGCGTACCTCAAAACATCTCAAGGATTAACTCAAGGTGCTTTGCCTTTTCTTTGGGCTTTTTTTTGCCGCACTTATTCCAAGCAGGGCCAGAGGGTTATAAGAGACGATACACTTCAGAAGAGATGAATAATATACACACTAAACTCCATTCTCATTTGTTTTCGAGTGTGTGTGTGTTTCATTATTTTGCGCTTTGGTTGACAGTTAAGAAAGTTAAAATGGTAGTTTAAAAGCATTGCGTGTGCAATTAATAAAGGCTTTATGATGGTGACCTTAAAATATATATATTTTTCAATTTCTATTATTTCCGGTGACCGACCAGAACAGAATTTGTCCAATCGTTGAGGTTCCACTAAATATTTACAACAGAGCAATGATAATGTCTTGGAAAAAAAACAGACCAATTTCATAGTCATTTCTCACTCACTTTTTTTCTTTCATTTTTACTGACTATTTCCAGAATCATCAATTCAATTCATGCAGGTGTTTGTTGCAGACCTTTCTGGTGACCCACCTGGGACAGGCAAGCACAAGCTGTTCATCATCATCTACAATATGCTAGCCTGCTTGCTAAAACATGACAATTAACTTGGATCATTATCAAACACGTGCACGGATTATACTGCCAATTTTTTTATGATGCTGGAAATCCCAAAGCTTTCAAAGACATTTCTCTTGATTACAGCTTTTGTGTTTATGAGGAAATACACTTATGTTTGTCTGTATGCTTCGACACGTGCCATTTCTCCTTTTTGTCACTAAAATGTTTACATTCCGCTTCTCAGCTATTAAGCGCAAGAACAAATGAGCGTCGCTAGCTCGCGTCGGCCACATTTGTTGCCTCTGACAATAATAAAAGTGTTTCTCCACATTCTAAATAAAACAAGTATGCAAGTGTGTGAAGCCTTTGGGGTGAAAACACAGATGTTGATTTCCTGCATTCGACAGGCTCTATCATTATGCCTACTTTTGCTGGAACAACCTCTCTGATTTGAAACGTGGATGTTTTTCTCCATGAATAAAAGCTTTTCGTCAGGTTGTAATGACAGGAAGATGAATCATCGACATTTGCAGCCTATTTTTTCCCCCGAAATGTCACCTTTTGCTACTTTGTGGGCATGTTTACATGTTCATACAAAGAAGTTTGAAAGGGAACACATATTTTTTCTCAAATAAAAACCAAATATCAAAATTTATAGAAACATGGTCTACGTATATAGAATTTTTTAACCTAATTCTGGTTACTTAATTCTGCCTGTTAGCGAGAGCCACCACATCGTGATAACTTACATTGATGTTTCTGCATTTGGCAATTTATTATTATATTATATTATTAGTATGGGATTTTTTTTAATAGGTTTTAGGTGAACTGATAAATACACACACGCTCGCACGCACGCACATACACACGCCCATACACATACTCACCCACATACAAAAAAAAAAAAAAAAAATATATATATATATATATATATATATATATATATATATATATATATATATATAAATTTTTTATAAAAAATAAAAAAGGAGAGCAATGATGACATGTCAAATCGAATGAACAATACTGAGCTCTCCATAAAAAAAAAAGAAAGGGAACACATTGACGCATTTGGACTTTTTTTCTTTGAATAGAAATGTCAAACCAACGCAAAAGCTGCAAAGTTACTGTGAGATTGCTGTATGTGAGCCATGCTAAATGTGAGCCGTCCAAAGTCTTGCAGAGTTGTGGAATCAGGAGTCAGCTAATTTACATCATGACTACATACCCCCCCCCCCCCCCCCCCCCGCACACACACATGCACACACTGAAGGTAAGCAGAGCTGCAGTGTTTGAACAGATTACCCTTAGCAAACAGTATTAATAGTGTTAGGTTCTAAAATCCACATACTGGAATGTTTGTTATGAGAGGTCAACCCCAACATTTTCTTGACAATAGTATGTTGTATTTACGTCCACTAGTCAAAACACGACATTCTGATTAATATTGTGTTTGTGGAATCTGAGTTAAGCGGCAAAATCTATCCGGTTTTATGCATCCCAGGAGGAGGCCCTTTTGCCACTTTGCTATCTACTGAAAATGACATCATAGTTGCTCAGGGAACGACCAATCACGGCTCAGCTTCCGAAAACAGGTGAGCCGTGATTGGTCATTTCCCGAGCACTGAGAAACTGTGAGTGTTCACAACACAACTCGCAGATGGGAGCTAAAACTAAAGTTTTATTAGGAGCTTGAGATCGCAACATGGACCAAAATGTATCTCTCTTCAATTTTGATGAAGTTACTCCATTTTGGGAAAGAGCATGCTAGCTTGGGCAATAAGACATGGATGATGTTTCCCATGGTATCAGTTGATGTTGTTTTACACCATTAACACAATACAGTATCTGGATTCAAAGTGCTACCGGGCTGCCTATAACACTGTTGGAAAACGATCCATTTTGCATATTGCGCTGGTTAAGTTTAAACTGTGGTGGTCATTAAAGTATGAATTATGTAAATTTGAACTGTAGTGAAATAGCCAATAGTCTCTGTTGCACTTTTTGATTTAAAAGTTGTTGTAATTTCAAAACAACTTCCCCCAAAAGAAATAATCTATAGAGCACACTTTAATCTCGTTAACAATAAATAAAATTACTCATCCATTAGCAACACTTGACAGATACTAATGAGGAGGGGAAAGGAAGATGTTTGCAGGGAAATAGCAACACTTAGTGGCAATTCATAGGTTTTGCAGTAAGAGCTGCGTAGAGTGTCATAAGTTTCTTTAAATTAATTCCCGGCTAACTTTAGGCAAGAGTTGGGTTACAGCCTGGACAGGTTGCCAGCTAATCGCAAGGCACTGGGAGAACGTACAAATTCCATCCTTAGCCTCTTGACTATGAGGCAGACCTGCTGTGAACACTAGAGCGCTGATGGCCTCTGTTATAATACATAATGTTGTTATAGAAATCAATTAAATACTAAGCCCCAAACAGGACATGAAGAAAAAAATTGCCCGATGCCCTGAAGATAAGTTTCATTTTTTATTCAGTTCTCGTCAGTAGGCAATAATACAGTTGCAGATTATCTTTATAGCTCATCGCCAGCATAAAAATGAAATTGAATTCAATTCAATCATACTCTCTCTGTCTATTGCTCGAAGCCAGTGCATTGTGAACGTTATGGCTCACCTGTTTTCTTGGTTTGGTCACGTGACGTTCAAAATGCTGAAGTCTGAATACTAAAAGTCTGAAGGCACGTTGATGTCAATTTCAGTCCACAGCAGAGGGCAGTATAGTGTCGAAATGGCAGCCTCCTCAGATGGATGAAAACTGGATTAAACCAGGAACATATATTACAGCAAATAACTTTTTATGGGGGGTTCAGGCGCAAGTGTGCTTAGTTTAAAAACAGTAGAGGTATTTACAATACTTATATATGTACTATTTTCACTGTTTGCACCTGACAATTTGGTTAAAAAGTAGTAGGCTAGAGCTTAGACTAGCTAAAAGCAGGTATAAGTTGTGGTGCTAGTGATTGTAATGTGATTTCGGTGGATTTGATCAAAACGCAGGCAGAAAGATTCTGCACTTCGCCTAGGCCCAAAGAATAACTGTTAAGTTTGTGTCATGTCAGATTCACTAAGATCTGTTAGGCTCTTTAATTCTCTGACAAAATACAGTACTGCTACATACGGTACTGTCAATAAATTGTTTACTGTGCTTTTCAATTACAAGTTAATTTAGAACGTGTTGAAAGACTAAATTGCATTTGAAGTAAAAAATAATTAAACAATTGTAATGTTCTGATTGTTTCTGTTGAAGTGTAATGAAAAAGGTGCATTATGTTTTTCACTCTGCGGTTGATTTGTCCTCACTTTAATTTAAAAAGCTTTGCTGGGCTTTCTTTGATAACACGAGACAAAGCTGCGTTTTTATTTACTGATTATTTTTGAAAGTGAAGTGACGAGGATCTAGTGGAGCGAAATTAAAGCTGTGTCTGATTCTGATCAGAAACAAATATTTCTGTGGATAGTTTAACAAAACATTTACCGAGTGTGTGTGTTTATTTCCTCACGGAAATGGTTGGAAAGAATCACACAAACTAATAACTGCACTATTATTTAAGAATGATGGAGCAATCTGGGCAAGAGGATTTCTGTTACTTTTTACTTTTATAATAAATGTTGCAACATAGGCAGAAAAAAATACATTTATGACAAAAAAGTGAGTCAGCTGCTCTTAAGCCATGAGAATATTTGATCGTGAAAGTAGGAAAGGGTTGCTTGCAACAAATAACTCATACACATCATTTTCCTTGGATGATGTTTATTCACTCGAGTGGTGTTTGTGAAAAGAAAACACTCGCCGGTTCTCAGTGAAACGTGACGAGGTGTTTGACACAAGTCGCTTGTTGCTAGCCAACTGGAGCAAGTGTAACTGCAGTTGTAGTCGTGGGCGTCGTGGTGGAGGTTGTGGTGGTGGCCTTGATTTGTTGGAGGAGGTTTAAAAGGTTCTGGATCAACTGCAGCAATTGGCTCTGACTCTGGGGAACCTTTAGAAAAGAAAAAAAATATTATTATTTTTCTCCAAACAGGTGCTATTTTAATTTTCATTCAGTCCTCCGAGAGCCGTAATAAATTTAGTGGGAAAATGATGCACCGATCAAACAAATGTCTATTATTATATATAATTAGCACGCATTTGTTTTGGGTTTGAATATCAACACATGCCTGTAATTGCAAATTTGGGTGAGTGGTTGTTGTCGATATTTACCTTGGGATTGATAGGCCACTAATCCAGGGAAGCTACCTCTCGACCAGCCAGGGCAGGCTCAAGCATATCCTTGATCCAAAAAGGACACGTTTTACAGAAAATGGATGGATGGATGTCACAGTCGTGACGTTTTTATTAGTGTTATTCCGATTTTTGGGGCCCTGGTACCAATTCCGATACACAGGTTTGCCGATGCCGATACAGTACCGATACCATTAGTTTTTTTTTTATCGACATAAAAAAGCTGCCCTGCCATTGGTTCAGAGCATTCAAGGGCCAATAGGATGTCTTGGCTCGGTATGCAGATGCTGCATCCAAAGTTGTCACGGTCCGGCCAAGGAGCGGAGTTGAGTCCGCCGGCGTGTGGAGTAGAGGACCCAAAATGCAGGAAGGCAGGAGTGCGGGTTAGACTGTTATGTTTTATTGTACAAACTCAAAATCAAAACGATAGCACAAACTCCGGGGGTGACCGTGACAATGACAGAATGATCCCACCATAAACGGACCCAGCGGATCAAGAGGCAGGTACCGTTCCTGTTTTGGCGGTGCGCATGCAGCGCCCGCTTCCAGTTTCCAGCGGCGGGTGGGGAGCGCCCGTGGCCAGTTCTGGCGGCGCTCGTGCAGCGCTTGTTGCCGATGTTTCTGGCGGCGCTCGTGTAGCGTCCGTTGCCAGTGTTCCCGGCGGCGCTGATGGCAGCGCCCGTGCCGATGTTTCTGGCGGCGCTCGCGGAGCGCACGTTGCCAGTGTTTCCGGCGGCGCTGATGGCAGCGCCCGTGCCGATGTTTCTGGCGGCGCTCGCGGAGCGCACGTTGCCAGTGTTTCCGGCGGCGCTGGTTGAGCGCCCGTTGCCAGTTCTGGCGGCCCCCGTACAGCGCCCGCTTCCAGTTCCGGCGGCGTACGTCCTGCGCTGCAGCCCCTGGCATCATCGCCTGTGCCGCTGCAGCCCCTGGCATCATCGCCTGTGCCGCTGCAGCCCCTGGCATCATCGCCTGTGCCGCTACAGCCCCTGGACTCTACGCCGGAGCCTTCATCCGGGTCCCACTACAGACGGTGACTTTGTTTAGGACGTCTGGGATCCGTCCCTTAAGGGGGGGGTACTGTCATGTCTGGGTAGAGCTGGCTTTGGTTGAGGGCCCCGATTGGTCCTGAGTGGATGCCTGCCCTTCCGCAGGCTGACCAATCCGGGCCCTCAGCCATTTGTGCCTGGCCCCAGGTGTGACTAATCCCCTAATTAGTGTGGGTGCATTTAATTCCCGGGTGGTGATCAGTCCCTTGTGGGATCATTGCCATTGTCACGGTCACCCCCGGAGTTTGTGCTGTCGTTTTGATTTTGAGTTTGTACAATAAAACATAACAGTCTAACCCGCACTCCTGCCTTCCTGCATTTTGGGTCCTCTACTCCACACGCCGGCGGACTCAACTCCGCTCCTTGGCCGGACCGTGACAAAAGTCCTATATAAGCATTGGAAATAATGGTATCGGTATGTTACTTGTTAGTACTTGCCGATGCCAATACCACTGTTTTAATGCAGTATCGGGGCCTCTCCCGATACCGGTATCAGCACTAGTTTTTATAATTACTTGGCCCATTTCTACACTACATCGTACAGTTAGCTAGCTGTAAGGTAGCTAGCTAGCTATGCTTACAGCCAGAAAATGCCTTTTCCCTGGATAACAAAATTCACAGAACATTCTTTAAATTCTAAGTTCTGTTATGTAAAGTCCCAAATGTTACATATTTTGTATTATTCAGGCTACCGTAGTATGTTTTAATGCAAAGCATTGTGGGTATAACTAGCAGGAAGGATGAGCAGGCCTTGGCATGATTGTTTGTTAGCATCTGAAAGTGGTCCAAAGCCAGATGTAGACTTTAAACTTGCACACTGAGGCAAAGAGCTGCTGTTAATCTTCCTTTTGTGGCCATATGCCGACAAACAAACTGCACAACAAGATGGAAGATGTGAAACTTCAGGCTGGCAGAAGAATGGGAAGTTGCCAGTCTCTGTATACATTCAATTGTAGTCAAATGTGAGGGACATGGTTAAACCTTATAATCCACACTTTTGTTGCCATTTTGGACGTGCTTTGCATTGTTTTGATCTGATTTGGTTTTGTTATGTGGTGTTGTGTTTTCCTGAGCTTTGTGCCTTCTTTGTCTAGTCATTATGAATGTCCCCACCTGGTCTCGTTATTCCTGCTCCTCGTGTGTATCAGTCAATCATCTCGCTCCATCTGTTTGTGTCTTATTCAGGTGTGACTTGTTGTCTTGTCAGCATATTTTGATTTATTACTGCTCAGTCGTCAGTACATGGACCTTGTCGCATGTCATGTTTCCTGGTGAGTCTATCTCACATTTCTATCTGAAGTAGTCTCATTTGGTTTGCTTTGTTGATAATAAATACTTTTTTTTTAGTATAGTAATCAATGATGGGTCATTGATCAGCTATTTATGAGCACGGGCAGCATGTCTGCTACATGAGTGCCATGGATTAAGCATTCGAGAGGCTACCATCCAGTCGTAGGGCTACAGTATCTGGCTTGTGGGGATGTAACGATAATGGCAATATCGTGATATCGCGATATTAAAACTGCCACAATATATCTTTGTTGTCATGTGACAATATCAAAAGCAGAACATCTTTTAAAAAAGTCAAATTAATTTCCATTTGTGCAGTTCTAGTACCCTCTGGTGGCTAGATTTGTAATGCAGTTTAATTTTCATATGGCATGTTTTGGCCCTTCTATGTTTCAAATCCACGCTATTGGTCAGATGAAGGGGAACGTAATATGCTTGTGAACCGAGTCACTATGTGGAGGAACTCAACACTTATTTCTATTTATGTATGTACGTACAGTATGTAAGTATATATGTACAGTATAATTGTGTGTTGAATTTATCTATTGTAAACCTGTGTCAGTACGTGCCACACGCTTTTCTTAATCAGAATAAATCAAATGTCATTTTTCAAATGTTACTAAAAACATGAACACATTCAGACAAATTGAGTGTATATTTTAATTATTACTTCACCGTATAGTTTGGTTTTGAAACTAGAAATTAAATTGTCATTAGCTCTGTTGTAGTAAACACAGCTGACATGAAAATGAGCATCCCACATTTTTTTACTTGGAGTGCACATGCACCTGAATATGAATTTATATATGTGTTCATTGAGTATGGGCTTCTGAAACATAAGTAATAATGATACGTTGACAGGATGGGTTGAAATGATGTTTTGAAGGTTGGCTACATTATCTATACATGGCTTGATGCTAAATGTGTTATTTGATGAACTGTCAGTGAAGGGAGGACGGTCGAGACATTTTTTATGCTTTTCACAGTGGACAAAAAAAACATTGGATATCAGGTTTGATCCACTTGTTTTAGAGCAGCATCTAAACAAACAGTTTTCATTCCAATTTCCAATACAGTAAATCTGACAATTCACAATAAAAACGTTTTTAACACCGTTTAGATTTAGCTTTATTAAATGTTATCACAGCAAGAAGAGCACTTGGGAGAAAGAGAGATATAGTTTAATTTCCCTCCAAACATAAAGGCGCAAGTAAAATGTTGTTGTTGTTTTTTTTACCACTGCGCAAAGAAGAAGCTTAGTGACGTAAGAAATCACCTTGTGTGTTTTTTTCTGGCTGGAATTCAAGGCTCAAACAAGAAGAGAAACGAGTGAGTCTAGTGAAACATTGATTCAACATTTGAATTTGCAAAAAAATGCATTTAAATAACTTAAAATATTTTTAGGACGTTACAAGACTATTTTTACTTGAAATGATTATTATTCATTTATATACTGCTTGTCCTCATTGAGTACACCCTGGATTGGTTGTCTGCCAGAGCACAAAAAGACAATCAACCATTCAAACTCACACTTATACCAATTTAGAGTCTTCAATTAACTAAAGAAATATGTTTTTGTAATGTGGGAGATGCAGAACATCTTGACTGTGAGGCAGGCGAGCCTACCGTTAGCACACTATGCTAATCAGAATACAGTAGAGGTATTTACAATACTTATATATGTACTATTTTCATTGTTTGCATTACTTTCTTTGTTGAATGACTGGAATAAATTATAGAGCGAGTTATTTGACATATATTGAAGTTTCCAAATTTGGCTATATGGCATAAAAAAGGCCACAGACAGATGTCAGTTTTGGTCATATTACTGATCCTCATCATCCTGTCTCGTTTCACAAGCATCAAGGACAACTCATATTCAATATAGAACACATGTTACACACTTTTACTCGTTTAACCCGTTGGCAGTATTTTATTTTGAAATGGCTTGTTCAGAACCAACAAAAAGCCAAAAAATGGTCACAATAACGCCTAGGGGGTAAATTAAGTCAATCTATGTTTTCATCTGTTCTAATGGCAAATAATCCATCAATGACTGCTTGTTATTCCAGTCAAGAGTCATATTATGCTTGCAATTTTCCTTACAGATCAGTAATGGCACATGAACTTTCACTCAAATGTCCTGATTATACCTTTGCCTGGAATACTTGCAAATGAAAAATGTTTACAAAACATATGTGTTCATGTGTAAATAGCCATTCTGTGGGTGCAACCCATAACATGCATCTCAAATACAATAAACACTGTGGCAAAAAATATATATACTGTACACTGAAAACTAATTCTGTTGCTGCACTAGTTATGGTCTGTCATGAATCATTCTGCGAGACAGCTCCATAATGGCTTGATGTTGTTGGTATGCACTATACAATGTAGTGGTGATTCAATTATAAAATCAATGTCAATATCTCTGCTATGTAGTTCCGCAGCATTCTCTGCTCCATCGATCAAGCATTTTGAACCAATTCTACACAGTAAAAAAAAATGGCGTCAATTTACTGTAAAAGAAGCACCGGCAGCATGCTGTTGTTTTAAAGTGTACTACTGTGATCTAAAACAACAGTTGATTACTGTAAAAAATAATACAGTACTGTGCTGTTCCAAAAATTAAAATGACAGTATTATTCTATCAACCCTATGTTTGCATTTTACTGTTCTTTTACACACAATTAGAATTACCGTTAATTTACGGTAAACTGCTGGCAGCTAGAATCGCCAGTGCCATACTGTTATTCTACAGTGGATTACCATAAAAATAATACAGTACTGTGCTGTATAAAAGTAAATATTACAGTATTATACTGTAACCCAGGGGTCTCCAACCTTTTTTCCACTGCAAGCTACTTTTAGAAAAGCACAACAGTTTTTCTTTGGTCCTTCCTCGGGTTTCCTGACGGCCTCACGACTCTGGCTGGAAGTGTTCGGTTTAGGTGAACGGTATGGGATTTTTTAATAGGTTTTAGGTGAACTAATGAATACACACACACTCGCACGCACACACACACGCACACACACACACACATACTCACCCATATACAAAAAAACAAAAATAAAAACAAAAGAAGGAGAGCAATGATGATGACATGCAAATCGGTAAAATTACCGAATGAACAATAAAAGTTCTAAGTTCTAAAAGAAAAAAAAGAAAGAAAAGCACAACAGTGAGCTACTCATGTTTCACAACATTTATTTTATAGCCAAACTTGTGTTACATAGCCTCCACTTCAAACACAACAACAAATGAACAGCGGTTACAAAAAGCATACGTTGGCATAAACAAAACAAAAAATCATACTGAAATTATGCTGAATATACATGCGCAACATCTCCAAACTAATGCCAATTAAATAAACGCTCGTTCCTGATTGGCTGCTCTTTCAGTCAGAGCAGCGTTATAAACGACAACCACACAATGCTGTACACCAGGGTTCACCAATTCCAGTCCTCGAGGTCCAGAGTCCTGCAGGTTTTAGATGTTTCCGCCCACTAGCACACCTGATTCATATAATCAGCTCATCAGCATGCCTGATAACGATCCTGAACTTTAGTATTAGGTATTCTGGTAGGCAGAAACATCTAAAACCTGCAGGACTCTGCACCTCAAGGACCGGAATTGGTAAACCCTGCTGTACACCAAGGGTCTCCAAATCCAGTGCTCAAGTGCTGGATTCTTGCACATTAAACATAAAACAGTCAATAAAATGTTAATCCAACACAAAACCACATTAGAATATTATATTGACTTTTGCAAAATAATATTTACCTTCTTAACGAGCCACAGGGGCAGGATGGCAATGGCTGTGATGTTGAGAGAACGATGGAGGGCTCCCACGTCAAGTGCTCCGTCCAATTTGGTGCTTCAGTTTAAGAGTCCGGAGGAAAATTAAAGCTTCCTTTTCTTGTTATGGTGTCCACAATCTTAAATGAAATACTGATGTGAAGGCCTTTCTTTAATATCATTCAATTTTGAATTTGGCCCAGGTAGCAAATTGCAAGGGTCCTAGTTGAATGAAAAAGGAAATAAATACTATACTGTATACAATTGCAGTGCCTTACTGTAAAAAAAAAAGGAGAAAACAAACTGCTTTGTACTATAATATTTTACAGAAGCTTGCTGTAATTTTTTGTTCCTCGATGACATCAAAATTTACGGTATTCAACTGTATTGATGGGAAAACGGCAAAAAATTCCCTCGATTTTTACTGCAATTTTTTACAGTGTACCTAGCAACAAACTGGTCATGCACAATTGTAAAGTGTATTAGCTAAAACAGCATTTATATTCTTTGGACATCTCATATACTGAATGTAATGAAATCTCTTTTTTTGTTCACTTGTCATGAGGAAGAAGCAGAATGTCTGAATTGAACTTGTTACTGTGGATCTTTCTTGAGAGCTCATTTCACATGTTAAGGATTTTGTGTAGTTACGGCCGGTTTCTGCTGTGCTTTATTGGTCTGCACCACAGTGTTCCTCTGCTGAGGATACCCGTTAAGGAGCTACAAAGTAAGGGAAGGCCTCTGGATGACACAGAGCTTCCACTTAAGTCCCATGTGTCTCACAGTGGAGGGCTTTTACATCCTACCTGTTTTCTGAGAAACAGAGGAAACCTGAAAACTGGGAAGCGGAAGAATTTCATGCTGAACACATTCACATCACATTTAGATTGTTCTTGTATGTATTTGCGAAACACAATAGACATGCATATATAGATCACGGAGAAATTGTGCACATCTGGGTGGTAAATCAACAACAACGGCTGTGTCCGAATGTCCACCCTTGTCCCCTATCCCCTCATTCACTACATAGCCCCGCACTATATAGTGGCCTAACATGATCCCTCATTCTGTTTGGCGATTCGGACAGCCAGCTTACTACTTTCTCCTCGTCAAATATCACGTGACAATCTTACCTGTCACGCGCACGTAATTTTGAGTGCCCTACATTTTCGCTCCCTGGACATCCGGACACCCCTACAAAATGGCGTGACCCCTCAGTAGGGCACTATATAGGGAGTAGGGTGCACATTCGGACGCAGCCAATGACTTTGTCGCTTGAAGGTAGTTTTGAAATGGACCACCAGATGGTACTGGAGATGGCTCATTGGTTGCATGGAATATAATAGTGACTCATTTTACACCAAATATCATCTTAAAAAACAAAACAAATTGGTTGGCTTAATACTTGGTTAAACACAGTTGAACTGTACTTAACACATTTAAAAGAAAAGTTAGTTAGTTAGTTAGTTAGCTAGCTAGCAGCTTGCTTGTTGTTTGTTTGTTTGTTTGTTTAGAAACCACCACGCCAAGGAAGAACAACCAATCAGATGACAATGTAACATCTTTAGCATCATCAACTGTCTGTGTAGTGTTGGAAGATAAGCTTTTTCTTCCGCGTGTTCGTTTTCTTTCTGGTAGTGAGGATGTTGTTTATCTGAATACAGGCTGGAGATTGATGAACAGTTCCTTCAAAGCTTTTATTTCTACAGAATATTCCGGGCACAAGTAAGTTACAGACAATGGCTGTAGCCTCTCACAAGTGCGAAGATTACAGAGGACTTACAATATTCTTATACTATCTTGAAGGGCGGTACCACACAGTTTCCAGTAAACAGTTCACAAAGTTGACCGGACATGAGATAAAACTCAAGGACATCATTCAAACACAGACCAAAGCCCATTTGAGGAATAGAGGAGGTTATTCAGTCATAATGCACCTGGCAGAAATTGCGATAACACTCACAAGGATACATCTGCAGAACAAAGCTCTACTGAGGAAATAAGGAAATTAAAACAGTTATGACTAAATCTGGGCAGAAGATACACTTCAGTAGCTTAATTGCTTACTTTATGGGGGGGATACTGCACATGGGTTTCATCTAGATCTCACACAGAGAGTTCCACTGAGAACCCTGTGATGTTTCAAGGATTTCATCCAGAACCTTCACAGCGAGTTCCACTGAAAACCCTTTTATATTTCAAGGGTTTCATCCAGAACTAACACAGTGAGTTATACTGAATTCATGAAATGCATGTCCATCTTGTTTTTGGTGTGGTCAGTTGGTTATGTTTTTTACACTGAGGTTGTCTGGGGACAAAAGTTTGTTTGTTTTGTATGTTTTGTCCTCACAGACCACGGTAAACAACGTAAACACCATTTGTGGTTGAAGTCTGTTTTGGAGTCAGTAAATAAATTACAGACTTATTTTTCTGTGAACAACTTGTCTTTTTTTATATGAACTTTATTATTATTATTTTAATTGTTTACTCATGGTAGAAGCTTAATAACGAGGAAAACTTTGGTATAAAATGTTTTATGATGCTTTTCTGAGACGGTCAATGTTTGTTCTCCCTCCCTCAAGCCAAAAACAATTCAAGGAGGCACACCCATGCAGCCAATACGCTGTCTTTCAGTGTTATGACATCCAGAGATTGTGTAACCCAATGTTTCCAAACATTTAGTGACCTAAGGTATTTTACATTTGAAAAAACTCACATAAAATAAAGAACATTTTGGGGTTGACTTCCTCTTTAAGCAATTATGCTAAATAGGCTGACATTTCTATCATATTAGTCATCATTACAATGACTTGCAAAGCATATGGCATTGAGAAAATAAAGAATGCTTTCTTTTCTAAGACCTCATGAATCTTGCTCTTCCTCAGTGTCCACCCCAATTATTGCTCTTCATCTTCTGCCCTCATCATCATCCTCATGGCAGGTGATTGCGTCCTCCTGTGGCAAGCTGCTATGTGTCCAGTAGTTACCGGTGGGTCTTCCCCAGCGGGGGCCTGCTGCACCCCCCCCCCCCAAGAAAATACATGCTGCGACCCATTAAGGTTATAATATTTGAGCAATATTGCCACAGCTTCCTGGAGCTGGTCTGATATGGCTCAGCAGGTCTTGAGGACAAACCACTTCATAGTAAAGATATGACGCACAACAGCCAAGACATTCTTTATCAGTGCTTTGCAATGATTTCCTTTCTCTGCTTATATTGTCTGAAGCAGATTGGGCAATTGCTCTCGGAACAATCAATGTTAAGCACTGGATGTCACTGCAATCATTTGGACCTTTTATATCTGTATGGGAGTTAACAGGGATCCACCAACATGATGCAAAAACACAATATGCCTTCCATTCATCTTTTAATGATACACTGTGCAAACACAAACACATTCTAGGTAAGGTAAGTAACAATTTTCCAATCTACTTGACGCCGCAAAACGATATTCAACAGCCAGTATGAAGCCTGCTACTATAATGTACCGTGCAACACATTCTCCACTAAATGTTTACCCAGCTTAGAAAGAACAAATAACGATTTAATTCTAACCTTTAAAAAATGGCATCCTAGCAACAGCATCTAAAATATAGAATACTATCAAATGTAGAAAAAAAAGTATGTGGTTCTCAGATTTAATGTATTAGGATGTCAGGTCATTACATACACAAGAAGTAAGTCTCAGTTCTGTACTAAAGTACAGTCATGATGGAACAGGAAATGGAATTTCCCAAACTTCGCCCACAGTTGAAAGCCTCGATGTGTCCAAAATGTATTCATTTAATCAGTGACATGCGGTGAGGCTCATGGCTGTCGAGGCACAACTCCTCTGGAGTCGGATATTTTAAAAATGAAACATAATTTAATGTAATCATTATAAGGTTGTTGTTGTTTTTAAACTCTTCACATGCAGAGAACGGCCAGCAGGGGGCGTCACTGCCTTACTTGCCTACCCTGACCGCACATCCTTGCATTAAAGTAAATAAAGTGAAATATTATAATTAAAGGGAAATTAAAATGTCTAGCCCAACCCTTGATTAACTAATTGCTTGGTTAAAAGGTGTGTTTCGAAAATTGTGTTCATATAGATAGTACAACTCAGGGGCCCCGTCATGTCGTGCCATCTGCTGGTGAGCTACAAAGTGAGCTTAGAAGAGAAGGTTGACGTCGATATCATCTGTGGAGACAACATTCTTGGCATTAATGTCTTTTACATTTACAAATAACATTTATTTAGTCCTCAGTAGACATTTCAAACAATAATGGATTACAATTAATCAGTACAGAGTAATAAATAACTCCTGATGCAGAGCCAAACAAGCACAAGTCAACATGTAGTTTCAATGTGTTTTTTTTAGCCTTTAATTGACAGGACAGCTGAAGAGTTGATAGGAAAGGGGTGAGAGAGGGAATAATCTGCAGGAAAGGACCGCACAGTCCGGAAATCGAACCGGAGCTAACCATCGTCCCCTTTCAATGACCTTCTTTATGAACATGGTGTCTGTGTGTGTGTATGATCTTACTATTCTTGATGCCAAAACAGGAAGTCCACTCTGTAAGGGACACCTGCTTGTCCTTGTCGGCATCGCACTCCTGAAAGAAGCGAGAGGTGCAGTGCTCCATGGGTACCAGCGGGACCCGCAGCGGCGCCAGTTCTGAGTGGGACAAGACTCTGCACAAGAGAAAGCAACATCAAATCATCAAGCGCGGCATTCTGGGGCAATGAGGGTGAGTCCATTGACATGCACCATTTTTTTAGCAGAAAGTTGGTATAAACTTATACCTGCGGTCATCATTAGCTCATTTTGTATTTAATAAGGGTACCTGGTCACACTGTTGCCACACGGGCCAAAAGCAGTGACAATGCACGGGTCGATGCGATTACGCATTCCGTATACGTAGAGATGTCTCCATGTGAGTCACTGTGTTCACACCCACAGTGGCACAGTATAACCACTGCCAGAGCCACCCGAGTGTGCTGGTCCACAAAATTACCTAAACCGGTGTGACACCCCAAGGGTTCACAGTTGCGTCGCTCACTTTGCCAAATTTACTAAATTAGGGTCTTCAGTTACCCTAATAGTGGGAGCAAGTACTGTAAGTAAGAAACATTGTGAGTGTAAACCCACACAAGAACCTTAAAGAACCTTACAAGAGTGAGCCATATGCACAATGCCTTGTGTAAGTATTTTGGATCAATCAGAAATTTCTGGACAACTTCTGGAGTCAATTGGCTGCACTGAGAGAAAAGGGGGTGAATAATTTTGCACGCCCTACTTTTCAGTTATTTATCTGAAAAAGAGTTTAAAATGTCATATAAATTTTGTTCCACGTCACAATTGTGACCAACTTGTTGTTGATTCCTCACAAAAAAAAATAATTTTATCAATAAAATTTTATGTTTGAAGCCTGAAATGGAGGAAGGTCAAAAAATTCAGGGCAGGTAATACTTTTGCAAAGAACTGTAGATATATTGTATATTATTTAGCTCCTCAAAAGTTAGTTTAGCTTACTTAGATTACATACAGTTAAATGTATTTGAAATCTGAATAGAATATCCTAAAAGTCGACTGAATGCAAATGATTATGCGGAAATCAAATGAAACAAACAACATTTGAAAATTCCCATTTTGGCCTTTGCCAGAGCTAGTGTCAATCAGTGCAGTAAAACGGACCTATCAGAGGGGTGCTGGTCCAGTTGAGCAAATTGCCAGTGCACTGGGTAGATGTACATGTTGTAGTTCTTCTCAAAGTCTTGAGCCAGTAGGTCGGCAGAGTGATTACCAGCATGAAGACGTCGCTCGCTCTCAAATATTTTCTTCACCTATGAACACAAACCGAACAACTTCATGTACCTTGCATATAGTTGTTTTTTTCCGATTGTGATGTATGCCAAATTGTTTTCTATTGACAGAGAACGAGAGGGACAGAAGATGCAAGATCAAAGTTCGTAAAGGTTTTGTAAAATTGCAGCAATAAGTTTAACGCACCCTGAATCGTTGTTTGGCAGTGAGGTAGCCGGGGGACATGGAGTCGTGTTCATAAAGCTGCAGCAGCACATTTTTCAGCCAGTCCCTCATTCGCAGTGGGAACTGGACCAGCTCGCTGTCCATACATGGAGGTATCACTAAGCAAGAAAGAAGGAGAAAACGCAAGGTCATATAAATTTTTCATGCATCAGTCTTTACGTGAAATGTTCACGCGCGCTCACATTTGCATGGTCCTGTGTAGTCCAGATGAAGTCGGTGTCCTTTCTTGGTGCCTTCCAGATTGCATTTAGTGGCGAAGAGTTCACATGAGGTGTTGTATGTTTTGTTGTCTGTCCCACACACCTTCAGCAATACAGACAGTGGTCTTCTTTATCAGATTAAGGTATGAAGATGAAAGGTATTGTTTTGATTGTATATATATATATATATATATATATATTTATTTATTTATTTATTTATTTATTTATTTATTTATTTTTTAAGAAGGCTGAATATATTGCTCTGGCAAACCAAGCAATAATTTGAGCGGCAACGATATTTTAATGGTTTATGAATTATTTGTGACTGCTGAGTCTGAAATGCCATCCCATTCTTTTAATTGGTTTTAGTTTTTGTGATCGATATTTATGACAATTGACTGATGCGCTTCGACAGTTTATGAAATGTACTTTAGTTTTATTAGAAGTAGTGGTTGTGTTTTGATGTCACCTGTTTTTGCATTTGTTTACTGCTAATATTGCCTAATTTTCTGAACGTTTGCTTGATTTTCACATGAAACATGATTTGCCTATAGCAGGCCTTCTGTGACGAGCTCTTTCATGATATTGCATTAAAAGTGAAAGAATACACTTGAAAAGACACATACAGCCTCATCATAGTTGTAGCATAGAGAGAATACCAATGTCATAACTTGTGTATTATTAACCCCTTTGTAAACAAACGGAGACAAAAATCTAAAAAATTACAGCAAGTAAAAAAACAAAACAATGTTATTTTCAGATGTCAAACAAGGCGGCATCAAACACCCTAAAACTGTTCAAACTTTTGTGACAACAAAATCTGTGTTATCTCATTTGGCAACATGGGATGCTAGCGGTTAGCATGTCTGCCTTACAGTCAAGATGGTTCAAATCTCAGCTCAGGTCTTTCTGCATAGTTTGTTCCATTCCTCTCATATGATTAAAAACAACCATGTTGGGTAGACTGAAACTTAAAAACTACTAAATCGTCCATCCACACTTTGTGTGAATGTTTTTATTTTTTGCGTACATGTGACAAGGTCATACTTGTTTTCCATGCCTCCCCAGCCAACACAGCTGAAGATCGTTATCAGGCTTCACGCAGAGTTTGCTGATCTTTTGAAACACATGTGTTGCTTGTGGGAAACATTGAAAACAGGCTGGATAGGGGTACTTAAGGACCAGGGTTGAGAACCACTGCTCTATGCTATTAAAAAAATGGAGAGAATTTCTCTTTAGCCATTTGGTGTACAATTAACCTCCCTCAAAATATTGCTATTTTCTGTCTCCTCATTTTTATCGAAGCTCATATTGTCAACTCAATAAATTGCTGCTCATACTACGTAGTATGGTTGGGCAAACAAACATAAATAGTTACTGTATTTTAGTTCAGACTTACATGATCAAACTCATTCAAGCTAAAGGGACATTCTGAGGGTTCCTGGCATACACAGTTTGGTTTATTATTCTCATCCAGTTTGCATATTTTTCCACGTTTGCAGCGGAAGTTATCGCATGGATCTGAAACAAAAAAAAATCATTAAAAAATCATACTTACATAAAAAGCAGTCCATTTACCATAAATACACCTCAACATGAGTGACGTCACTCCATGACTGGTTTGCTTCATTTCAGCTAAAACCACAATACACCATCCTTTGCATTCCATCTGCCTTCAAGTTTGTACAGTGACTAAATTCCACCTGATCTTTCTGCATTCACTCCTTAAGCTGGCAGAGTCGTGTTTTGCTTGCAGCCATGAAGCAAGAATGGCTCCGCTCATGCTGAAGTATTCGTTAAATTCGCCAGTCAGCAGATTGCGAGACTGTTGGTATAGTGATAGAATCAATGTAGAGAATGCTGCTGTATTAGGCAGACACCAACCAGGAGGCGCTTCTGGGGGAGGCGAGAACCTGGCACTCGGGTAGAGATCCACTTTGGCCCTTATCTGCACTGGGTTCACGCCTACTAAAGGGCCCTGTAGGATGAAATGTAGGGAATTATTCAAACGCATGAAAACAACCTATACATCTGTAAATGTTTAATCTGCTTCTAACTACATCAGATTTAGTGCAGGAAAAGCAAACAATTTCCTTTTACTTCAGCAGCTCCTTGACGGACACATGTAATAACCTTATTCGCCACTTGAGGGCAGCAGAAAAGCTCTAAATTAAATACATGACTACCACTATGGTGATTGGTAAAGGCTTGCACAAGTCTACCGATGAGCCACTAAAACTAGATTGCACTATACTGTATTCACTTTATATTAACACACTGTGCAGTGGGATCACATTTGAAAGTTACAAACATTGCACGCTTAGGAGTTCAAACTAAATTGTCTAGGAGAAAATGCATTTAAAGTCAAACAAAGCACAAGTTAAAAAAGAATGAAACAAAATCAACATTTCTGTCATGCGAGATGTCATCAAATCTCATGAGAGCTGTTCAGCTGTTCAGTGAGCAACAAGAGGAGTGTTTTTCTTTCAGCATGGATCATGCCACTACATAAAAGGTGTCAGAGATGGCAAATTGAATTTACTGTGATATAGAAAAAGATTCTAGCAATATTAGTATATGGCCAAAGTTTGAACATTAAGACTGCGCTAATTAAAAAAAATTAAAAATACAGTAGACCCTCGTCATGTGCAGGGATTAGGTTCCAGGTGGTCTGTGAATAGCCCAAAATCTTCAGACAACACCTCCAACATGTGTTTACCACAAAAAAAAGAAGAAAAAAAAGAAATAAAACGGTGGTGTCCCTCGTCCCACACAAAAAAAATCTGTAAATCTATGGGTGCCAAACCAAAGGTGTGCGGGGGTACACTGTATTTGACTTAAATACTGTAAATATTTTTAAATACCAATCTTACCGTGCAAATGTTTGAAAACAATCTGTACTTCAAAGTTAAACACAACTGAATTGTATTAAACAAAATGTACTGTATTGTATTTCTTTTTACGTTGACGTCACTGTAACAAGAGGTATAATTTTACCATTTTATCCAGTGATTCTTTCAAATACCAGACAAGGGAGCCCGATTGGTACTCTTACCTCACTTTTGAGAATTACTGCTATGAGGGTTATTAATGAGAAAGTGTTAGTTGATATATGGCCTTAGAGCAGGGGTAGGAAACCCTGGTCCTTGAGAGCCACTGTCCTGCCTGTCTTCCATGTCTCCCTCCACCAACACACCTGATTTGATGAACAGGATCGTTATCAGGCTTCTACAGAGCTTGCTGACGAGTGGATAATATGAATTAGCTGTGTTGGAGGAGGGAGACATAGAAAACAGGCGGGACAGCGGCTCTCGAGCACCAGGGAGTTAAAGATTTTGTGAGTGCAGTGACATTTTGAGCCCAGAATGAATCAATTGACTTTACAATATGTATTTATTTTGACATGAGTGTCACCGAAATGTTGAACTTTGGAGGTTCTGTTTGTGTGCCATACCCACTGTCCTGCTCTTCTCCTCTTTGCCTTGTGGACTGTGCTGTTATTGTGTCCTCCTCCCACCTCTTGAGGCGCCTCTTGGCTCCGCTCCTGTTTATCTTGTTTTTCCTCCCTTTGCGGCGAGTGCTTCCTTGTTCTTTGGCTCTTCTTTGGTCTCCTTGTCTGTCCACTGGCATGATCTCCACTCTCAACATGACTTTTCTCCTCATCCTTTACAGCCAGATGTGTCTCTGAGGCTTTGTTGTCTTGATTTTGATCCTGACTTGCCGCTCCTTGATGTTCTGTTCTTTTGGTGTTTCGCAACACATCGTCATCTATGACGCCGCCGCCAAATTTATCGTCATTGACATCTGATGTCGAAACGGACTTTATGTCATCGGTGTGGTCTTTGTCCACAATTGGCCGCAGAGGTGGCACAATTGCACTATCGCCAGCGTAGTCAAAACTGGACAATATCTTGGACTCTGTGCTACCTTCAGATTCTTCCAAAAAAGCAACATGTTCTTCACCTACAGATTCTTCCTCATCTTGTTTGCTTTCTTTCACCAACTTTTCCCCTCCCTCAGCACTCTCATTTTTAACCCGCTCATTATGTGTCATTATCATTTTCTCCTCCCGCACTTCTTCCTTTTGACTGACCTCTTCTTCATTTACACCTGCATTCAATTCTTCATCCATCTCTTCTCTTTCTGCTTCTTCCTCTTCCGCTGCTTCCTTCTTGAGAAGGTCCACCAGTGCGTCCTCACTCAGCAGGACCGCCTCGCTTTTATCCTTGGCCATCTCAAATTCACCGTTCTTTTTCACAGCCAAAGTGTTGTCTTCTGCGCTCGCTTCCCCATCTTCCTGCTCCTGGTTACTGGCTTCGACAGCCACTAAAGTGGGGAAGACTTGAGCCTTATTGGCCTCCTCAATGACAATGTCCTGAATTGGGCAAGAAAAAAAAAATACAATTTTAAATAAGGCCTTTTACAAAAGAGAGTCGGTGTTACCTTTTCTTTGGCCTTGTGTGAAGTTCTATGTTTTCCATGACGATTATTTTCTACCTATATGGAATTAGAAATGTGAATATTTTATGCATGTGTATTTGAAAGCTTCATTAAATAGTCTGCATTACTGACATCTCTACTCACAGATAAAGGGAATGCTGCAGCCAGTAGGCAAATAAAAACTATGCAGGCCCTCATGCCTGGAACAACAAACACAAATAAAGAATGTACATTTCTATCAATCACTACAGACAGACAGACAAGCAAATGCTTTAAGGACAAACCTAAGCAATAATCCGTATAGACGCATTTCAAAACTGCCACAAATATTTTGACTTCCACACATTTGATTTATGTGCAAAGCCGTCCGTCCCCCATCATCATGGTAGCAAGCCTCGGCTTCACCTCAAGTCACTTGCAAAGCTAAAGTAAGCACGAAGCAGCTACTAGACTGGAAAAAAAGCAGACTAAGTCCACAGTCGCTTTTTGTTGTTGTTGCAGAGCGGAAGCAAAGCAGACATTCGCGGGTCTGTTCATGGGAACCAAAGTGCTCTGGTTTGGTCCGGTTAACCCATGCATATCAACTCCAGACTTGGCTGTGATGTGTACAAATATTGAATAAGAATATGATTTTTTAACATGACAGTTTACAGTCACAGTCCTGACTGCAGCATTGCAATTCATATTTCTATAAGTCATAGTTTTTTCATGCTTGTAATGCATATTGTGTACACTATAATGGGAACTGTATTCAAAATTTTGATTAGTACAGTTAAATTGAAGATGCTTTCAGGGGAAACTTTGATAAAGTAGGTTTGAGTGTGGGGACCAAATTTTGTGCTCAGTGGCTAAATGTAATTTTTAAAATGAAAATATGGGCCAAAACATCCATAGAAAATTTAATTAGTTTTAAAAAATATAAATACAAGTAAGCTGTGTAAAATATTAATTTTAATAAGGAAATCATGATTTAGCATTCTGTTTAAATTATTTAGAATGAATAATTAATTAATCAATTATTTACCTAAATGAATTTAAAATGTAAATATAAAGTTGTTTATCTTAACTAATATAATTTTGTTTTATTATTTCAAATAAACCACTAAGCCAATTCATGAGAAAGATCAATACAAAATAATTTAACATAAAAAAAGTATACAATTTTATCAACTACAGTGTTATTTAATAAAATGACATTATTCGCTTTTCAGGTTTGTTGATTGTTGCATCTGCTTAATTGGTCAATAATGTGTTTTTAAAAATTAAAACAAGCATGTATGGGTACAAACCAGTAGTCTAAATTTGTGAGAAAAGAAAAATTCACCAAATTTTGACATAGGTGGTTTCGTCACAACACGAGCGATTAAAATTATTTATTTTACTAAGATTTTTTGTATTTTATGTTTTTTTTACAATAATTAAATACTTACTTAGAATTACTTAATAAAATGCATTTTAAATGTATATGTAAAGAGTTTTTACTCACATTAGTTTTCAATTATTTACAATAAACAAATTAGCCAATTATTCAATGAGATTAATCATTTAAAATGAATAAATGTGTTATAATTCATCAATTTTATGAAGAAATTGACACAACAAATACTACTTACTTAACCATACTTTGCCAACCTCTAGTCTAGACAGACAGTGTAATTTAGAATTTTCATTTGTGGCATTATTAAGTTGACAGAATCTTTCAACCTGATTGACTGGTGATAAATGTGCATTTGTCAAGCTGCAATTATACTCAAGTGTCTCTGAGGGAACGTCTGCCACATTGATATATGGGCTACATAAATAGCATGAATAAAATGCTAAAGGGTTCTTCATCGTGTGACTAGTACACACTTGACTCAATCTGAGACACATGCGTATATCAACATGCATATTTTTTACAGATGAGTCTAGACGTTTGATTGTAGCTCATATAACAGCAGCATTCATAACATATTAGTGATACACATAAATCCCAAGTATCAGAATAAAGCAATAAACACTCAACCTCGGATAAAAGAGGCCTCAGTACGAGCATACCAGCAGCTGCTACAACAAATGGGAACTAATCAGACAGCATAAATTCACAATTTTTTTAATGTGAGCATAAAACACCCGCGCATAAGGAAATAATACCTGAGGTAAGTTGCTTGAAGAAGAAGGGGAATTCTGCGCAAGCATTAGGATGTGCCTCTGCTCAACTTGGGAAGAAGCTCTTTTGTATTCCAGACGGGGATCATACTTTACAAACACTGCACACACACACCTCACACACAATGGGTCAGTCGCGCCAATACTTTGATAGCAAATGGGTTGGGGGCTCAGGGGAAAGAAAGACTTTAATACTGTGCACCATCCGTCCATTTTCTACATTTACATATTAGGATGACTTTGAGCAACAGATGGGTTCAAACTGGGCTGGTAGCCAGTCGATCACAGCGCAGATAAAGGCAAAAAACTATTCACACTTATTCTCCTGTAAACAAACTCCACAATGGAAGTCTCAGGATGGGATTCAAACCCAGAATATTACAACGGGGAGAAGCAGACAAGACCAGTATTGGACAGAAAATGAAATACGGGACTTTCTGGGGCACGTAAATTGGGATTCCACAAGTTAGATTTTTTTTTTCAAGGCTTTTGGCCTCCAAAAAAAAAGACTTGAAAGTAAATCAGTGACCACGACAGGGAGTACATTTCAACTTTTTCACAACATGGCAAGCATGGTGGCAGAGTGGTTGGTTCAATTCCAGCTCTCCATCTGCTCTTAACACCTGACTTTTTGGCCTTTTGCTGTGGAGTTTCCATGTAGTATCCACGCTTCTGTGGATTTTCTCGCAGTGACCCAGCCTGCTGTCATATTCCAAAAACATGTAAGTTAATTTCTGGCCATTTCCCTTGACCAAGGTGCTGACACAAGGTCTGGGTTTGGTTACCGAGGCAGTGCAAAGCTGCCCACTGCTCTTTTAAGAATGGCTTCACTGCAGAGAGCACATTTTACTGGACATTGTACGCTCCGAAAATACACCTCTAGGATTGCCCCAAAACATGAAATTGACCAGCTATGAGGCTGTTGAAATGATCAGAAACAGAAACTGAGGTCAAAATGATCCTTTTGTTTCCTGCTAGTGCCAAAGATATCAAGAAATCAGTTGAAGTGACTGAAAACTGCATGTCACTGAACAGTCCAACTGTGAGGTCAAATTGAGGCTCCTGGGCCCACATTCAACATTTTTGCTGAATCCTGGCTCAAGAAAAGGGCACCACAACCATGGCTTGCCAAGCAGGGTGTCCTGAAGCTATATTCCACCTTTTTACAACCATGCCACATGAAAGAAAAGAAACATATTAAACCAACTAAGCTTGCATTTTTTCCCAGTACTCAACTGTAGAACGGCCACGTATATGTTGTTTTTTTTATATTCTGTGAAAAAACTCAACTTTACAAGAAAAAAACTCATATTAGCGGCATTACAAAGTGGCAAATTTGCGAGAAAACCCACACACAAATTTACGAGAAAAAAACGTGCAGATTTGTCACATCATAATGTGGCAAATTTGCGAGGAAAAAACTTGCAGATTTGCAAGAAAAAAAATCAGAAATTTGCAAGAAATACAGCGTACTCTGTGGTTGTGCCAATACTTTTCGGTCTGGTTTTCAAATAAGGAGAGAGTGATTGCTTTAGCAGATATTAACCATATCATATTAAGCACACGCACTTTGAAGCGTTAGATACAAGTTGCTAAATTGATGTGTTGAATCTGTTGTTCTCAGTCATTCACTTGCGTTTACCTAACGTCTGCAAGCTTCTGATTGGTTAGTGTTAGTCAGCTGATAGTGGGTCAGGAAGTGTTGTTGCTGTAGCTTGCCGTGTGTAACGAGTAAAGTTTAGAAATATGTCTCCATCCTGCGTTTTCATTTTTTAAAGATTGTTCTATTAACCAACAACGAATTTTAGCGTTATATAGCCACTGGTGTACAAAAGGCAACACTGTCCAGACTATAGCTACGCTACATGTCACACGTTTCAGAGTTTTTTTCTCGTAAATGTATTAGTATTTTTTCCACAAATTTACCACTTTATAATGTCCCAAATCTTTCTCGGAATATTACGCCCCCTCAATGTGGCCTTAATGCGCCATTGTAGTAGTTAAAAATCACCATTGTCTTAGCCTTCACTCATTAAAAAGGCACCACTGTCATAGGCCATAAGACCAACAGTATAATGTAAAAACAGTAGTTTGTGAAAGTCATTAAAAAAAAAAAACTGTCCCTTGCCTTTTACAAGGCAAGAAACCAAATTGTGCAACTGTAACTTCTTAGAACTTGTTTACAGACGGTTTAAAATAGAAGCTGGCAAATTTGTTTTGGCCCCTTGTTGGGCAGGACAGTGACTTGCGGTTAGCACATCTGTCTAAGGTTCGAATGACAGCTCTCGCCTTCCTGTGTGGCGTTTGTATGTTCTCCCTATGCTTGTATGGGTTTTTACTTATTTACCGTGATAAACGTGAGTATACTTCAAGTGCAGTTGTAAAAGATACACTATTGGATAAATCCAATTCCTAACATATTCTTCCAAATTCGTGAATTTATTAAATTTTCTCACTGCAAAAGCTCAACTGACTTAGACCCATATTGCACCCAAGATGGTTTCGGTACCTGAGGTTTGTTCTCCCTTTCCTGTTCAGAGTGCTAGCATTACTTTAGCAATCATTTATATATTGATTCCTTAGTTGGAATGCAAGAGTTCTGCAGTTTTCTAATTCATTCTCTGAAAACCACCAGGTGATATAAAGAAAGTCACATTTGTGACAAATGTTCACTTGCATCAAGTTATTTCCCTTGCGTAAATCCAGACTTGACTGTGAAGGTCAACGCATCACACAACTTCACAGAACCGCACTGCGAACACACAGACATAGTAAACCGCATGTCTGCGTGCCACAACAAGCATCAATCAACCTCGGCTCACTACGCCCCTTTCTAAAGCAGGACACCGAGTGGCGGCTGTGGTTTGCAAAGTGCTCCAGACTTGAGTGAACATCCCCAGCCTAATTACATGTTTCTTGTGCATAGCCAAACTCCAAGGAGGTTAAACAAGGAATTCTTTAGTTTTATTTAAAGACAGACCATATATGGACAGACAGGAAACTTTTAAAAGCCTCAGACAGGAAATATGATCTCTTTATTTAGGTATCTTACTGTACATATCTTATTTCCACAGACCAATCCCAAAGTTCCAAAAACAGGGTATGGTTACATCGTAACAAAACTATATTTCATCTACGATGGGGTTCTAAACTTAAAAAAAAATACAATGTGTTACATAATACTTTGTAAAATTATGATTTAGACTAATTTTTAAATGGTCTAAACAACTCAGACACATTAGAAAAATAAAGGGAATTATCTAGAAAAGCACTACCAAAAACTTTTTTAATTACTATATGTTATACTATTGTACTTGAGGCACCTGTATTTTTGCATTTTTGCAGTTCATAGTTACAGTAGGCCTATATTTTGTATAAACTACCAGTCAAAAGTTCGGACACACTTTCTAGTGCTACTAAATAGGCTGATTACCAATTTGACGGTTTACCATGATTACAAAAAGTCAAGGTTTTATTCATCCATTATTTCTGCTTATCCGAGGTTGGGTCACATGGCAGCAGCTTTAGCAGGGAAATGTAGACGTCCCTCTCCCCAGCCACTTCGTGCATCTCTTCTAGGGGAATTCGAAGGTGTACCCAAGCCAGCCAGGAGACAAAGTCTCTCCAGCATATCCTGGCCCGTCCCCAGGGCCTCCTCCCGGTGGGACATGGACCTCACCTCACCTGAGAGGTGTCCTGGACGCATCCTGATCAGATGCCCGAGCCACCTCATCTGGCTCCTCTCAATGCAGACCAGCGGCTCTTCCCTGAACCCCTCCCGAATAACCAAGCTTCTCACCCTATAACCAAGAGACAGCCTGGACACACTGTGGGGTAAATCATGTTTGCTGCTTGTATCTAGTTCTTTCAGTCAAGAACCACAGCTCGTACCCATAGGTGAGGGTAGGAATGTAGATTGCCGTTGCCTTTCAGCTCAGTCCCCCAACAAATCGATGGAGTCACTAGCAGGACAAGGAGATCTCTTCTGCACAAAGGACTCCAAAAATGGTGGGTACTATGAACTGTTGTTTGGTGCATATGCACAAACGATGATGTATTTCCATTGTTACTGTTGTTATTTACGCACGTAATAAACAAAGTGAATTAAATGGATGAAATTTGTTGGCTGTGCTGAAGCCTGTAGATACAGTTAAGCTACAATATACATTTATGTCACAAAGACAAGGTAATAGGGCAGCACGTGAGTTTGACTAAAAAACTTATAATATACAGTAGTAAGTATAAAGGATTTATAATGTCTTCTGGACTTCATCAGCATAGACAGTTGGCAGTTTGGGGGGAAAGTGGTCAAAATGTAAGTTAACAGGGAAACAAGTATAACCTCGTTCATGCCACACTTCCGCTCTGAGTGGGTGAGGGTTTTTTTTCTCCCCAAAGGAACACAAACCCTATAGTTTGCGCATCTGTATTTCATATAGGCCTATGACAAGTGAGGGGGCAGAGTCTGACCAAAATTGAAGTGTGCATCTGGGGGGCAAGGTCTGAATTTTAGATATATCATTTTATATCTATCTATCTATCTATCTATCTATCTATCTATCTATCTATCTATCTATCTATCTATCTATCTATCTACTAGCTAGCGAGCTACTTAGCTACTGTATCTACAGTCTCTGTCTGTCTATGGACCAATTTTTTTAGTTCACACATCTGGACTACTAAAAATGTGCTTGCTGACATAATGTTCCTCCATAGTTTATGACACGTGGTTTGAAGTGCAAGAACTGGATTTTGTTTCCAAAAAAAATGCGTGTGTCTGTGCATGAGTGCGGACGCGCGCGTGTTTGTGGCGTATTTGTTTGTGGTTTGTGTGTGTAATCATCACCAGCCCGCCAAAATGTTTTGCGCTCACTCTCTGGCACAAATATCTTGGCGTGTCCATAGAAGAGAAATCCGGAAGGAAGTGATGTAACTAAAGCATAATTTGGTTTGCATATATACAGTAGCTGTTGGGGTTTCCTACAGCATGCTCCAACTACGATCTTGCAGCTCAGAATAGGCGCTGGCTTCTCCTGCTCGCTGTCACATAAACTAAAGCTCGGACAGCTTCTCACTTGGCGTCTCACTGAAAGAAGATTATCCATCAAGCTTTGACTGCTTCTACCCAGGTAATATTGAATATTTATTTGGTCTCTTTTCATTCAGTTAAATGTGCTTGCATTTTTCTTCACATAGAATTAACATATTCATGTATTTTAAGTTTGCATGCAAACATCTGCTTTTAGCGTTAGATTTTGCTGACAATAATAATACAAATGTCATCTAATGATCATGATTATATTCACTTCTGAACTACTTTTGTCTCTGTGTGAGTATGGTTTAGCTTTATAGTAATGTGAATTGCACATGTGTATTACAGAATGAAGGTCGTCGTACTAACATTTTGCCTTATTGGGGCTGTATTTGCCAAACCTGTAAGTACATATTTTGGAAAAATAAGTACAGTACAATGCTTGTTATTAAAGAAATGCTTATTATTAAAGAAAAACAATTCCATCAGTCCTACACCTGTTTTAAATATACCTCATGTGGTGCTATAAATTAAATAGCCCACGAATAATCACGGACAGTGTAAACACATTCATTTTATTTCTTCATCTGTCAGATTTCATTGAATGGCGTCGCAGAGTCAAGTGAATCAAGTGAATCAGTGAGTGCATTTTTCTTTTCTTTTTCTCAATTTCATTTAATGTTAGAAATCCAGCATATCATTAGACTAATGGTGTGATTATATTGTCTGCACGCATCTGCAACTTCAAGCAACAAATCTTCAAAGAATGCACCACAGTAATGACGTTGATGTTGAAGAGTATCATTAAATGTCTCATTCTCTCCGGTTAATTTCTTTCAGTCTCAAACTGGAGGTTCATATGTTCCACAATCCTATCAACATTCCACCTACCACCAGCAGGTAATTTACTTGGATTTAATTATGATTTACTGCAATTTGCAACAATCAATGTTTTCTTCTTTTGGGAGGTCTCAGAGATCTGGGGTTTAAAAAAAAAACTCAAATTTGTTGTGTGTTTTTTGTGTGAGTGTGTATGTGTGTATGTGGCTTACTCTAATGAACTTTCAATGACAGCACCAGATGCTTGGAAGGGTGTCATTAAATGTCTGTGTTAATTTCTTTCAGTCTCAAACCGGCGGTTCCTATGATCCACAATCCTATCAGCCTTACCCCTACCAGCACCATCAGCAGGTATTTTAATCGACACATGACGGAATTATGATTTTCTGCTGCTAAAGGCATCATTTTGATTTTTTTTCCCCCCTCATCTTTTGTGGGTTTCAGAGCTCTGAAGAAAATCGCCAACATCAAGTGAGTGTTTTTGTTTTTTGATGACAATGATGAACATTACACAAATGAACGGGATGTTAACTAATGTCATTAATTTAAATGTGTTCATTTATTTTAGCCTCAAAGTGGAGGTTCCTATGATCCACAATTCAATCAGCATCACCCCTACCAGTACCCCCAGCAGGTAATTTGTTCAAAACGTTTTTCTCTATAGCTGACAGTATGACAGATGAGCCTTGGACAAATGCAACATAATTATGTTGATGGTAATGATAAAGTGTATCATTAACTGTTTCACTCTGCTAACTTCTTTCAGTCTCAAACTGGAGGCTCATATGATCAACAGTCTTATCAGCAGTACTTGTACCACTACTACCAGCAGGTAATATACTTAATTCCGTATTATTTTTTTATGATTATCTGCTATTGGTACAATTTTGGGATGCATTTTCTAGTCTTTCTTTTTAATCATGTCAGTGATGATGTAGATGGTTAGAGGTGGGTATTTCCGTCCCTCCGTTGGCCTAAGGACGGATGCCCACATTTTTGGCGGACGCCAACATTTTCAGCAAGTTCTTTATGACACAAAGCCTTGAAAAAATACACGGACCGAGAAGAACTGACCCGGATTGACGGACGAAAACCTGCTTCAGTCGTTGTTCAGCCCATGTATTTTTTTTAGGTTTCGTGTCATAAAGCACCCGCCAAAAAAGTGGGAACTCAATGATAATTTGAGCATCCGTCAACGACAGGGTCGAGGCACAGTCGGAAGTGTCTGTCTCTGTAGATGGTAAAGTGTATCATTAAATACCTCTATTCATTTCCCTCAGGCTCAAAGTGGAGGTTCCTATGATCCAACATCCTATCAGTATTACATCCAACAGTACCAAAAGGTGATTTACTCTATTATGACTTAATGTATTGAAGGCATAATTTGGAATGTAATATTTTCACTTCTTTTGTGGCTATGAATCAAACCTACTGCCTAAAATGGCTCAAGTAACACAAGGGTTTTTTTCTGCTTCAGAATTGGGATCCAGCTTCTGCGAGTACTGACAACCAGGTTGTTGGTCAGTCACAGCAGCACACAGCAGACCTCAGCGACACTACTAGTGAGGAAGGGGACACAGGCAGCATCACTGGCAACACAGCTGATGCTGCTGACAGTGATGAGGGCACCAGTAGCGAAAGTAATGAGGCCATTGGCACACGCCATGACATCAAGGACCAAGGGGCGAGTGATACGACTGACAGCAGTGACAGCACCAGTGATGAATCCAATCAGAGCGTCGATGGCTCAAGGAGTGAAAGCACCGAGAGCAGTAACATGAGCGAGGCCACCGATAGCGACAGCGACGAGTCCACTGAGACCACCGGAAGTAACAATAATGGACCAATTCAAACTGACAGCAAAAGTTACACATTCAAGAGCCCATTGGTCGAAAAAGTTATTTACAAAATTGAGAGCAACTATGGGGAACCTGATCAGACCATCAAGGGTAGCGACGGAACCAGCAGTGAAAGCAGTGAGACCAGTGAAGCCAGCATCAACACCAGTAGTGAAAGTAGTGAAACAAGTGACACTCATGACAGTACAAGTCATGAAAGCAAGGAGGCAGACAACAGCAGCGAGAGTGCCAGTGATGAAAGCACCAAGTCCACAAACAGCCCCAGTAGTGAAATCCAGCAGACGTTTAAGGTCAGTGAAGTCAGTTATGCCATCAAGAGCTCAATGGGAAGTGATGTGATTGACAGCAGTGAAAGCAACAGTGAAGAAACCGTTCAGACCAGCGTGACCAGTGACACCACCAGTACCGAGAGCAATGAAAGTGCGACCAGTGACATCAGTGATCATGACAGTAATAGCAGTGAGTCCAATGAGAGCACCAGTAGGGACAACAACGTATCGATTCAAACCAGTGACAAAAGTTATACCATCAAGAGTCCATTGGTGAACAAAGTCATTTACAAAAGTGTGAGTATCATTGGAGAATCTGGACAGACCGGCAAGGGAAGTGATGAAACCAGCAGTGAAAGCAGTGAGACCAGTAAAGCTAGCAACAGCACTAGTAGCGAAAGCAGTGAAACAAGTGGCACTCATGACAGCTCAAGTCAAGAAAGCACTGAGGAAGACAACAGCAGCGAGAGCACTGAATCCAGCGAGGCCACGAACAGCCCCAGTACTGAAACCCCTCAGACGGTTAAGGTCAGTGAAGCAATCTATGCCATCAAGAGCTCACTAGTAAGTGAAGTGACTGACAGCAGTGAGAGCACCAGTCAAGAAACAGCTCAGCCCAGCGTGACCAGTGACACCACCAGTACTGAGAGCAACGAAAGTGACAGCAGCGAGTCCAACGAGAGCACCAGCATTGGGTCAACTCAAACCGATGACAAAAGTTATACCATCAAAGCCCCATTGGTTAATAAAGTTATTTACAAAAGTGGAAGAGATGGTGGGGAAGCCGGTCAGGCCGATAAGGGTAGCGATGGCACCAGTAGCGAAAGCAGTGAAACAAGTGACGCTCATGGCAGCACAAGCCATGAAAGCAACGAAGAAGACAAGAGCAGTCAGAGTGCAAGTGAAGATAGTAACGAGACCATTAGCCCCAGCAGTGAAAACCATGAGGCAGTCAAAGTCAGTCAAATAAACTACGACGTCAAGACCTCGCTGGCAAGTGTGATCGAGAGCAGTGAAAGCACCAGTGAAGAAACCATTCAGACCGGCACTAGCAGTGATATGACAAGTAACGACAGCAGTGAATCCAATGAAACCAGCAGTCATGAAGGCAGCGGAACCACTCAAGGTAGTCACTCCACTAGTCACGAGAGCAGTGAGTCCAGCGACACCACTGAGGATGATGACTCCTCCGCTAGCAATGAAAGCAATGGATCCAGTCGCACCACCAGTCAGGAAAGCAGTGAAACCAGCAAGGCTAGTGACAGCACCAGCCACGAGAGCAGTGAAAGCAACGAGGCCAAAGACAGCAACAGTCTTGAAAGCAACGAGGTGCGCCAAAGCAAAGGTGCAGACTGTAAAGACGGGGATGAGAGCTGTGAGAGCGAGGAGTATTTCTTCCAGGATATAGGCGACGATGCTCACTACTCTGTGGACCACCTTATGGTGCCAGATGAAGACGACATGGAGTTACGTCTGCGGAGAAGATGACCTCACCTAAAGCACGTTTCACACATTAACTTCAAGACTGTTGAAGAAGCTGTCTGGTGGTATTAGGTGTCTCATAAGCTATTTTTTCTACACCTGAATGTTGAAATTGGTATCATGTTACTGTTTGTTTACTGAAATTATTTTGTACTCCTGTCTTCACCTGGCTGCAGAGTGTATCTATACAGTTTACTGCATTTTGTGTGTTTTATGAAAATAAATCTTTTAATTTGTATTTGCTTGTGTTATCCTTAAACAAAAAATGTTTTGTGCTGCTTTTCAGTCTCTTTCCTTTAGTATTCCTTTATCAGGCTCTTGTGTTAAGATTTGTCTAATCGTATAATAAACTGTATTTGTTATAATAAATATAATAAAATATTTAGTTCCAGGCCCAGCTCGCTCATTAGGCAATATAGGCAGATGCTAACTTAGCATAGCATGGTAACTTAATTGGCACACAGAATAACAAACAAACACACTTAACTTCTTCAATTTAACAATTACACACAAGAATTGTGGTATGAACGTACTTCGCATGTATTCATACTCTGGAACAAAGTAATTTATCTTCAGAAATATGTGAAATGCTGCTAGGTAACCGGTAACTTAAATTACTGCATCACTCTCAATCGCCCCTCGCTCTATCATGACGTTATTCAAGCTTTTCAGGATCCATTAGAATAGCAACATTCACCTAACGAAAAAAAAACTAATCTTTTGTACATAGTAAATGCCGTTAATGGTTATTGTATACTTGCTGTTTGCGTTGCCCTGTTAGATTGTGTGTGCAAGGTACTTGACCTTGTATTTGTGTTGCATGTTTATTTTATTTGTGTTTAACGCTGACTGTTGGGTGTGTTTGGTTTAGAGACATCCTGGTCATTTCCATTTAGTTTCTTAATGACATACCAACATACCAGAGAATAATGAATGTTCCTTTTGCTGATATATCCCTGTTTCAGCCAATTGAAGTACTTCGATATTCCTTGGTGATTTAAGTAATTTTAATCTGATTATCAGTTTGGAAATAACGCATTACTAAAGAAAGAGGTCGTGTTAGAGTAACACGTTGTTTCATTCATGACCAATTTGAATGTGTTAGTTGTTACTGACATGATCACTAGCTGTTAGTTAAAATTTTCTAAAGCATGTTTTTTTTTTTTTAAACAACACATCAGTGTTCAGATATGTATGGTATAATTGAATAAAGATTTCACGATTATAATATTTTGTAGTATTTGTTTCTACATTATACATGTTAGTAGTTTTTTTTGTTAAACATGAGCAAAAACTGAGAACAATGTAGGCTATGTATTACTTTTGTTGTTGTTGTTGTTTTTTAGATGTTACAGGCCAAGCCTGGTTATTTAAGAACAGTATGGTGGGGCTATAGTGTCGCAGTTCCACACTTTGGCACAGGGGAGCGGTGTCGGTCCAGAGAGTGAATGGCAGCAGCGGAGCTTGTTCTCAGACTCAGCGCACTGTATGTTGGTTAAAAGGGAAGAATAAGTTTGTGCTCAAACAACGACAAGAGAGCATGCCTGTTCTGTCTTTTGTGCCACGGTTAAGATGTCACTGGACGGGGGAAGAAGAATTAATAGAGATAATGCATAGGGTTACAATCTTCATAGTTAAAGCGAAACCCAGTGGTGCACTTGGGCTTCTAGTCAACCCTCAGTACATGAGCGCCTTCAGTGGCTTTCCTGCGCAATTGCGAATTTCTTTTTATTACAAGACCCTTTTTTTTTTACCACTACAGCGTGCAATTAGCTAGCAAGTTATGACTACAACCCGAAAAAACATATTTGTCTTGGATGCTAAAATTGCTAGAATGGCAAATAGCTCGTTTTCGTTAAACCCCAAGTGTTTTCGGTCTAGTGCATAGCTTACAAACTATAAGATTTTAAATAAGTCAAAGGGTCGACATGGCCGGTTAGCTCAGTTGGTTAGAGCGTGGTGCTAATAACGCCAAGGTCGCGGGTTCGATCCCCGTACGGGCCAAAGCTTTTTTGCTTTGCTTTTTGCATTTTGTTTTTGGACGTTACGTTTTTTTTGTTTGTTTTAAATCATTTCGTTTTACAGCATAACGATGTAAATCCAAGGTGTAACGCGCTTTTACAGCATTTAAAAGTTAAATACTGAATGTATTTTACTCAGCATCAATTATGTCACCAATAAAAGCACAGCGCTAATGTAAGCTCAAAATGTTTTTCTACTTCAACCGTTTTTTTTCTTCTAAAACTGTTTATTCATAATGTAATCCAATATTTTTATGGCATTTGTTCTTTTGTCAATTTTGAAACAAGTATGAGATGTTGACATATATAGACCATATTAGATAAGAGATAGAGGTAATTCATATCATCTAAATACATAAATTAGTGCTGTCAAAGTTAAAGCGTTAACTGATTGATTAATTAATTACAAAAAATTATCGCATTAATCATGAATTAATGCAGATTAATCGCACTGTTAATTTTTACCATAGATTATCCTTTAGCGTGACAGCGGATGATAATTACATGCATTAAAGTAAAGCATTTAATAAATGTTTTTGTATCACATTTAGAATATTTGTTCATCTCAAAATATTGGGGTCTTTTTTTCCATTTTAAATTATGCAAGTAAATTAACTGATTAGAAAAAGAGGAGGATGAGCGTGTGCATTGGATCAAACATTTTTGAAGACGTCCTCATAACATTAAATGTCAAAAGAATTAACACATAGCCACAGCTCTTGAAATTTGACAGGGATTTTTTTTTTTTGATAAAAAGCCTTTTTTTTATTAAGCGATTAATCAAAATTCTAAAATGTGATTAATCTGATTTAAAAAAAATATCGTTTGACAGCTCTAATATAAATAAAAAAATTGACATTTACATAGTATAGAAAATGAACAAATTTTCTTTAATGTTTACAAAACAATCAAAACCCATTTAAATGTGAGGAAAAAGAAGCAAGGTACTGTCTGTAGATCATGATCCTTGCATCCATGTTATGTCCAGAAAAAAAGGGGCACATCCATCCAATTTCTATACCACTTAGACTTATCTTCACTAGTCACAGATGAGAAGGTGCCTTATTCCAACTGACTTTCTGCAAGAAGCGCGCTACACTCCACTGGTCGTCAGCCAATCGCAGATGTCTCAAAACGAAGCTGTGAACAAGTGAGGTACTGTGATGCATTTGAGGTCATATTGTCAGCTGGGAAAATGGGACTTGAGATGTTGTTTCAGAGCTGGTATAGTGGGAAGTTCTTTGCGACACACGTGGCAACGTAGAGGCAGCTTCAACAACTCACTGGTGCCTCCTTTGACGGTTACCTTTCCATCAGTTTCAAGCATACGGATGACATCTGCAAAGAAATCACAACAAGAAAAGTTTTATTTTAAAAACAATATTAAAATCAACAACACTGTGCACTTTGTACCTTAAGACAAAACAAAAACTTGACAGATCAATTATTAATATGATCATTAGTTGCAGCCTTGCTTATAACAATATATTATCTCACCTTGAGACTCAATGAAATAGTCTGTTGTGAACGAGTTCCAGTGCTTTTTGTTCTTCAAGCAAGGAGAATCAAAGTCTTGGCTGATCACGTGGAGGTGCACGTGACTGTAAGAGAGAAAAAACAAAAACGGACGCAATGTGTACGTGTGTCGGAATGCTCAGTCGGGTTCTGCCGCATCGCTCAGTGTGTAGCAGCTCTTACTCAAGAAACATCATCACTAAAAAGCTCTGGTTACCTCATACTTGGGATGGCATGGTAGCCACTGCGGAAGTCCAAGGAATTTGCATGTGGGCACTGTCGAACCATCTGGTCAGCCACTTCCTGCATGTGCTTGGCCAGGCTGCAGTGCTCATCACGAAGGGCCTTCAGGCTGGGAATGGATACCCATGGGAGGACCAGCCAATGGTAACGTGCTTTGGGGTATTTATCCTTGATTACAACTACTTTATCATCCTTATATACCTACAAGAAGAATTCAGAGATGTATAGTAACCCTACAACCATAATTTGACTTATTACCAAAATTATGTTTTTTTCCAGAACCTGCATCTTTGGGTCTTGCATTGATGCC
Organism: Vanacampus margaritifer; assembly: GCF_051991255.1. NCBI lineage: Eukaryota > Metazoa > Chordata > Actinopteri > Syngnathiformes > Syngnathidae > Vanacampus > Vanacampus margaritifer. Next base: position 14,022,924 of record NC_135438.1, read on the forward strand.
TTCAGCCCTTGGCTCCAATGTCCAACACTTTCCTGCAACAGATTAAATTTCACTTTCGGTTTTTATAAATAAAAGCCACACCTCAAATAGATGGCTTTTTCCCCTCCTCTCCAGAAAAGAAGAAATCATGATGTCATCAATATTTGTCCTGATGGAGGGATGGTTGCATCGCGCATTATAGAATTGACTCACAATTATTTTGTAAATTATTAAAAGGTAAATCAGAGAAAAATTAATATATCAGCACAGCCTTTTCAGTTGTAAATTTCTTACATTAATCTTCCTTGACTCTTCTGCTCTGACAGAACCGGGCAGTTGCTCTTGTTTTTTGGCTGCTTTTACACAGGGAGCCTCTGGATGGCTTTCTTTATCCTTTGGAGACACATCGAGTGGTCTCTTACAACTACCAGAATCTTCTTTGAATTGTATTGTGTATGGGTACAACTCATTGACAATGTGAAGTAGCTGGCCAGGCTTCATTTTGACCTCCTTCCCTTGACCCACCACCTCAAAATCAATGGAGGTGGGGTTTGCGCCCAGCTATAGAATAAAAACGGGAAAGAAATTCAGTAAAAAGTTGTGACTGTTTATTTATACAATATGCATACATTTTTACATGTTCTCTTACCTGTTTAACTTTGATAAAACCTTTGCTGCAGTCCGCTTTCAACTCAACTGGTTGGGAAGGGATCATTTGGGTAAAGTTTGGAGTGAATAAATGTAGTACATTAAAATTTAAATTAACCTGAGAAAATCTCGAAAAAGTCTACAGCTACTACAGTATAATGTTCAGAATCATACAGATCAGGCCACATATTTTTCATTTATGCAAATCAGAATGTTAATGAATAAAAAAACCTGAACTTTCAGATTAAATAATTTGGAAATTGAAATGATATGAAGTCTAACTTTATCTCATACGTCAGTAGCTGGCGTGGTCGTAGCTTACTTTTATGCTTACACGCAATGAATACACAGAAGTGGATCGCAAGTACTGTACAGTATTTACCTTGTTCCCTGGAGCATTTTTTGTCTTTAATAGTGGTTTCTGGCCCACGACCCAAGACAACTGGCTGAAGGTGAGGTAGCAGAATGGGTTTGTGTGTGTCTTCCTGACTAACAAGCCTACAAATTGGCATTTTAACATTTTATTTTGACCCCAAAAAAAACAATAAAGTAGTCAAGTTAGCAAACCAGCCGTCGCTTGCTTTTGACTCCTGGCGGCGCTTGTTGATGACGTAGTTGCAGTGCCGCTTACCCCATGGCAGAGAAAATTCTGGAATTTGAAGTCTTCGCTTGACTTTTTGACGGCGTCAACGTGTTGCTTTTCCATAAGGTTGGAATACATTGACACAAGCGTGCGAATGAATGTTAGCGAATCAATTCCGTTAATGAGTAAATGTTAGTAATATTGTCATCGTATCTTTAAGCTAGCATGTTAGCGTTAACTATGCATTGATCCGGCTACGAAGCTAACGGAACCAAGGCCGGAGAAGAAACGAAACCTTGTGAACAGTTTGTTAATGCTACGTTGGTCGTTAGTTGTTCTATTTTTTATACCCACTTAAAAATATGAATTGACAAGAAAATTATATTTTTAGCAGATGTTTGAGTTTATTTGTGTCTTTTTATTTGTTCCAAATAAATATTTTACACGTAACAATGTTTTAAGAACGCTTATTTGTTGTTGAGCGTTTTCCAGCATACCTGTTGTCATTTTCGTTTTGTTGTAAACGGATAATTAAAACGATCTGTGACAACTGGCAACTACATGGGCCAACAAAATAATTTAAGATAGCGTTTGGTTAGTTGTGTACAAATATTTCTGATTCGGCCACTCCCTTGAATATGGTCTTTCTACAAGATAAACAAGATTATGTATTATTATTGTCTTTCCATTCCCCCAAAGACAATGTATGTGTTAATTCATTGATTTTTCAAACTGCTTTTCCCTCACAAACTTGAAGCATTATTTAAAAATCAAATAAAATAAAAAGTCTGGTGTTGTGGAGTAGACTATGTCCTTAAACAGTGGTGGGCAAACTCGGTCCTCGAGGGCCGCGTTCCTGCAGGTTTTGGAGATTTCCCTCTTCCAACACAAGCTGATTCCAATCAACAGGATCATTCTCAGGCTTGTGCAGAGCTTGCTGATGAGCTGATCATATACCAGCTGTGTTGGAGAAGGGAAACATCCAAAACATGCAGGACTGCAGCCCCCGAAGACCAAGTTTGCCCACCGCTGTCCTAAAACATAAGAGTATCTAAATAGTAAATGTGTTTTCATGATCTCTTTCTCTCCAAGGTTATCATCTCAAGGCAAACATGGTGAAGGAAACGGGTTTCTATGACACCTTGGGTGTCAAACCCAATGCAACCCCCGATGAACTAAAAAGGGCTTATCGCAAACTTGCTTTGAAGTATCATCCTGATAAGAATCCCACAGAAGGAGAGAGGGTAATAAAAAGTGGACAAATTGTGATTTTTTTTTTGTTTTTTGTCTGACACGTGACAGAGATTGATACAATCAGACTTGTAGTCCCCATCTAATAAATACTTTTGATTCTTCGTAGTTCAAGCAAATCTCCCAAGCATATGAGGTGCTGTCAGATGCTAAGAAAAGAGAGATTTATGACCGTGGAGGAGAAAAAGCCATAAAAGAAGGAGGACCCGGTGGTGGTGGTGGCGGTGGAGGAGGAAGCTTTGCATCACCGATGGATATCTTTGATTTGTTTTTCGGCGGTGGGAGGCGGATGCACAGAGAGAGAAAAGGTATAGATATACAGCATATTGCTTGATTTTTTTTTTACTCTTGGCTGTATTAGTATTTATTTTATTCAAAGTAGTGGTGGAAAAATGAACCTCCTTGAACCACTTGTGATATATTTTTTTTACTCTTGGCTGTATTAGTAATTATTTTATTCAAAGTTGTGGTGGAAAAATGAACCACTTGTGATATATATATTTTTTTTTACTCCTCTAGAGAATGCTCTTGGTATAAAGATAAAGGCTAATGCATTGGACATTGATTACATTTCCACTGCATCTTTAAACCAAGAGCACCATCTAGAGAAGTAAAAAAATATATATATCACAAGTGGTTCATGAAAAGTCATTTTCCCATCACTAAGTGTAATGTACTACTCAAAATAGTATTAAATATAATAAATCGCTATTTTATTCTCTCCTTCTATTGCAGGAAAGAACATAGTGCACCAGATTTCAATAACACTGGAAGATCTTTATAATGGAGCCACAAGGAAACTCTCTGTCCAGAAGAACACTATTTGTGAGCGATGTGAAGGTATGTCCAAATAAGCAATGGTAAATGAAGTGCATTTTTGGTGCTTTATCCACACAATGTGGTGCCCAAAGTGCTTTAAAGAGGCTCACATTAACTAATTCACATTCCATGTTGCAGCTGCTGCAATACAAGGCGATGCCAGGCCCACGGGGAGACAATTTGACTTGATACTTATTACTAATAATTGCAAATAATTAGCTACAATTACATTAAACATTTGAACCTGCTTATTTTTCTGCATGAAAATATTGTATTTTTATCACTAGATAATAAAAATGTCATTCTTTTAGGTACATTTTAATTATCGCAACAATATCAACATCCCAATATTCAACACCCGTATTACATGTCAATTTTCCAATATTGTGCAGCCCCATCACATACCAGTGGCGTCTCTGAGCTTCTTCATTGTTGATCTAGTAATTTCAGAAGACATAACTGCTCTTTTCTAACTGCTTACTTGGACAGTTACAGTATGTAAGAAAAGCTCCTTTATCCAACAAAGCCTTGTGACATCATTTGTTATTATTCAAGCTGATAATTTTATATAAAGTTTCAGGGTTGTTTTTTTTTTTGGTGTAATGACAAAGGGATAAAGGAAGACTAAGACGGCTAATTTTAATTTATATGTGTGTGTGTGTGTGTGTGTGTCTGTATATGACATTTGCTGATTTTGTTCAGAAAAAAAATTATGATTTTTTTAAATTTATTTATTTATTTATTTATTTTTATGGTCAATTTAACTATTGATGACAAAAGGCCAGAATGTTTGAATAAGATTGACTTTTTTTGTGTGTGGACAAGGCCTTTGTTATTGTAAGCAACTGCCATACCACAGAACGTGAACTTTGACAGCTTATTAACTATTCTATCGGCAGGTCGTGGCAGTCGTAAAGGGGCAGCCCAGATGTGCATGTCGTGCCACGGTACGGGCATGCAGGTACGTGTACACCAACTGGTGCCGGGCATGGTCCAGCAGGTGTCCACGGTTTGTCATGGCTGTCAGGGCCAAGGACAGCGAATCAGTCAGAAGGACCGCTGCAAAGCGTGCGCCGGTCGGAAGATCCTGCGACAGAAAAAGATTCTTGAGGTCCACATCGATAAGGGTGAGAACAAAGGAAGAACTGAGCAGAACGCTTGGTGAAGAATATGAATACAAATGTAAATGTTGCATTGCACAGGAATGAGAGATGGGCAGAAGATAATGTTCCATGGAGAGGGAGACCAGGAGCCAGGTCTTGAACCAGGTGACATCATCATTGTCTTGGACCTGCAAGAACATCCACGTTTCACGAGGTAACATTTTTACTTTGAAACGTTATTTACTGTGTACGTAGGATCCAATTTTACTGTCATTCTAATTTTGGAATGTACTTTTAGAAAAGGAGAAGATTTGACCATGTCGATGGAGTTACAACTGGTAGAAGCTTTGTGCGGTTTCCAGAAGCCGGTCCAGACCCTTGACAACCGAACTCTCCTCATCACCTCCCATCCAGGTCACCACACTCTCTGAACTAAACTGCTTCTTGTCTTGGAAAGGTCTCGACAAAATCAGTTCATACATATAAGACTGTCTCTTCCCACAGGCGAACTGATCAAACCTGGTGACACAAAATGCATCTGCAATGAGGGGATGCCGATGCATCGCCGGCCGTTTGAGAAAGGAAAACTCATTATTCACTTTTCTGTAAGACCGCCACGTTTACTTATACATGCAAGCAATGACAACACACCTCAAGTGGACTCACAACTGCTTTTTTCTAGGTGGTGTTTCCAAAAGCCAACTTCCTCCCAAAGAACAAACTGAAGGAGCTGGAGCGCTACCTTCCGGTGAAAGTAGACTCGGAGCAGCCGGAGAGCATGGACGATGACCTCTACATCTACGCCGACCTTGAGGACTGTGACCTGGAGAACAGGAAACGACACCGGCATCATCAGCACTACCGCATGGATGAAGATGACTATGCCAGCACCGGAGATGTTCAGTGCCAGACGTCTTAAACAACCACCTTGCATTCCAAAACCTCTTTCTCTTAAAATTAAGCGCCTTTTGTTGTGTTAAATCTCATGCACCTTTTAGTTTTTTCTGTTATTTTTTTCAATTGTCAAGCTAAACCACAAAACTGTGTTCATTGTTATTTTTGGATGGAGGTCTGAAGGACTTTGTTGTTGTTTTTTGCTGCTGCTGTATTGACAATGACAAAAGGTGAAGGCGAAACAAGACTTGTGTGTCCGATAACACTTTTTAATGCCGAGGCAATCGACTACGATGCCAATGTCATAATATAGAATCACCTTTTATAGTGTTACTGAATCACGCTGTTGTAAACATCTTGTCAATAATCTGTTCAATCTGTGTGTCCGCGTGCGTGTTAAAATGGAGTGCGCATGCTCACTTGATTTTATTACATTCATGCTATTTGACCCTTTTAAAAGGGCTGTTTTCTAAACATTTTTTTAATCTTGGAAATGTGACTGGCAACGCCAAACAATTAGACATTGCTTGAAACTAATTTATCAGTTGGAGTTTCAATATTTAACTTTGGTTCAACATTAATAAACTGCAACTGCAGTCTTTGTTTTGCTTTTGTAATTATCAAGAAAAAGGGGTTGATTTTACAGTAAGTAGATTTTTCTTTTTTAATTATTGACAGGGCTAGACTGTGCTGTTCCAGTGGGGTTCAATTCAAGGTTTCAATGCCAACTTTTTAGAACCTCCATTTGTTTATTTTGTTTATTCAAATCTTTACTCCAATACACCCCTGAGGAATTAGCATGATACTGACTTTGGGGTATTACATTTGGAAGTGACGCGTTTTAATCAAAGATTTTTAAGGCCTGCAAGTAAACCATTTTGTCTCGTGTCATGCAACTGGTTGTTGACTGTATATGCCACGTTGGTAGGTGGAGCTGCTGATGTGCACCTCTTACCTCATTAATAAATGATTGTCTTAATGAATCAAATCGTTTTATTGGCCTTTTTGTATATAAATATTATGGCTGATGCAAAATACACTGTAACAATCTATTTTTCATTTGTGCACCTTTTACAGGCTCAATCCATTTGAAATTGGGTTTAAGGCTGAGGACATTGCAGAAATGAATCCTCGATATGGCACTAAACTTCTAAATGGGAATAAATGCATGTGATGTGATAACGCTTTACCTGTTGCGGGACATATGGAAGAGGATAATTCAATTTACAATCTGTGCACACAGATTGGCCTTTTGTAGAAGTCTTAATAGCAACTTGGGTGGTTGATGCAGCCACCTGACAAAATTCAGACCATCCTGGACCCCTGGTGAGGGCATCTCAAAAGCGGTGTCATCTAGGTTTATAGCATGCAGTGACAAAAGGTTATCAGTACTGTAGTTAACGTTTCAAGATGAACCATCAGCTTACATACATAAATATACCCGGAGTACAAGTTGAACAGGCATATCCAAATCCTCCCCCTCCCCCTTTTTTTAGGTGGGGAATGTTCATTTTTCATCGGTCAGATGCCTGTATGTTTTCACTTAAAAAACAATTTTTTAAAACACACACACACAATAAATCTGACGTTGCTATGAACATAATATTTTTCTGCTTTTGCTTCATTTACTTCCAAAGTAACAGTACTCTTTCTTGAGGACATTTAATTCTATATTTTGACCCCACCGCCTCAACTATTTTAATAGCATATAGCATCATATGCAGCAAGAGTACAATTTCAAGCCTCTGAGGTGCTAGATGTCTCTCCACATAGCCTAATGTAGAAATCGTTCAAAACATGACTGTCATTTCATGAAAACAAAAAATGTTTGAAATACAGTACTGTACTGTAATTGTTTTTGTAGTGCAGTATATGTATAGCCGTTAGACGGCACTAAAGTTACAATGAAAGCAAAGCCGTATATAGTTTGGCCGCTGTGATTGGTTAACTGCTGGTCACATGACATAAGGCCGCCATCTTGTTACCCTGCCGAAACCGAGCTGGCTAAACTCTCTCTATATACAGCTCTGAATGAAAGATGAGGCACTCCTGGCCTCCTGCATGTGCTAGGATGGAACATAAGAAAAACAACATTGTTCTTGTCTGCAGTTGAGTGTGTGTTTTTTTAAAGGTATGTATGGATGTAATAACAATGAATGAAACTTCTTTCCTCTCATTTGCACCCGTTACAAAACACTATGTAGCCTAATGTACACAAACACTAACAACAATATGAAGGTTTTAGGAATTTTACTGATAACCATTTCTGATAGTGGCAAAGCAGTAGTACATACATTAGATGTACATAGTAGTTAAAGATGACCGACAGTACCATAAGACATACAGTATGTCAAAAGATTTGCACCTTTACATTGCTGAGTATTTGTACAATTGTACACAGAAGAGTAATGTGACGTCACGTAAATTGCACCTACTGTACAGTTCATACAACGTACGTCACTTGAGCTTCACTGAGACTTTAGTGTTGTTGACATGCTGTAATGCTAAAATTGCTCTGAGTGATATTTAGCACTGAGGTAGCATGCAGAAACAGACACAACTGAAAAAACATACAAAAACATTTTAAAAATTGCATTAGAAACAAAACGTTATATATAATACGATATTGCACTCCTGATGCTGTTTGTTTACGGCCAAACAAAGAACCGGTATTGTTTTGTAAAAAAAAAAAAAAAAAACTACTGTGTCATCACAACAGTTCACAATCATGCATTTTCATATCTAAATACATAAGAGATGAAAATGAGGGAGTTTAAACTGCGCTGGTAAAGTTTGGAATCATAAGGAAGTAGGCTACACCTCGATTGACAGTTCATATACACGATACGACCAGACATTAATAAATCATCTGTTTAAAAAAGAAGTCATCTGATCACTGTACTAAAAAGAGCTGTCACAGAAGACTTTAATCCACTTTGCTTTGTTGTCAGTTTGGCATCCTGCACCCGGAATAGTCTTTTTCCCTTTTTTTCTCATCCAAGTGCTAATCACGTTTCCTTTCATTTGATATTGCTTATCTGTGGTGTACTTTTTAATGAAAAACTCCTTTTGACAAAGATATTGTTTGAATACTGAGAATATGTGATCACCCGAAGATTCCTGGGACCATATTTACATGTTATGTGACGAGCTTGCTACGATATGCTGTGATGTGTTAACCAGCTCTATAATCCTAAAATATTATTTTCATTCACTCCCCCCCCCCCCCCTGCGTATTTACATCCACCCATCCGTTTTACACACGTTGTTCACGTCGAGTTGAAAGGCCAGTCAGTCACAGGGTGAGCCCACGCCAGCTGCACTAGAGTCAGCTATGTGAACCACTACACTGCCATTTTCCAGCATTCACAAGCAATTTCTGAGGAATTCAAGTTCAGCTGTCTGTGTCTCACGATGGTCTGCTGAAGTAGCATTCATCTTTCGTTTACAAGAATTCATTGTGATTGTTGTTCATATCTGGTTTGTGTAGTGTCTCAATTCAGTACTAGACTTTTGATTGCACATTAGGATAAGAATGTCATGTGTGAGTTTCCTCATGCCCTCCAGTCAGTCTAAGGCTTCCACAGCCTCAGGAGGCCGTCCTCGCTGTAAGTAGCAATCAGATTCTCATGTGGGTGGTGAGTGATGCCAATTACATCTTTCTCGTGGACCTGTGGTGGGCACAAAAGCACATAAGCACATTCTGCTCTCCCCATCTAACATTATACACTTCTAAGTCTTATTATATAATGCCGGCAAACGGAACAGTGGGAAATTACATTCCTCGTACACATCCCTGTAGGCTTTTGGTAATGAACGAGTATTCTCCACAGAGCTTACCGTCAGAGTTTTCTCCAGCCTTGCTGTCAGGTAGTTGAAGCAGTAGAGTACCATGTCCTCTCCCACACAGTAAATCCACTCACCTCGTGGGGACACTGTGCTGCAAACAAACTTTGCTCCTGACTTTCTATCTGCACTGAATGTCTTGACAGTCTGAGAAAGAAAAAAAAAACGGGCAAAGAAAGTCAGATACCCTCAATGAAAAAAACGAGGCATTATGCTGCAGTCACTGCGAATTAAACCAAAAATAAGAAGTAATACTTCTCTGACTGAAGAAACTGATCATTACAATAGCATTATTATTATTTGGAAATGTATTTTTTTCTATGTATAGCTCTTGCATTAGTTCATATTATTTCTGGTGTTAATATTTTTAAAAAAAATGCAAAAGTTGCATTACAAAGTACACGCTCACAGTAAAAAAATAAAAAATAAAATAAAAAATAAAAAAGGTAATATTTCCATGAGATAAAAAAACTAGTAATATTTTTTTCATTCTGAAATTCTAAGTACATTTTACCAGTTTGTTAAAAAACACCCAAAAAAACTTAAATGCCCATTTTTGGTCTCATTTTGGACAGCAATGCATTATTAGAGCAAACGGCAAGAGTGGCATGGCTCAGATGGTAGAGCGGCTGTCTACCAAGCTGAAGGTCGTGAGTTCGTTCCTCAACGCTTGAGTAACTTAGAAAATAAATACAAATAATAATAAAATTTAAATAAAAACAAAAACCTGGCCAAAATAAGAAACATGTAATACTTCTCTGACTGAAGAAACTGATCATTAAAATAGCATTATTATTATTTGGAAATGTATTTTTTTTTATGGATAGCTCTTGCATTAGTTGATATTATTTCTGGTGTTAATATTTAAAAAATGCAGAAGTTGTATTACAAAGTACATGCCCACGGTAAAAATTTAAAAAAAAAAAAAGGTAATATTTCCTTGAGAAAAAAAATACTACTAAAATTATTTTTCACTCTGAAATTCTAAGTACATTTTACCAGTTTGTTAAAAAAACACCCCAAAAAACTTAAATGCCCATTTTTGGTCTCATTTTGGACAGCAATGCATTATTAGGGCAAACGGCAAGAGTGGCATGGCTCAGATGGTAGAAAGGCTGTCTACCAAGCTGAAGGTCGAGAGTTCGTTCCTCAAAGCTTGAGTAACTTAAAAAAAAAAAAAAAAAAATTAAAAATTAAAAAAAAATAAAAACTGGTGAAATGTACTCAAAACTCTCCTGGTAAAATGTACTTAAAAATCTGAGTGAAAAAACTTTTTCAAATACTTAATTCGCTTCCCTTGACACATACGGTATCCCACAAAAGTGACTACACCCCTCACATTTCTGCAGTTATTTATTTATATCTTTAAATTAGACTATGTCGCAATTAAAAGCAGTCAGGGTACAGTTTATGTATCCGCATAAATTTATTTGTCCTTTAAAATGACTCAATAGCTTAACCCCTCGCAACAAAAGTGAGTACACCCTTAAGTGAAAATGTTCAAAGTGTGACTATTTTGTGTGGCCACCATTATTTTTTAGCACTGCCTGAACTTTCCTGAACATGGAGTTCACCAGAGCTCCTCCACCATCCGTTGGAGGATGCCCCAGCGATGTTCAATAGGGTTTAGGTCCGGAAACAGGCTTGGGATGTCCATCACCGTTACCCTCAGCCTCTTTAGCAAAGTAGTAGTCATCTTGGAGGTGTTTTGGGGGTCATTCATGTTGGAATACTTGCAGCACTTGTTTACTGTATGTACCAAGCACAAGCACTTGGAGGGCATTTTCACTGAGGGGTGTACTCACTTTTGTTGCCAGCTATTCGCGAAATGTACACTGACTACTTTTTTTTTTAAAGTGTCATGTCCTTAGTGTTGTCCCATGAAAAAATATAATTAAATATCTGCAGAAATGTGAGATACGGTAGACAGGGTGACTTGATTTGACATGAAGAACTGTTTGTGTGATCCGTCTCACCTGACCCTGCGTGTTCATGACAATGATGGTGCTGGAGTGGTTACAAACCACAAAGAGCTGTGGATTTTGGGGAAGAGGCATCACGTTGTTCACAGGGACATTCAAAGCCCGCGACACGGATTTAAATGTGTGGATGCATTCACACGTTTTGCTGTTCCAGATCTAAAACACACACACAGAACAATAATCATCCAAAAAGCAAGACAATTAATTGTTAGATGCGCTCTCATTATTTTTTAACAATATAGGCATCAGTAAAATATTTATAGACACCCCACAGTGGAGGGAGTCAAAGAAGATTTGGAAAGCTGATACTTGAGACTTTTGCATACTCATTCGAAGAAACATTAGCTATTCGTTCTCCAGCCCTATAAAGTATCCAAGTGAAAGGTTTGGGAGCATGCGCCATTTTGGATTTCCTTAGACACAAACTTATACTGAATCAAACAAAGAAGGTTCTGTCATTATTCTCCATCTTTATCCTGGCAACTTCTGGAAGTGTCAGGTTTGTTCTCCCCGAGCTTGTCTGGGTTTGTCTCTTTCTTCCTCCCACATTGCAAAACCAGGCATATTAGGTTCATGCAAGACTCTAAATTGTCTATTTGTGTGTGGGAGTTGCAGTTGACAGGCAACCAGTAAAATGCTAAAGATAGAAAATTGGATGATGGAACGAATGTGGGAATGCTGAGCACTGTACCTTGACAGTACCATCCGATGATGCGCTGATGATGTGAAATCCATCTTGAGTGAAAGATGCATCATTCACAAATGATAGATGTCCGTTTAACTCCTTCAGTGTTTGGCCCGAACGCAGCTCGTGGATCCTGAGGATGACATCATCACATGGAGGAACGAAGGAAACAACCAATATGATTCCTGAACTCAAGAAGGGATTTATTTTTTCTTAAGAGCAGACAAAATGTGTTGCTGAGCTGGGAGTTTTTTTTGTTGTGATGAGCTGGGCTGTGACAAAAACCAATACAGAGAATTGTGACTCGTGAAGCACGTGGCAATGTTGCTCCTGAGCACATGGAGTCTCAGCTGCACCCACGCAAAAGCTCATGTGCTGGCAACTGAGGAGAGGCTCAGCCCACACCCCCTGGAGACAGAAATAGAAATATCCGTCTCCTTGATTGTGATGGAGCTTCTTTGGTGAGCGTGTCTGTGGCTTACCACACAGAATTGTTACATTGCATTCACAAGGAGCAACATCTGTTGTTAACTCAAGTTAAGTGAAGGTTAAAAATTAGTGAATTAGTTAACAAATGTTTAATTAGAGTGATGACAATGCAGTAGGGGTGTGCCAAAAAATTGATTCTCATAAGAATCGCGATTCTCATTTAGTATGATTCAGAATCGATTTTAAATGCCCCAAAATCGATTTTTATTTAAATTATTTTATACTGTCTTGCGCCTTTGTCTGTGTTTATTTGAAGTGCTGTTCATGTTGCACCCATTTTGGCCACTAAGGGGCAGTATGGTTCCACACAGTCTAAGACACTGTTAAGTTGTAGCCACATTTGAGAGCAGAAAGAAAAAGTCACGATCTTTTGAGTGATAAAAGTGCCGCGAGTAGCGTGCTAATTAGCATTAGTGAGTCCGACAATTACAATTCCTTGCACATCTATAGATTGAAGCAAAAATCATTTTCAATCAAATCATTTTCAATCAAAAAGCACTCTTAATCGAAAATCGATTCTGAATCGAATCGCAGACCCAAAAATCGGAAACGAATCGAATCCTGAGACATTCAAAGATTCCCACCCCACAAGGCAGTTTTCACGTTTCACCCCATCCATTTTTGACAGCGTTTGTCCCCATTAAACAGGAGTTTACCATTTTTAAAGTCACTTTTTGTCACATTTCATAAAACTGGCAGTATAACCTGACAGTCGTATACAAGTAAAATGATCTGCAAACAGATAAAAATAAAGCCCTCTCAGCTTTTGCCAACAATTGGACATAAAACTAGCAAACTAGGCAAGCTGAGAGGAATCAGAAGCGATGGGGAATTAGCAAGTTAGCAACATTTTTGCTCTACAGGTACATTGTAAGTTTAGCAACCCTTTTTGATTTGTATTTGATTGTACAGTAACCGAATAAATCATGTGACCAATATGCTGTTGTCCCTTTAAGATTGAGCTGGATGGAGCCTATTTCATTTTTTATTCTGTGTGAAAGGCACGGTGCACTAGTCGTCAATCAATAAAAGGACATCTATAAACAAACCAACACTAAAATGTACAATAATATGTTATATGTGACCTCACTAGTCTAAACATGACATTCTGACAAACTTAACATTTGTGGAATGAGATCTCACAGGGCGGCCATTTTGCCAGTTGCTGTAGACTTAAGATGACATCACAGTTGGTCAGAGCTCAGGCGACGACCAATCACAGCTCACCTGTTTTCTGAAGATGAGCTATGATTGGTTGTTACCCCTGGGCAACTGTGATGTCATTTTCACTCGACAGCAAGTGACAAAATGGCCGCCTTCTGATATTGTTTTTTTTTTTTTAAACTTCTAGATTTTGCTGCTTAACTCATAGTTCACTAACGCAATATTAACCAGAATACCGTATTTAGACTAGTGGGACTGCATAGAACATATCATTGTCAAGATTTTTTTTTTTTTTTTTGGGGGGGTTGACTTCCCCTTTAATTCTTAGCTGATATTATTTGTACAACTCTGGAGAATTCCCTTTGTAATTTACCCCTGTCGAATTGATATTTTATTGTTAGAAAGTAGATGAACCCACCTGATGGTATGGTCAAAAGATGCACTGAGGATTTGGCTGCTGTCCTTGGAGAAACTCAGACAGGTCACACCTTTGTTGTGCGCATGTTCAAATCTGCGCAGGCACAGGCCACTCTGGATCTTCCATACCTCAAACACAAACACACGCACAAAAAGGGTTACATAAACATCATAAAAATCATGTGAACACTTTCTATTAGTTAAACATTTTTTCATTAATTTTTTTATGAAAACCTAGAAAAAAATGTATTGTACATTTATAACAGATATCAAATTTGTGATTAATCGTGAGTCAACTATTGAAGTCATGCGATTAATTACTATTAAAAAAATTTAATCGTCTGACGCCCCTAATATTTTATTTTATTTTTAATTAGGGGCGTCAGGCGATTACATTTTTTTTTATTGTAATTAATCCCATGACTTCACTAGTTAACTAACGATTAATCATACATTTTATATATTTTCTAAATGTACAATAATTTTATTTCTGGGTTTTCATACTCTTGTTAACAAAAGTGGAAACAAATGTTAAACTATTAGAAATAGTTACAATTATTTTTTGACGTCTATAGCCGTCAATGGCAGTGAATGAGTTAAACGCCGTCCCCAGTATACAAGTAAGACGCATCAATCATCAAGACTGATTTTTAAACGAATGAGTGGAGCCGCTCTGATGGGTCGGGAGTCGGTTGTGTCGCATCTCACAATCTTCTATATTTACGCTAGTCTAGCAAAATACCAAAACAAAACAAAAAAACATCCCATCTTCCAGTTGTGTGACATCATTCTCTTTTCTTTATTTTTTTAAGTTGTTAAGTTTTATACTTTGCACTGTAAATGGCTGCACCTTTATTTTTCCATTCTGGGCTCCAGTGGCCAGTAGATCTGAATCCTGGCTGAAGCACATACACAACACTGCATCATCCATCATCATGAAGCTGTCTTGGGCCTGGTACTTTAAATCCTAAATCAAACACACACACAAAAGAGGAGACAATAAATATGTTTTTCATACACATATACGTCATCTAACCTTTAGTGTCACCATGGCTTTTACCTTGCTTATGTTGCCCGTGTGGAAATTCCACACTTCAATGAAGCCATCCACCGAGCCGGAAATTAAGTACTTGCCATCGGGGGAGAAACGGGCACATTCCACATGTGACCGACGTCCAAACTGCACATTAGTTCAAAGTTTTATTAATTTCCTTTAACTCACCATCCGTCTTTACAGTTTGAAAAGCCATTTTTATCAGCTGATTATTATTATTAGTGCCAATCGACCTTCACCTTCGGAGTGGCCGAAGTTCACGTGGAGCAAGGCCAAAAAATAAATTTGCAACAAACTGCATCATATGTTTAACCCTGGAGAACCCAAGAACCCTTTTCTTCTTTGGAAAATTATGAATTATACATTAAATGACTGCTATAAGTTCACTGAACACCAAAATATGTTTTTTCAATTTTAACCCTTTTTTTTTTAACTAGCTCAGAGTTGCTAATTTATCAAAATATATATATATATAAAACATACTCCTAGGCATTCTGCAACATGATATGAAATAGATTAACAACAAAAAACACAATTTTACCATCTGATGGTTTGCTGAGAAGATGGTTTTGTTTGGATTGATTTCCAGCTCAACAAAACAGCACGTTGCCAGCCATCTTGTCACCACCACTCTGGCTCATGTAAGTGCAATATTCATCCACTAGATGGCCCCATGCAGGGGTCAGAAGTGGCACTCTGGACTTTTGAAGTTAAATTTGTATAAAAAAAAAAAGTCTTTGTTATTTGAGTAGCAGAATTTATAGGGCCAAATTTGACCCCGTGGGTTCTCCAGGGAGAAGGTGAGGAGTGCTTTCCAGATTTGTAATTATTTTGCGAGTTATGCCCAAATATGATGATTAAATTCACAAATTAGCACAAAGTTAGCACTGGGTATTCACAATCACAATAATAATATGTATGTGAAAATGTAAATGTACATTTAGTTTACCTTAATGTGACGGTACAGTTGGGTTGGACAAGTCTCTTTCTCTGCATATCTGTCCGTATTAGTCGGACTCTCAATGGTCATTTCAGGTGAGAGGCTCTCCGGAGTGTTCAGTCTCAGTGACTGAAAAAAAAAACATCAACCAATCATTGATTTGAACAATCAGAACAGATATTGGTTGTATCAGGATGGTGAACTGGACAATGACTTTGGATACTTACACCGACTTGTTCCAGGAGGCCCATGAGGCGTGACGGCGGCACCACACTGACCTCCCTCACCAACTCCTCTGCGATGGCCCTGCGTCGCTTCTCCTTGCTGCTGCCTTTCGGGTACGCCTGCAGCGGAAGGGGAGACCAGAGTGTCACTAGCGAAACTTTTGTGAGCCGTTTCAATGCAGGAA
This sequence comes from Vanacampus margaritifer, assembly GCF_051991255.1. Lineage (NCBI taxonomy): Eukaryota > Metazoa > Chordata > Actinopteri > Syngnathiformes > Syngnathidae > Vanacampus > Vanacampus margaritifer. The sequence goes on from NC_135438.1 coordinate 14,039,187, forward strand.
CCTTGATTGGATCTCACCTCACGTGGGTCAAAGTAGGAGAGGGTGAGCATGTGTTCCAGGTGGCTGTACCGCTCCGGCTGGGTCTGCTTCAACATGATCATCGGGTCGGTTTGCCTCAGGAGTGACCGGGCGGCGCCCACTTCCTTCATTTCAATCAGTTCCATTACCACCTGTTGGAGATAATTAGTAGGGAATTAGAGTAACATAATCATTATATATTATTATATACAGGATTGGACACAGCAGTTTGGGGTCAAGATTTTGATTTGAAGGGTAAAAACTACCCATACTGGAGTTAAAGCTAACAAAAAAAATTGTCAGTGCAGCTGTGGTTAAAAAAATGATACTATTACCAACATTTTCTAAGAAGATGTAGCAACAGCCACAGCAAGTCACTTATATGCTATGCTTGGCACAATTTTTTACAACAGATCCCAGCACAACCCACCTGTGTTTCAACCCAGGATTGAGACCAAGTTACCCCAAACGACATTACTTAACCAGGATTTAAACGCCGATCCCCATGTCCAAAGTCAGCAGTTAAGTTAACCACGGAGCCATCCAGCCAACATCAAACATCTTCCAAGAAATTTGCATTCAAATTTACTTCAACTTCAGTACACTGATTGTAATTAACCAAACCTTGGGTAAAAGTAACCCAACCTTCTCAGCAATTTTAATACAATAAATGAGCACATCAGTTTCACAATCTAAAAGATCAATTTCTAGAGATAAATAAAATATTTTGCTTTTACAAAAAAATTAAAATCTCAGTTTTGAATGGCATTGTCAAAGATGTATTTATATATCAAAATATGTATTGTTGTAGTAAAGGTTAATTTGTCGCCACAGCGCGACCTTTGAAAGCTGTCTATAAGTATTACTGATAAAAAAACTGTTCTATAAATAGCAAACAACCACAATTATGTAAACATAAATTAATAGTTTTGGATAATGTCAGACAAAGTCAAGCAATGAAATTTAGCATTAGCAAACTCTACTCTTCTAATGAGTTACAGACTGAAGGAATAGTTTTTTTATTCTCTTTTTTCTTTCTATCCGCATCAGAAAAGAATAAGGAAAGGCCAAATTCACCTGCTCATAAAGGTCAATTAGTGTGTTGTCGGGCAATTTGAGTGATTCGATTGCAAGCAAGACCGAGTCCCAGTGGCCTTTTTGGATGTCTGCGATAAAGCTGTCGATGCTTTCCACAGTGTTGAGCGAGACGGTTGTTTCTTCCTGTAACGTGGTCAAAGTTCTGTAGAGGTTGTTCTCCTTTAGGTATTGCATTATCAAGCGAATGACACTGCAAAGACAGGGAGAGGAAGAAATTAATAAATCAATCGTTCAATAGACTTACATATATTTTGCTCCCTGGGCTGCAGCTTATTATGCAGTGATGATATTTGCATGTTATGTTGTTGCACATTGTAGTTGATTAGGTTGTTGATATGTCTGTTGAACTGTATACAGAAGAGTCTTAATGTTCATTAATATGCATTGGCCCTTATGTTTACAGTATAAAAATATTTAATTAAAAGTGCTGATTCTAATATTCTGTCTTTCAAAACGTTCAACACAGTCAGAGTTATTTATTTGAAATGTTCATTAATGCAGTTGTATGTTTTTCATTTATGTCCCAAAAAAATTAGGAGCCACAATAATAAGCATATTGTTCAATTAACTATTGTTGACATTTAACATTTTCAATTTATATTTTTACTGTTTTTGAATTTAGTTATAGGTATATAGATGTGATATAATTATGTGTAGTTAAATGAATAACAATGTGATAATGATTTCGTGAACTACATTTGAACTTCTTACTCCCCACCATCTCTTGAGATAAGAATGTGTATGTTTTAAAAGTTGTCAAAGTCTCATGTCATTAGTCATTTGGTCGTAAAAACTGAAGGTCCAAGGTCAAAGCCTGTCTACATCATTTCTCCAAAGCTGGTGGGGAGCTGAGATGATCATGTCAGTATCTTGTGCCTGCTTATTTTAAACACTATCTCTTTGTCAAATTTAAGAGGCGGAGAGAACCTTTTCTACTAGTATAAAGATACTGGGTGTTTCCATATTCTACACACTGGGAGCTTAACATCACTTTTCGAATGTAAGCTTTTTTCCTGTGTCTTAAGAGCTCTTAATAAATCCTTGCAAAGGAAACTTCTTCATGAGGTCTCAATTCTGATTAATTTGAACACGCAAAAGATTACACTTAATAAAGTAATCAAATAAAGCCTTCACTATCTCACTCCTTACATTACTACTACTAATAATAATAATAATTAAAAGGACAAATGGGACATCAATGCACTGTAGATTGTACGTTGAGAATTGTACCCCCTGTGCATTCTTACACGTGGATCACATGTTGCCAGCTACAGTGATACTGAGCTTGTTCTCGTTAAAACCAGTTGTGCTCATTAAACCCCATCCGCCAGAGTACTCTCCCCCCAAAGGAAGCAAATGAAATGTAAATATGGACCATCAAAGGCATACTTAAAGGCTAGCACTTTAGTTCAACAGGCACATGCAGTACAGCTTCCTCGCAGCACAATTATTCAGCGTATATAATCAAAGGATCAAATGAGGAGTCTGGCATTAATGAATTTAAAATAAATGTGTGGCTGCAGATCAAGTTGAAAGGAAAATGTTTACAACACTTCTGAAACATGCATTTTAAAATACCTGAAACTATTTAGCTGCTCTAATAAGCAATTAAGCATGAGTTACAAATGGTTCTTACTCGGAGGGCTCCATCTCCACAGCCATGCTGACGTTGTCTCCTGCAGATGCGGCAACAGACTGAAGTGCTCGACTGCGTGCTCGTCAACGCCACGTGCAGCTGCTCCACCATGGCCCGCCCACTGCACGTGTTTCTCGTGCGTGTCTTTCGGTTTCCAGCATCAGTCCGGAACCTTGTGACTGCCCCCCACCCCCTGCATGCTACATAAAAGACCGAGAGGCTGAACCCCCCACCCTCCTCCCTGACGCATATCGACACACAAAAACATCTTTCGGCTGAGCACGTTGCGATGATGCTGATTGAACATTCAACATCAGCACCACGCGGGGACAGTCCACGTGGATCAGAGCGTGCACGATGGCCAAAACATACATGGAAAAGGAAACGTGATGTTTAAACATTCCAAATGCATTCCTTTACTAAATCTGCATAATTTATTTTTGTGTATGCAGCCTATACTGTGTACCCGAAAATTATTCTTATTATTTTAATTACTCTTTATTTATGGACTGATTTCAAAATTAATGTGTGGGCTCCTGCCTGCCGGTTCAAAGTGCTCGTGATAGCGAACGGGGAGTGCGCACCCTGAAAATGCTTTACTTTTTTCCAGGCTAAAGAGTAGTGAGGTCAATATTGAAACTGTGTTTTGGTACGTACCGGAACCCAGGGGGAACGTGATTCGAATCGCGGTCTTAAATCTGTCTCAGAATCAGGATGTCACGTGACAGTTGCCTTTCACGTTCCATTACGCCTCCAAATGTCACATTGTTTCAGCCTTTTCTAAAGTTAAATAAAATCCGACCATTGCACTATATTTATATTATGTCTTCAATCTGAAATAAATCTAACCTAAGTATACTTTGTATGTAAAATTGCCCTGATTCATCGCCCTACAATATAAAATGTCAACATCCTCTTGAACGCTTTAATCGCGGCGGTTGGTTTAGTGGTAACGCACCCGCACAATGGGCTGAGAAAAAGGTCCGTAAGACAGTTATGTCATGTTTTTGTGGGTCATTCTTTTTCCTCTCTAATACTTTCTGTCAAAACTTGATGCCCTGTCGCAAAGAAGCCTTTGAAAGATAGTTTCTTTACTGGGGAGCTGTTTCGAACGTTCCAAAAGATCGATTATTTTTGTGAATCAATCGTTTCAAATGATTTGATCATTTCAATGTTCAATTTCTGCCATCCCGACTAAAGAGTAACAGATACTTGCTCAGCAACTGACGACTGCTTTTGACATGCACCGGTGTTTCACGTTAACTTAATTAGTCGGCCGGCAGAGTGGGACGGGTAAGATGGGGCTGATGCATTTAGGGACAGTTGGAAAACACTCAGTCTAACCACTTGGTTACACCTATATCATTAAAAAATAAAAAATTGGATGAACACAATACAATTGTGGGTAGGATCCGATACATTTATGTAACGCCAACTCAAGCTAAATCCCTCCTTGTAATATGATTTAACTGAGTTGGTCAAACTCAACTTTATCAAATATAAATAAGCAGCGTATCTGGCCTAAACTGATTTTCATCAGTTTAACTTAAACTGATCTAGATGGTCTAAAATATATATTTTTTCCATTAATCCTGCCCACTGGCTACTTTTTTTTACCTTATCTACAATGAGCTAATATGAATAACCTAATATCTTTCAAAAATCAAACAGGGCCTTTGAACGCAAATTTATGCATACGCAACCGTTTCCTACAAAGTGTACATCTCGCGAGATTTGAGAATTCACTGAGACACAAATTGGCGTTAATTTAATTGGCTAGTCGCCGGGACGTGACGTGTGAAGTTTTCCCATGAATAGTGTTAAGATTAGTCGGTGAGTTAGCGACGTATTTCCGTTTTGTTACATCTTTTAATGAAAACCCAAACGCCCTGTCATGTTCTTATGCTGTTCCTTCTGCCTTTTTAGTTCGTAAACATGTCCCTAAACAAACAGGTGAGCTCAATTCACTTTATTAACCCATCGCATGCTGCATCAAACCTCTTCACAGGCGTCATTAGAACTACGCTTATGGATAGCTTCACTGCAGCACACGTTGGGATTAGAGAGGCATAAATGGCCGTGTGGGTGTTTTATATCGCACTTTAAATGTAATGTCTTGTCTTGTGTGTAGCAGACCGCTGCTTCCAGAGTGGCCCAGCTGCCCCTGGTACGCTCTGCCTACGGTAACCTGTCAGTGTTGTACGGGGAGACCAAAAGTATCAACGCCAGCCTGAAGAGTGTGTGTGAGGGCCTGGAGAGTGGCGTGACCCTGTTTGGTTCGGTTGCTGTTCAACGAGTGTCACCTGTTATCACCAAACTGAAGCCGCAAGGTGAGTCAATCTTTTAGGTAAGTAAAGAAAAAAAAAGCTAATTACATTCTGCCAGGATAATCAGGACTAATTGACCACAGGCCGTTAAATGAGCAAAACAACACTCTGGTACACAACAATGAATTTACCAAGAATATTTTTTTGAGTAGTACCATTAACATTTAAAAAAATATTTTGAGACCATGTTGTAACAATCGGCAGTGTGGCACCGTTCCACAGGGTGGCGCTTCTTTGTTTTTTGTGTGCACGTGTAGCACTACTTTTTTTCTTCTTTTTTATTTTTTGATGGTGGTGAATGTTTTCTTTTGATGCCGTGGAAGCTACGGTCATTGTGGCGCCGAGCCCATTGTTTTTCTGTCAGCTTAATAAAGTGAATCCGTGGACTGCCAATTGTTTTATTGTTTTCCCGTTTTTTTGCGGACCCGCGCTATCCATGGCCGATCGGCCCGCGAGCGTTACAATGTGTAGGCAGGGAGTATTTTGTTCCAATGAGGCTGAAAAGGAAAATACTCGAGTAAACCAATTAGGTTCATTGAAAGCTCTCAGTTGTCCATTTGTGTGAATGTGCTGGCAACTACTTCAGAGTGGAGGGGAAAAAAAGATGAATTTTGCCTAGTGACAAGTGGCTCCACAAATTTATGATATAATCAGCAGGGGTGTGAATTGTGAAATACCTGGCGATTCGATCCGTATCGCGGTTCATAGGTCACAATATGAATCTATCAATTGATTATTGTGATTTTAAAAACAACTTTAGAAAATACTAATCTGTAAACTTGTACATATATGCTGTAAAATTTGTATGAAAATATATTTAACTGAAACTTCAGGCTTACTGGGCCACTGTAGTTAACAAACAGGGTTTGTTTCATATTTGAACAGCACTGAAAATGAAATATTAAAGCTTAATGTTCCATTAATATAACATTCCCCCATGCTTAAAATGTGAAGCCTAAGATGTTTTGTTGAATATTTCCATCAAAAATTGATTCGGCTGCATGTTGAATCGATTCCAGAATTGCGCACTGTAATATCATGATATATTGCCGACTCAATTCTTTATTTATTTTTTAAGCATATTTGCTTTAGTATGTTTTCAGTTGGGGGACAAATTGGAAATCTATGCAAGTGGGTGACCTCACTGTCCTTTGCATCTCCAGTTTCCTTTGCCAATGACGTTGCATGTAAAAGTCTGGACTGGTTGGAGGCAACATTCCCTGTGCTGCACACACCCACAGACCAGGTGACTAGATTAACGTCACAGTTTAAGATAGTCATGTGTTCAATGTCACATTTTCATGATGACTGAATGATTCTGATGACACCAAAAGCACTTTAGAGTGATATCTCATGTAACTTACTCCCGCCTCTTCTAATGTGTTAAAAAGCAGCTCTCCTGCTTTGATGTTTGCCTCCTAGCTTGTGGCTGGTGTTCGGAGCAAGGTGCTGGAGGTGCAGGATGCGGTGAATATTGTGGCCCATGGAACGGTGGACTGTGTGCAGCACGCAGTCACATGTATGATGGCGAAGGTGCAGCAGCCGGTTGACCAGTCGCTGGTGGAAAGGGCCGTCAGTGCGTCAAACGTGGGACTGGATTCGGCACTGAACATATCTGAGGCTCTGGTGGATCGCATGCTACCTCCTACAGAGGAAGAAAAAAGTGAGCGGCCGGGAGGGTTTGAAGCAAATGTACTTTATCATGGCTTTGTCCTGAACTACAAATGACAATTATGCTGAGTTTATAGAGGAAGAGGTTGTGTTGGTGGAAGATTCTCAGGCAGCTGCGTTCGAGAGTAGGTACTCTGTGCGGCTGATGACGCTCTCCATTACGCTGTGCAGGAGAACCATCCAGCTGGCTGGAGCCAAGATACATTCTGCTCAGGTTTTTACTCAAGTTGATCTATCAAAAAACATACAGGACTTCATGGAGAGGAACATTTAGCACAAGTTAATCAAATGTATTGTGCTTCCAGGAACTTAATTTTTACATTCTCTCAACATCACAATGCTTTAGTGAATATCTGTAGGATTTTTGACCATTTTCCTGTATTTGCAGATCATGGAGGCGCTTTCCACAAATTCAGGTCAGCGTCGCATCCTGCAATCGAGCTGGCTGGCCCTGACATGGAGCTTGGAGCAGCTCCCGCTACATGTACAGCAGCAGATTGTGTCAACGTTCTTCTACTTCACGGAAATGTACAACTTAAGGGCCGTCCAGCAGAGCGGCCCCAAACAAGATGGAGCTACGCACCTTCGTCCAGCGGCATTAGAGGCTACCCCAAGTCCATACAAAGGTGTCAAGAATAATCCGCGAGCAAATTCTAACTGGCGAGCGAGGAGACCCGCCAGCACCTCTTTGATTGAGAGCCGATCAACTTCGTTAGCCAAAGTAATGGGCAGCATTGAAAAATTTCACTGAGTGGTTGGTGTATATGTAAATAAAGGCACTTGAAAATTGAAAGACTCATTCATATTTCAGAAATGCACCAATTTAGAAGACATTTACTTTATTTGTGCGTAACAAAATAATCAGATGCATCTAGTTGAATGAAATTAACCGCAAACATGTTCTGGTTTTTCATAATGAAAAACATTTTGTTGTGCTGTAAGGCGAGCACCCTCACGGCTCCCAAGCACCACCAAATTCCAGACTTTTAAGTCCACATTCTAAACATTTATTTGCATCACGTGGTTGGGAGAACATATTTAACTATTAGAGTTGTTCCGAGAAGGATGAAACAGCCAAATTTAGACCAAACATTACTTTATTTGACTTAGAGATCACTTTTGGCTGGACTCTGACTTGGATGTGGATGCCCTGAGAGAAGAAAGGCGGCGCCTCTTGGCGATCTGTTCCTGGCGCTTCTCTTTGGCTTCCTGGTGATTTAAAAAAAAAAAAAAAAAACATTGCAGTGAAATCTTTCAATATGACATTCTATACAAAAAGGTGAAATGTAAAAGACTCAACAGCTTTTAATCACAAAACACTATAGCAATTTTGCCAAAACAACTTCTGCATACTGCATTGTGGTTTCAATAGCCAATAAAATAGATTTAAGCACACGTCTTATTGGCTCCAATTGAAAGGCAATAATGCTCAAGAGCGCTGGACGTACAGGGTTTAGTTGCAAGTCGAAAGCAATGTATTACACAAGGCGTGGAAGAGAACTACAGTTGCAATCAGGCACTGTTTGGGCCTGGTCATATCCGGTGAGTTCTCTACGGTTTCTTTAGCAACACTCTGTACCATCTTAACGACTATGGGTCAGTCAGAAAGATACTACAAGTGTGCCACATTTACAGGTGGTTTGAGGCATCCACGCTGTCAAAACAGCAAGGAATATTGACTTTGGCGTAACTGCCTAATGGGAGCTTCACACTCAGAAATATTTGAGCTAAAATGAGATGATGCATGCCCTCAAGATTACCTTCATCCTCTTAGCCAGCAGCTTGGCATACTCAGATGCCTCCTCCTTATTCTTCTGGGTGCGCTTCCTCTTAAGGGAAATGCGGCGGCGTTTGTGCTGCAGCACACGTGGGGTCACCAGTCTCTGGATCCTGGGAGCCTTCGATCTTTGCTTTTTACCTGAAGAGCCAACAATGACAGCCTCTGAGTGCTTACGTCTAGTCAGACAGTCCATTCTATCCAAGCGATATTTTGCTGGTGTGGGGCCTCATGTTGATTTACAACTGACACTTTACCACCAATGCAAATGTGTGCATCCTATTACAAGTTAATGCCTAACAAACTGCCAACAATTTACAGATCTGCACACTACACCCTTTTCAATTATCGCAGCAAGATTTACTGACCTTCCTTATTCAAGGGTCTCCTCACAACATATTGTCTGACATCATCCTCCTTGGCCAGGTTGAAGAGTTTGCGGATCTTGCTGGCCCTTTTGGGGCCAAGGCGGCGGGGGACGGTGCTGTCGGTCAGCCCGGGGATGTCCTTCTCGCCTGAAGGGAGGGCAGAAGAAGATAGCTTAGTGAGATGTGTTATTCAAGAATTAACAGTGCTCCGTTAACGATAAAGCAATCAAAGCTTTGACAAACATTTACTGTCAATGTGAGAGGACTTCAATTTCAACCAGCCATTGTTTAGTCTGGTCATATTTGGAGAGTCCTCTGGTTACTTTAGCACACACTGTCCCACCCTAATGACTTAGAAGTAGTCAAAAAGGATCACCTGTATGTGCCATGAGCATCCACACATGGACCAAAACCATCTGTAATACATTGCTTTCGACTTGCAACTAAACCTTGTACGTGTGACTGTGTGCACTTAAATGTTACCTTTCTTGACAATGACCAAGTTGAGAACACTCAGGTTGGCGTCGACAATGCAGCCGCGGACAGATTTGCGCTTGCGCTCGCCAGTCCTGCGGGGACGGTAGCAGGAGTGGCCCTTGCTGAGGAGCAGTCGCACGCGGCCGTGTGTCAGCACACCTTGCTTCATGGGGAAGCCCTGCTTGTCATTGCCTCCGCTGATGCGCACCACATAACCCTTAAGAGTAGAGAGGAGTTGTCATGATGTATGCAGCTTTTGATGTACTTGCAGTTCTAAACAAAAATAATTTTCATCATTATATTCACTTATTTGACAGACAAGGCGTGGGAGAGAACTACAGTTGCAATCAGGCACTGTTTGGGCCTGGTCATATCCGGTGAGTTCTCTACAGTTTCTTTAGCAACACTCTGTCCCATCTTAACGACTATGGGTCAGTCAGAAAGATACTACAAGTGTGCCACATTTACAGAAGTCTCAAATATTTGAGTGATCAAGATTACATTTTACCTTCCACTCATCTCCAAGGGGGTCAGCAGCCACCTCAGTGGCCATGCGCTTCTCATAGAAGGTACGCAGCTTGCGTTCATCGTCCACTTCGATGAGCTTTTGGCAGCCAGTAGCGGGGAACGAGATGTTTAGCTGCAAGACAACAGTGCATTTGTGGTCATATACGTGCAGTTCTACGTGACAATGACAGTTTAGCAAACGTTCACGTCAGATTAATATCTAAATACAAGATTGGGTCATGAATAAATTCTTTCTTTGCCACTTAGCTAAAGTAAACTCATGCAATGAAGGCCCATTACTAGCTTCACCGCAGGTCGGTCATGAAGCTAAGGCTAGCAATTGCCGAAAATACTTTATAAACAACATTTTTAGCGTTTACCGAGACTTCAGCAACGACCTGGATTTATGACCAATACATTGTGCAAATATATACATATAGGACCAGTCAAAGTGACGTTGACGTCCACATTTCTACATGGGAACCGCCATGTTTCAATGTCCGACAGTGCTTAGCGAGCGCTACAATCAAAGGGCATCCTCAGCGACGAACGCAGTGATGCTACGGTTTTTGAGACCGCTTCAATTTTAATCATCACTGCTTTACAGACACGGTAGTATTTCAGGGAAAATAGTTTTCTACAAAAGCATACGCTTGAATAAATGTTGTACCTTCATTTTGCCAAACCGGCCCAACCACGGTCCGCCACGAAAAAGAGAACGGATATCCGCCCCGGGATCTCACATAGCCCATGAAATATTCTCGCGATATCTTACGTCACACTATTTTAAGGATAAGACATTGTGACACTAACCAACGTAACAAAAAATGTTCGTCCTAGTACATAAATATGCGGTAAATCTACTCCTTAGTTCTGTGGCTGAAAATAAGTTAAAATAATTGAATTCGATATTTGACGTGTCAACCAGGATTTTGGAACAACTGAACGTCCCTAGAGCTTGAAGCGTTACGCAAAGCCAAGAAAGTTACCTTCACCTTCATCATCATCCGTTATCTTTTGACGCTGCACGTTCAAACTGTGATGCAGACATTCAACAGCAAAGAAACGTGGTGCGTATCTTATTAATCTGAAATGTATTTCAGACTACTACTACAGTAAACACGCAATTACCTCAAATAATATTGTTTTTTTTTGTGTGTGTGTTTATATTTATTTAGAATTCTACGAACAACATAGAATGCTAAACATCATACTCAGTATTTTAGTACAATGACGATCAGTCGATCCTTTTGTAAGTGACAGACCGATTAGTTGTGAATTTATGAATAAATTAAAAACGACGCTTTTCCTTTCCAAATACAAACCAGTGTGTGGTGGGAGGAATGCTCTTGTCAAACAGAAGTGCTCTTCGGTTGCAAACAGCACAAGTGTCAACGCGATGACGTAGATGGTCACGTCGAATTGTAATCTTTGTCAACTCACAGCGGGGACGCTGGAAAATCTTGGCATCATTCGATGTGCATGTGCTCGCCACTTGTTATGAATGATCTTGAGACCAAAGACGAGACATTACAGATTCATCTCGTTTTTTCTTTTTTTTTGTTTTCTTTTTGCGTGGCAGGGCGACAACAGCGTTGTCCTCGAGCGCAACTAGTTCAGACATGAGTAACGTTAATCTGATTTTTTGGGACCATTTGCAGGCTGGCAGCTCCGATGTGGATTGGTGTGAAGGCAATTACCTTATTTACCCGAGCATCGCTGAATTTTACAACACGGTCAGTGTGCACTTTTAGTAAAAGCCGTGCGGTTTTTCCATATTAACACAGCTCGGCTTGCCATTAACAGCTGTCACGTTTTTATTTTTAGTTTTTCTTTGTATTAAACTGCTGCCGCTTGCGAGACTTGATGTTTACAGTTTGTGATGCAGCATCAAGTTACATGTCAGTGTAGAGCCACCGCACGCTGGAAAACATCTGCCTGTGTGTGTTTTTTTTCTCATGGGTTGTTTCCCTTTGTTTGTCATTTCAGATCAGCAACATTTTGTTTTTTGTTTTGCCGCCCATATTAATGTGCTTGTTTCGCCAATATGCAACACATTTCAACAGTGGGATTTACCTCATTTGGACACTCCTGGTTGTGGTGGGTAAGTTGGTTTGAGTTACGTGATCTTTACTGTGTAATGATGACCAATTTTCTGTGCCACTTGTCAACTGAGTCACTGCAGCAAAATAACAACTCTATACTTCTATATAGTGATTGTTGAAATATGCACATTCAGTGGTATGTATTTTACGTTGAGACAGGACAAAATATGTCACATTAAGCACTTTAAATATTTAGCAGGTTGCTATGGTTTTAGGTAAATAAGAACTGTTTATCCCAAGTTAAAATAAATTATTGTGTGTTCAGCATTAAGTTATTTATAAAGCAAATAGTTCATATTGTGTAACAAATCAAAGTCCCCTGTTTGGAATGATAATTGATTGTATGTGGAACGAAAAACACAATTTCACAACTAATACTACAGTATAGCTTCACTGTTGCCTTCACAAGAATGTTTATATATATATATATACACGTGTACAAATGTAACATTTTTTAAACAAAATAAAAAAGCTATTTACACAATTACAAAACACTCAAGGTTCTGGGGCAATGCTACCCAACAGGTGAATCGATAAATAATTGTTAGCTGCAATAGTGCTAAGCATTGAAAAATATTGAACAATTAAAAAAAAAAAGATTTTACCAAAAATATAAAGGTTGTAAGGGATGCAAATATGCACATGTGATTTTAAGTAGCCTAACATATCATTTTTCATACAGAGATGTGTTCGCATTGGTCGCTCTGTGTACTAGGAATAAGTTACATATCCAGTTCTATGGTCTTCATCATAATTTCATTAGCTGCAGCTTGAAGCTATCCTCAATCATTCAACCCTCATATAATGACTAGGCTTATTCAAGGGTTTCATTTGATTTGACTCAGTGGTCATTAGTCTTAAATGGTGCCTCTGTATGTAACAACGTTCTGGAGGAATTACGGTGCCTTGTTCTCTCAGTGTTGATTTTAACCGACAGTAACCCCCTCCTCCATTTCCTTACTGAGGTCAGAATGTGGTAGCCAGAACCAAAAAGCTTTGTGTGTGAATTGTAGGGCAGGTTTATGGTTACAAATGGATTGTGTCTGACAAGAATATTACATTATTTCACTTATGGAAATGATTAATGATTTTGACACATATATTGTCTTTATCTGAAATGTATCTTGGGAAGACACAATAGAGACTGTTTGGAAACGGTCAGGTCTTTCAATACACATCATATCCAACCTTATTAGCACACCTGACTTTTCTAGTGAGTAAGTCTCTTTTTACCTTTCCCACTATAGGTATCGGATCAACATACTTCCACGCTACCCTCAGCTTCCTAGGCCAGATGTTGGATGAGTTGGCCATTTTATGGGTGCTCATGTGTGCCATCGCAATGTGGTTCCCCAAAAGATACTTACCCAGGATATTCAGGAGAGATCGGTATGGCAATCATTGTGGTTGATGATTGATTTATGACCTTAAGAGACTTTAAACTGATATTTAAATGTGTCGTTACGTATCAGCATCTGGTATGAGAGCCCTGTTTTTTGTTGTTTTTGTGAAACATTTTTCTGTTTCAACAGATAGAATTTCAGGTCTTAAATTAGCATTAAACAGCTACAGTATATAGCTTATGCTCACTTATTCTGTCACAAGACATAGCCACTGCTGTTACACCTTCAGTTTAATAATAGGCCAGTCCGAGATAGCTGACACCAGTAAAAGCTACATCACATGTCCTTACTTCTCTTTCCATTATCACACAGCCATTGTGGTGCCATTGTGGTTGCTCTTATTTACCATGCAGCTCTGTTTTATTGAATGTCAGCTGGCTGTAGAAAGATTCTGAGCCTCCCTACCCTTATCCGACAATGTTCTTCTCAAGTGCGATAGAAACTTGTTTATCTCCATTTGATTTGCTCTTTGCTCTAGGTCAAGGTTCAAAGTGGTCATCGGCATCCTGTCAGGGATCACTACAGGCTTGGCCTTTGTTAAACCTGTTATAAACTCCTTGTCGCTCATGACTCTGGGCATCCCATGCACCGTGCTGCTCATCACCGAGCTTAAAAGGTCAGTTGTCCGCTGGTATTTGAAACACTAGTGCTAAATGTGTATGGAGTCATGAACCGCCCTCTATCATGATCCATTTTTCACTGCGTACACTTGTTGCTGTGCTTTATACGGAGTGGATGAATTTTGACAGTCCTTCATTTGTTAACTGCCGGGACGCCCGTCCGTCATCGTCGAGCCGTCATTGTTTCGAGCCGAGGCAAACTGTAACCGTCAATCCTTCATCGTTATTATAACTGTGTGCTTCCGTCATTGCTAAATTACAGCCGCTATTTCAGGACCGTCAGTGAATTTCACTGGTCGCCGCTATATTAGGACCATCATTAAATTTCACCGACCCATCAATCAGTCACTCCATCGTCGTTATTATCGTGATGACCTGGTGAGTGATAAATAGTGTTTTACAAATAAATACACTTTATTAAGTGACGTGACTAGCTCAAATTAGCTATTAAAAATTAGATTTTCTTAAATTTCTTAATTCTGAAGGAGTTCATCTTCTTCGTCTCCTTTTAGTTTATTGGCAGATGATGACATTAACTGAGGCAACACAAGATGGCTGCCTTCAGACAACTGTCAGTCCAGGTTATTATTGTAGTTTTGCAGAAGAAATCAGGCTAAGCTAGCAACAAACTCTTGAATGAGAACAGAAACATCCTCCCTCCCGTTGCCTTCACAGCCACTCCAGATCATAGGAAACTACTTTAACTATTTTGCAAGGTTGCTACACTATGTGCATTTAAGGACTCGTCCAGCATAAACCAAGCTTCAGTCATCGGCGAAATTGGACTTATTGTCGATTACGTTGACGGACGAAAAACCGCTTCCGTCCATTATTTGAAGTTTCCTGTCATTCGTTATTCATCAATAAACCCAACCAGCAAGTAGAGCTGCATCAAAATGAGCTGCGTAAAGCCAGTACTCTACATTACTGCCCTAGTGCTCCCATGTGTGTTATTAAACAAGGACGATGTCATAAATATGACTGGCACACTTCAAGCACTGCTCGCCATCTTGTTTATAGAGCACACAGAAGGTTAACCAAAAGTCAAGGAAGTAATTTAAACTTAAATGAATTGCAAGGTTCTGAGCTAGCGTTTTACATAATCAGATTTTATCATAAAAAATCCCAATGAAATTTCCAACAGGATCTCTCCGTTAATGCAATAATGAGTGGATGTAATACCTCTCTCTACAAATGCTTTGAACACGGTGACTGTAAATTTCCGAACGTGCCAAAACAAGAAGAACATAAGCGGAGGCAAAACTACATCTTTTGGAATAGTCTGACTTTGGCGGAAATTGATTAATTTTTACTGCGAGTCCAAAAATGATTAGCATTGAAGCTTTGCTGGCAATTGGCAGTTTCTCAGGACCATTCAGGCGAGCATTCTGCTCTCTCGTGAAGCTTTTGACAGAGATAGTGCTGGACTCTCCTCAATGCAACTTTTTCCTCCACCTCTACTGTGGAAAAGTCTTGTGAAAATGATTAAAAAGACATTTCTTTATGAGAAGGAAGATGGTAGGGCGCCCATTGACACACTCCTTGCTGTCACTCTGCAACTGACTCTCTCCAGGGTGTGCCTCTTGCCCTAAAGCAGTGGTTCTCATTAAGGACAGTTTTTATGGTGGTGTTTTGTCTGTTTGTTGTCACATCATCAACACCATTTGGGTCTTGAAAACATAGCGTTTTCACAACAGTTACATCTGCAACAAGCGCTTATAGATGAAATCATGATCACAAAACACTGAAACTGGTTCTCTGTAAAAACAGTATATTGTCCCTGGGGGAATACGTGTACCTTCAAAATGACAACTTTTCAGCAAATTAAAAAATAATGCTGCATTCAAATTGGTTTTATACCTTATATTGCTATCATATACCGTTGCATATTTGCATCTAGAGGTGTTAAAATTAATCAATTAATGCACAACTAATCCCGCATCGCATTGTGCCCAAAGATCGAATCCTGGTCGGTTAATGCACCTTTTGGTGCTGTGAATCCCTTTTGTGGCATGAAGAAGGCACGTGCTAAATTAATGATATATTACAAATACCTAGCAATCTTCCTCTTCTTCTTCGTATGAATACAATTTTGTTTTCTTCCACAAAATGTCCCTGTTCCCATTTTACTAGTCTGTTCTCATGTACCCTCAAGATGGGACGTCAACTGGGATAGGCCCAGCCCAACCTAACCCATGACCCCGAATTTGTGTAAGAAATAAATGATCTTGGCTTTAGTTTTAGTTGGAATTAGTTGAGCATCAATTTCTAACTTGTAAACACTTCAACAGCAGGAGATAAAACACTTTTCTGCCAATGACTCGTTGTAGTCTTATCAAAAAGTGTGTGTGTGTACTGTATGTTTGTGTGTACTGTATGTTTGTTTATGGTCAAGGGGCAAATGAGACAGTGTCAACATGCAGTCAGCAGTACATTAACTCTCCCCCTTTTGACCTTCTATACTTGCACTGTGACTCGTCCCAAAGTCATGTAACAGGTCAGTTTTTAGTCTGCAGCCGTATCCCCTGTCATTGCAATTTACAGTTTCCTTTTACCATCAGCCTCACTCACCATGGCTACTCTTACGACATTAAGTATTCTATTGTTCAACCAGAATAATTCTTGACATTATTGTCGGTGCTAGTCATCCACGGATGCGGCTTGTTTTTGTTGGGGGAGAATTCCTCCTTCCCTATGCCATCTGACTTTTGCTTTCGCTAATGACGTGATATGCTCTTGTTTGCTTCCCTCCTACAGTGCGACTAATTTCCCCTCACTTGCATCATGTTCACTGTGACGCACAAAAAAAAAAAAATGATTTGATGTAAATAACATTCCATCCCACTGTGACAGTAATTGTGAAGGCAATAACTTGAACCATATGAAAATTCTATGAAATTCTATGAAAAATAAAAATCACATCTTTATCATTCACTGCCATTGACGACTAGAGACGTCAAAAATTCATTTGAACTATTTCTATTAGTTTAAGATTTTTTTCCACTTTTGTTAACAAGAGTATGAAAACCTAGAATTTTTTTATTGTACATTTAGAACAGATATAAAATTTGTGATTAATTGTGAGTTAACTAGTGAAGTCATGCAATTAATTACGATTAGAAATCTTAATCGCCTGACGCCCCTAATTTTTAATAATCTTTTTTTTAAATCGCGTCAGGCGGTTAACATTTGGAATTGTAATTAATCACATGACTTCAATAGTAAACTCACAATTAATCACAAATGTTATATCTGTTCTGAATGTACAATTAAAAAAAAAAATCTAGGTTTTCATACTCTTTTTAACAAAAGTGGAAAAAATGTTAAACTACTAGAAATAGTTGAAATTAATTTTTGACGTCTATGGCAGTGAATGAGTTAAAAGGAAAAAATTGATAATGATAATAATATCCTTTTCGGTTCTACATATATGTTGTCAGTAGGATGTTCATGAATTCTCCCTGTCATTTCCCTTTTTCTGCCTCCAACTTTTCATTGAAACTCCACCCAAGATAGACATGCCAGCCATTTCACCGCTTATCTTTGCCCCCATGCTCTTTACTTTTGCCATCAGCCCCCTCCTCAAATTAAGTCCTGGTGTTGCTGCTTATCTTGCATGCTTATGTCACAGTTGATAGTCGGTGTATTACAATTTACAGACATACTACTGAGAACTAATGTATCTGGCACTGACGTGATAAAAGTCAAGATAGATGCTGCTGAGAAGTTTGGCAGAAGTTGTCCTTGTGACATAACAGAAGATGAGAAGATATAATACACCATGGAACCTTGAGGGGTTTTCCTTTTGGGAGGAAGTATCATGAGCCAGCTATTCTTCAGTATTTCCTTTTGCCCGAGAGTAGCCTCTCCTATCTGCCAAAAGTCAGGATGTCTTTTAAAATAACAAGATTGATTTATAATTAGGAGAACATTCTGTGTGACCCTTAATGCTTGCCTTGTCGAAACGTTTTAGTTTATTTATTTATTTTTTTAAATCGTGTTGCTACTGATACACTTCCCTGAATTTGTAACCACATTTAAAATCAAGTTTCATTGTCATTTTTATGCCTACAGCACAGCACAGCACAGCTCAAGGCAATGTGCATAAAAATATCTGTCATTTACAAAACACACAGTGTTAAACCTTAAAATCCATGGTCAGTTATAGATTGCCAGACAGTGGATAAAGCCAGAAGCTAACAATATTAGCTTAAGCGCAATGAAGACGTCTGTCCCCCGAAATTCAGGAGGCAGGAAAAAGTGTGAGATTGACTCCAGCAAATTATTAATGACATCAACACTAAGCTGTTGTCATACAATACCACGGAACAATGAATCGCCAAGAACTGAATTAAACCAGGAAATTGGACAAAACAATTAGACACAGTTGGTAGAGCTCGAGGCCAGCCGGTTTTCTGGACTATCAATACCAAGTACAACTAATGCAGTCAACGAGCTCCTTTGTAGACACGAGCCTATGCTAGTTAATGCTTGCGCCAAAGCACATCATGATAAATTAAACACAAACAAGTCTAAATAAAATTGTTTTTTAAATGCATTTATAAAAAAAATTGGGGCAGCAGTGGTAAACTAAGAGCAAAGTCCAAACAGTTTTCTATATTCAGATTCGTTAGCAAGTAGTAGCTAATGTTGCTACATGTTGTTTGTTATGAGGCTTCTACCAGCTGTATCTCTTTTTCTTTTTTTTAAATCTTTTGTTATACAATTCCATTCACACGGTTTGTCCATGTTTACTTAACATTTCTACACTACGACAGCTTAACTGTCGACTGTCGTATTGGCAAAGCATCTGCTGCTTTCCCTTTATTTTAAAGCAGTATGAACGATCTGTGATGCAACATTTTTTTTTGGGGGGGGGGGGGGTCACACCAATGTTAATTTCTCCTTGGAGCGAGGGCGTTCGCAATGAAGCTTGTCATTACGCATGAGTGTGTCACAGTGACTGCACTGTTCAGCCAGCAGCAGGTTTATGTGTGTGTGCATTAAGCACACAACTAAGAATAGTTTTCTATCAGCGGCATTGTGGATTAGTCTGTCTCAGGGTCACTGACTGGGTGCAAAGGCACATATATGTAGAGAAATCAGAGGGTTTTTTGGCTTGCTGCTCTTCTAAATATGGAAGGGGGGTGGGGGGGGGATGCTACGAGAACCGTTAACTTGCAGTTTAGCACTTGAGTATGGAGAGTAAAAATGGAGCTGGGAGGCCTGAGAACCATCTGGGAGAGCGGTCAAGTGGGAACACAATACTCAGTGTTGTCTGAAATGACACCACGTCTGTTTTGAACACTGAGAGGCCTCGTGATTTGCATTGAATTTACAAATTGCAAATGATTGCGTACTTTAAAAAAATCAAGCAATATGTTTGGGGCAATAACAAAACAGCCAGGCCATATACATTCTATTTGGAAAAGCTCAGGCAATTTCAAAGAGGATTGTGTGTATATCCATCACAATGCATTAGGGTTTAATTGGTGAATAAAAGTGCAGGTAATTGTAATGTCATTTTCCAGGAGAACAGTATCATGAAAAATCAACAAAAGCCTTCAATGCTGTTCTTTCCTTGTCCTGTGCTGTCCTGTAGTGATATAATGGTATCCGTTCTAATGTATTTAGGTGCTACCGTTGTATATGCATACATTAGACACATACCCATAGCTGTCACCTTTATCAGTTTTTAATGTTTTATGTATAGCAATGATTTAACTACATTGCTACTTTGTATAATAAAGTAATTGGTCTTTAGCAATCACATTCAACCGTTTTTTTAAACCATAATGCATATTTGAGTAACACTTTTTGTTAAATATTTCAACATAATTTCAAGCTTCTCTTTTGACTCGATACACATGGCAAGATTTTTTAGATTTTTTTAAAAAAAAATTTAGATTTTGTGACTGGTTTGTAGACATAACATTTGGCAGAGTGTAAACCGAAATACATATATTAGTATTATGCTATCAATCAGAGATGATAATGATGTAAGATTAGGATGACACTGAGGGTGTGCATGGATCCAATAAAAGATGATTCGATACTTCAAGGGTGGTACATTTTAAAACGTAATGATTGACTCTTTAATGATACACACACAGCCTACCGTACTTTATGTAGGACTTGGCGATCGTCATTGTTTGGTGTACAGTAGTATTTGTGTTTCTCAATGCTGTTTATTTGTCACAGGTGTGAAAACCCACGTGTGTACAAGCTGGGTCTGATCTCAGGGATCTGGTGGGCTCTAGCTCTGCTCTGCTGGCTCAGCGACAAGATTTTCTGTGAAATGTGGTCATCCGTCAACTTTCCCTATCTACACTGTGCTTGGTAAGATCATATCACAGCACACAATACACCAAAAGGAGTATTATGCATTTGAGTGTGTTCACTGCCATTGACGGCTATAGACGTCATAAATTCATTTGAACTATTTCTATTAGTTTAACATTTTTTTCCACTTTTGTTAAGAAGAGTATGAAAAACTAGAAAACATTTTTTTGTACATTTAGAACAGATATCAAATTTGTGATTAATTGTGAGTTAACTAGTAAAGTCATGTGATTAATTACGATAAAAAAATTATCACCTGACACCCCTAATTTTTAATAATCTTTTCTTAATTTTTTTTTTATTAAAATAAAATAATTGTAGTTATTTTTATTTTATTTTTTAATAATCTTTATTTATTTTTAAAGAAAAGATTATTAAAAATGAGTGGCGTCAGGCGATTACCATTTTTAATCGCATGACTTCATTAGTTAACTCACAATTAATCACAAATTTAATATCTGTTCTAATACAATAAAAACAATTCTAGGTTTTCATACTCTTGTTAACAAAAGTGGGGAAAAATGTTAAACTAATAGAAATAGTTCAAATGAATTTTTGACATCTATAGCCGTCAATGGCAGTGAATGATTTAACATTTCTTACAGGGATACATTTAACTCGGAACAGAAAAAAAACAATTATTTAGAGCATGTCCACCTTGTATGTGTTTGTCAATAGGGACAGACATAATAAATTTACTGAAGAATTGGCTTGATTGTGTAGAATAGATTTTTGATTGTGTCTTAAATAAGCAACACAGTGTAGTAGTGGTGTGCATCGTAGTTCTAACGTTCTGGATTTGAATCTCAGTATGGTCAGCTGGGATAGGTTCCAGCTGGTGTACCCCATCTCTTGTCGAAAGCAACCCCCCTGTAACCCTAAACAGGATAAGATTTTTTCCCCCCTTAAATTTATAGGCGAGTCTGTTCTTGTACTTCTCTCTGGTTCCTTCACAATTGTCACTCTTGCAGGCACATTCTGATTTGTCTGGCTTCCTATTTGGGTTGCGTCTGCTTCGCCTACTTTGACGTTGCTAGCGAGGCCCCGGAGCGAGGTCCAGTCATCATGTTCTGGCCCAATGAGAAATGGGCCTTCATCGGCGTCCCCTATGTTTCATTCCTCTTTGTGCACAAGAAATCGGCTATCAAGGTGACTTAAGGTGATCCACAACTACTCGGCTGTTTGCACTTAGGCGTTTCTCACCAGGGCGTGTCCCAACAAGATTCATCACCAGACCGATTGCCTCCACGAAGCTTTTTTGGATTGGATCACAGTGGTGGTCTTTATTCCCAGCTATACTCCTGCAGCACTGTCAAGAGAATAACATTTGCCACAAACGACGCAACTTGGGGACATTCCTGGTGGCTTCAAAACAGTGGATCTTATCTTATCTTATCCTACGATGTCAGCGTATGAAACATGCCATGAAGCCTGCCAGGGGAAGCATGTGATATGTTATTAAAGTATTATGCATTTTACGCTTTTATTAAATGTTTTTGCACATTGTATGACAACTCAGAAAACAATGTAAAGTATCAGATGGCCTTTACAAACATATGCAGGGGCAATCTGGCCCTGATGAAACCAGCATTACGGACAATAATGCACTGGATACAACAACTGTGATTATTACATCATATACAGTACAAACCAGCTGCTCCGATTTTAGTGCAATTCTTCCACTGAAATCTTTAATGCCAGCATAATGATGTGGTTGACTGGAAACATACTCTTGTACGTTATTTACCAATTATGTCTTTGTATATTACTGAATGAAGAGCCATACACCGGTAACCAAAATGTCAAAACGTGAATGTTGACATCAAAATGGATTGGATTTAGCAATGGACAAACAGCAAGCCGCTATCGCAACATTTCAGGTCAAACATTTGTATTTCATTGTAATTGTTAAGCTGTAAGTAACTTTCAAATACTTTGTAACTGTTTTACATTGTATTTGATGGAAGTGTTTTTATTGAACATAGCAGAAATCTCAAATCATCTTTTGTTCTCTAGGGTCTTTTTATTCAGTCCAGACAGACAATGTTAGACTATAAGCTTAGAAAATGTATTTTGAATTCTGCAGTCTAAATTTAACTGGATAATTCGTGTGAAGGAAACAAAAGTGCAAAGCTGTCCTGTACCAGTAAACATGGTACAGTATGATGAATGCTGTGTAACTATTTATTTCCGCTTAAGGGAAGCATAGTTTAATTATTTCCTTAAGCCACAAACTGATTTATTTTGACATATTTTAATGTCCAATTAAAGGCTGTTGATTTGACCAAATATCAGCTGTGTTAAATTTAAAAAGGGAAGCATGGGTGCTAAACAAACAAAAGCTTTAAAACCAAAACGTCACCTCAAATGATTGTATTCCCTGTGAGAAAACGGCCTCAAGCTAACTCACGTGTACGCATGAAGGGTCAAAAGAAGGATTGCCACAGAGTCTTGATATAACAGAGTGATTTTTAAACCTCAAAATAATTATATTTATTCAGCATATGAAATATAAATGGGTTGATATTGTACGACCATTGTATTGCCAAATACTATTCTATTTTTTATTGTATCTTGGATGAAAAATACATGATTGTGTAGTTTTGAATGAATTGCAGTGCATTGTGTAGAAAATAATTTAATATTTGTGAACTGTTTTTCAATGATCACAAAGCATTTGTGTATTTTCACTTGGACTTTTTTTGTATGCTAATGTGTCCCCCCCCCAACACCCCCCCCCTCCCCCTTCATCGGTGATACAGACCTGCAGCACAGAATTATTTATTTTCATAATTTATCCTGTTTTGTAAACAAACATTTGTAATAGATTATAATATTGGTACTTTATTTTATGCAATAAATGGAGCTAATGACTACCACATCCTCTGCTTGGATCTTCATTTGTCATTGAATTACACTTTTGTCCACTATGAGGCAGCGTTTTCCCATTTTATTTCCACCAGAATTCCAATTCAGGCAGGGGACGGTTTTCTTGTGCTAGTTTCCCCATCTAGATACAAGTAGTATAATTTTAATTGAAAATAATAAAATACCCAATTTAGGCGACTCTTTGGCCCCAGTAGAATATTATAAAATGGCAAATGTGAAAGCGTCCAGCATATTGACAATTACATTTTTTTTTAATTTATTGTACATATTTTGATTCATAAAGGCAATCTTTTAACTCTTACATTTGTCTTTGATTCACTTGATTATTAGCTGAACAATATTGACAGCAGGTCTTCGGAAGTCCCGCCCCTTGTGAACATTGTGGGGCCTCATTTGTTTGCACGCGCGTCAATCAAACAGCCATGTCAAGACTGTGGCTCAAATAGAAAACCAGCGATTTTAATCTGCTTGAATTCTGTGGATTTATCTCGCCGCCAACCTTTTGGGACTCATATTTTTTGGAGTGAAGTGGCAATTGTCATTGTCAAGAGACCGACGTGTTAATGCTTCTCTCCGCGCGTTTTGTCATCGCCATAACGGAATGATGTTTGGAATTAGACGCTGGAACAGCTGTATTTGTCGACGTTAAAGCAAAAATAAAACGGGTGTTTCCTCAAGCGACTATTTTTTTTTTTGCCAAAGAGGACCATCGATGTGATTTCTAGGCAGCGAGGGCGGCGTTTGAAGGAACAAAGCATCCAAAATGATGTCTGGAAAGCATTTCAAGGCTCATGAAGTGAGCTGCTGCATCAAATATTTTATCTTCGGATTCAACATCATATTCTGGGTAAGTGCTCCGCTTGCTGTCTTTAGGCCTGTAATGTAACAACAGTCTTACGTGACATGTGCAGTCTGCCATTAGTGGAATCATTCATGATGTGAGAGTCGTTTACGAGCCGCTTCTTGATGATTTCATCGCTGCAACAAAGCTTGCTGCTTGGGTGCACTTGCTGCCTCCATCAGGCATTGGATGGCTTTTGTTTTAGTACACTGCTGCGATAGCTAGACGGCCACCGCTCCTGTTTACATGCATCCACTAACACTCTTGTAAGGTAAGGGTAGTTTTTTGTGCGAGCCTGCGAGGGTCTCCCTTGTTCTCATTAATTGTCCTAGCTGTCAGGCTCCAGGACATTAGCTCTTGTTACATTTATCCATTTTCTTAACCGCTTATTAGCTCTTGTTACTATAACAAACAAAAAAAAGTAAAATTAAAAATATTTTTAAACACTGGACCATTTTTAGACTCTGCCCTAACCGCCCTGTCAAGGTTTAGTGTAAAAAAACAAAAACAAAAAACAATAAGAGAAAATAACTTATAACTATAAGATTAGAATAACAAATAAAATGTCGGAGGGGCTAAACTGGAGCTACACAAATTTCTGATGGAGCTATAGTAGCACCCCATAGCGCCAACCCTGTAAATAGTTGTATGCAGTTAAAAGTTACGTTTTATTGGCTTTGTGGATGAAAGTAGGGCTGTCTTGATCCGATATCCATCTTTTATCTTTTATGTGTATCGGAGAAAATCAGATTTAGACACATGATCGGACGATCCATTTACATGTGTTTTTGTGGCATTGACGTAAATCATAACGATCCATCCATTTATTTGGCCAAATGACATTATTTCAAATGGACAGTGCAGGAAATGTACATTACGATTTAGTTACTGGTTTGGTCTCTAAAATGCAGTATAAAGAAAAAGGGGAGGATATGTAACACTTGACACAGGCTGGTCTCTCGCTGGCTGCAGGTTGCCAAGCAGATAATCGTTTTTTGTGATCGGCAATGAAACGCATTGATGGACGTATGCCAATCACAATCACGTACTTTTTCACAGAAATCGGCTGATCACTATCGTTGGAAAAGTACAATATGGCACAATATAGTGTGGAGATGTGTAAATGACGAGACGAGGAGACAAAAAGGCGGTTCATATCTTTGCTTTTCACAACAAAACTTGTTTACACAGCAAGCAGTAAGCTTTCATGTCTATTATCCATTTGAAAGTTGGTGTAGAGGAGGATTGTGGATAACGGATCTCCTTTATTTTCGTAAAGGTTGGTCAGAAGTTAGATATGTTTAAGGTGGCTTAAAGGCTACATCGAGGCACATTTTTAAATGATTTTTAGAATTTGAACAACCTTCAAATACTTCCGGGTCATCTTTCTTGGATAAGAAAGTAAAGTTCCGAAGAGGCCCACCAGAACAAAGTTGGAACGAAGAACAGGGCTAGAGGCTTGAACGCAACACTTTTTAATGTAACCAGACCCGTCTTCCTTGGCATATCGGCCTCTTATGCAATTTAGCCACACAGTTGGTAATTTGGTCCACACGTGGCTAACTTGGCAATAGGCCTATATTGACAATTGTAGTAAGTGAACAGAATGTTCACTGCAAACCTGTGCAAAGGCATCTTTGTCTTCATGCCAGCTGACTTGCATCATACCCCCACCAGATGCCATTTGATATTTTTTTGTCATAATACATATTTTATATTCACTACAGACTAGAGCAGTGATTCAGAAGAGAATGATGTAATTTTCCCATTCCAAACCTTCTCTCATCCCGTTTACTTTTGATGGTCTGTTAGCGATGCATAGTGGTTTGTTCTAATTGATTTACAATGTAGTGACACTGACGACACAACATGTGCTTGATAACACGAATCTTCGAATGATCAAATTCACAGATTCAACAGATTTGTTATTTAATTTATTTTTTTATTTTTTCGCTATGATCCTATTCATCATTTTGGCTACCAGCTTTGCTGATTATGTTTTGTAAAGATTTCAAACTGGTTTTAATCATCTTTTAGATAAATAAGACCTAATTAAATAACATTGTAAAATGAAATTGTCAAATGCTGTATGAAATGGCATTCAGCAAGAACAGAGGAAAATGATTCCATTAAGCTGTGTTACATAAATTACATAATTTTTGAAGTTTAAGGAATTTATTACCACAATCTATTTTCATCTCTGTTGGCCCACCAGTTGCACCTCCTGGAATGTGTTTTTTTTTTTGTAAGATGTTAAGTGGTAGTTTGAGCTGGAACTTCCCTTCATTCAGTCATTCATGATTTATTCGAGCTGTTTAAGATGTTTTCCAATGTGGGAGTCTCTCTTGCTGATGCTGCAGACTGAAATTTGATTTGATTTTTTTGCGTGCATGGCGGCCAGTAAAGCAGTTTGTTCCCCAGTCTCCATCACAAAAGAATAATCACCTTGTTCTTATATCTCTTTCCATCCAGTTCCTTGGAGTGGCGTTCCTTGGCATCGGATTGTGGGCATGGAGCGAGAAGGTTTGTTTCCATGGATTAATAGTTTTTTTTATTATTCACATACACAGATTCAGTCACATTTCTTAGTTGTGGATTGCAGCCACCTAACGACCAGCATTTATTGGACGAGGAAAAGTGTTTGAACTATTGAACTTTGACTCCCTTTGTCTTACTGGTGTTGGAATTTCAAAAATCCAATGAGAAAAAACATTAACATTAAATAAATCGTATGTATGATTTAATTGTCCGTTATTAGCGCTTTTAAAATAAACAAAAAGAAGTTAAACAAATACTCTAAAGGACAAAGTATTGCGAAAAAGTCAAATGAGAAAATTATACCTGTTTTTCCTATTTATTATAATTATTCCTATCTTTACCCCAAAAAGTTTTTTTATTGACTATATTCTTTGTTTTAATTTTTTTTTCTGCCAGATATCAGAATCAGTATCAACATGACAAAAAAAATCTTTGTCAGTTGGGCCTAAATGATTTAAGCATTTGAGATAATGGAAGCATAGATTTATTTACAGTACAGTTTAATTCAGTGTAATCAAAGTAGTACAGCTGCATTTTAACAATGTTTACATGTAATTGCTAATGTCAGAGTATATTTGTTTTCATGTGCTAGTTGGAAAAGCTTTACAGATTTTTCATAATTTAGTGAATTATTAAGTTATTGATTTGGTGCTGCATTTTGTTGTTTTTGATGCAATGTACAGATTAAAGCTATTGGATATGTTAACCTAAACCTATATTGTTTTTAATAATACCAATATAATATCCCTTAAAAGGAAAGTCAAGTCGTCCAAGATTTCTTGACATTAATATGTTCTAGGCAGCCCCACTAGTCTAAATACGGTATTTGGGTTAATATTGCATTAGTGGAATATAAATTAAGCAGAAAAATCCATCAGTTTTTATCAGTATCAGAAGGCGGCCAATTTGCCACTTGCTGTCGAGTGAAAATGACATCACAGTTGCTTAGGTCTCAGGTATCAACCAATCACAGCTCAGCTTCAGAAAAGTGGTGAGCTGTGATTGGTTGTTGCCTGAGCCCTTAAGTCGACAGCAAGTGGCAAAATGGCTGCCCCCTGAAAATGTTTTTTTTTTTAAACGGTTGAATTTTGCTGCATAATTCATACTCCACAAATGTAATATTAACCAGAATGTCATGTTTAGACTAGTGAGGTCATATATAACCTATTATCAAGAAATGTTGAAGGTTGACAGTTGAGCCCGATCAGAGTCCTGCTTGTAATAAATATTGATTAGTGTGTTGACAACTAGCTCAAATGGCAAATTACTTAATGCTCATTTTGCTTCTCTCTCTCTCATTGTGTAATTTTTGGTTCTAAAATATCCTCTCACTTGCTTTTACTCCCACACCAGGGTGTTCTATCCAACATATCATCTATCACAGACCTGGGGGGCTTTGATCCCGTGTGGCTCTTCCTGGTGGTTGGTGGAGTGATGTTCATTTTGGGATTCGCCGGGTGCATTGGAGCACTGCGAGAAAACTCCTTCCTTCTCAAATTTGTAGGCGTCTTGCTCAAGCAAATTGTGGACAGCTAATAGTGTTGCTTGTCGTTTTACATTATTGGCCCGACTGTGATTGCGTGTGTTCAGTTCTCGGTGTTCCTGGGTATCATCTTCTTCCTGGAGCTGACGGCAGGAGTCCTGGCCTTCGTCTTCAAAGACTGGATCAAGGACCAGCTAAACTTTTTCATCAACAACAACATTCGGGCCTACAGGGATGACATTGATCTGCAGAACCTGATCGACTTCACTCAAGAATATGTGAGCTTCAGCATTTGTTTTAAATCCATCTTCAATCTTTTTTTTTCTTTTTTTTCTGGAGAGCTCAGTATTGTTCATTCGGTAATTTTACCGATTTGACATGTCATCATCATTGCTCTTTTTTTTATTTTTATATATATATATTTTTTTTAATTAATTTTTATTTTGTATGTGGGTGAGTATGTGCGTGTGCGTGTGTGTGAGTGTGTATTCATTAGTTCACCTAAAACCTATTAAAAAATCCCATACCGTTCACCTAAACCGAACACTTCAGAACCCAGCCAGAGCCGTGAGGCCGTCAGGAGACCCGAGAAAGGACTTCTTTTTTTTTAACTATACGTCATTCCGGAGTAAAGCAAGTCGTACCAGCCCAAAAAATGCAAATGGGAAAAAAAGTGACTTCTAATCCGACAAATATGCTAGATTTATCGTTGTGTTTATCAGGGCTGTGTGACTTAATAAAAATATCTCTGAAAGTTACGTTGCCCATTTGACTTTGTTACAGTGGGAGTGTTGCGGCGCTTTTGGAGCCGACGACTGGAATTTGAACATCTACTTCAACTGCACTGATACTAACCCGAGTCGCGAGAAATGTGGGGTGCCCTTTTCCTGCTGCACCAAAGACCCAGCGGTATGTCTACCCCACTCAGTGTTTTGCTTTTTCCCACACAGTTCCTGTCCATTCAGTTGAAAACGATCTTGCAAATGTAGGGGCTGGAAGTCTTACAGTCTTGTGGAGGTCAAGGTCTGGCATGCAGAAATATTTACACTGCTGACTTGTACTGTACTTCAGGGGTAAAGTGAAGAGCTTCCTCCCTGTTACAGATAGTTTGGTTATCTGTGTTCTCCAGAAGTTGTCAACTATTCAGGCTGGCGTCCAACAGGACAACCAGGCCTCGCTACTTTTAGTCATTTCACTCCCTGCTGGCTCAGCACAGAATGGAATTTTCGAAGCAGTTTCTTACGTGTTGCTGAGGAGTCCTTTTATGTTATGAGTATTTTATGTATGTATCTTTTTCCTCCCCCAACCAACCATGTTGAGTATTCAATTATTTAAATGGCACGTACTGATAACACAACTACAACGCACAAGATTTATGTCTTTGCCTGGCATTATACAAGGATGAGTACAGTCATTTACTCCATTTTTGTTGTATTTCATTTTATTATACATATGGTTAGCTACTCTTTATGGACAGTTACTAATGTTAAAGTGTGGTCCATAAGGTTACTGATTACTGATTACTTTTATAATGTGACAATTTGACCCTGGCACACATTGATTCACTTAACATTATAGGTTGTGGAAAACATTTTTTAACAATCAGGTTTCCGACTGCCCCTAAATGGCGGCATTTTGTCCCTGAAATTTGAGACCCTAACCCTAACCCTAACTCAAATTTTCATCCACTCGCACCATTGCAACCAGTTATTTGTCTGATTGTTTTATTTTTTAGTATATATTAGTATATATACATATATATATATATATATATATATATATATATAATATATGCATATATTTTCTTTCTTATTCATCAGTAATATTACAAGTCAATTTACAGTGTGCACCCCTAGATTTTCTCCTTGCGCCCCTAAAATTTCAGGTTAGGTGCTCCTTAGAATTGGCAAAGTTCAATATCGCTTCTTAGGTTAAATAAAATGACTCAACACTCATTGGCCAAGTCCGATTTGGAACAAGAATAAAAAGAACCAATTTAAAAAAGTGTTTTCACGTGTTTTCTGAAGATGAGCCATGATTGGTTGTTACCTGAGCCCTGAGATGCTGTGATGGCATTTTCAGCCAACAGCACGTGGCAAAATGGCTGCCACCCCTAGATGGACAAAAATGGGTGGATTTTTTTTATGCATAACTCATATTCCACAAACACAGTATTAATCAGAATGCTGTGTTTTGGCTAGTGGTGCACATACAACATATTGTACAGATTTTTTGGGGGGTTCACTTCCCTTTGAATATATTTGGATTTTTTTCAGCTTTTACTTATTGATGAGATACATTTCTTTCTCCATCTTAATTTCTTTCTTTCCAGGTTATTTTACATATTCAAGCTGTGTAAAAAATGCAATACTCACCACTGCCTGTTTTTTTTAACAAGCAGAAACTGAAATACTGTACTCTTAAGCTCGCACTTAAACTTTCTTCTTTTTCTTCTTAGGAGGACGTCATCAACACTCAATGTGGATATGATATCCGAGCAAAAGCTGTGAGTAACTCGTCAAAAAAAAAGTAAAAATTCCTCAGATCCAAAAGTTCAGCGGTGTTGACATGAAAGCAGTATAATCCTGATTTGTGAATGTTGTTTCACTTGGTGTGCTACTGATGCATCAGGTCATTAGGTTCTCCACCCTGGACACAATATCCTCCTTTCAGTACATTTCTGTTCACTCCTCAAAATCTACCAGCTGTGTCCCCATCGGTACCGATGTGGTATTACTCATGCTGCAGCAATGCGGTGGGATTTGAAACCCCTCCCCCGTCATTAGCTTTGGCCTCACTTCCTCAGTAGGATCATCATGTGAGGAAACGCTGAGTTTGTTTTCTTTGACTTTAAATGTGAAGAAAAATCCAGTACAAAGCACATTTGAGCCAGTTCCTTCAGGAAAACATTATGCTGCATGCAGTGTGTGTGTGTGCGTGTGCGTGTGTGTGTGCGTTTGTGTGTGTGTGTGTGTGTGTGAACAATCCAGTGACAATAGTGCAACAGGATTTCATTGTGAAAAGTTTTCGACAGCAATGCCAAGTGCACATGGGTGAAAGTGCAATGTACACTGTGACCTGAATGCAAATGTAAACAGACAGTAAACTGGCGTGTTTCTCGTGGTTCTTTGGGCCTTTCAGGACTCGGAGCAGAGGACGTTCATCTACATTAAAGGTTGTGTTCCACAATTTGAGAAGTGGCTTCAAGATAACCTGACAGTGGTGGCAGGCATATTTATTGGGATTGCATTATTACAGGTGAGAATCAATGAGGCACATTTTTTTGAGTGTAATAAGTTAACTTCAATTATGTTTTTTTTGTGTGTCTTATTATTTCTCTCTCAATTATTTTATTTTTTTTTTAGATTTTTGGCATCTGTCTAGCACAGAATCTGGTGAGCGACATTGAAGCAGTAAGAGAAAGTTGGTATGTTTCTTTAATTTATTGTATTTTTCTATTAAACTATGACTACTCTGGGGATTATTTTTGTATGTATTTAAAAAAAAACTGTTAAATGTGTTTTATTGCTTTGGCATGACACTTTGTCTTTCATGGTTCAGTGACACACAAGAGCATACAGTCAGAAAGGAAGGAAGGGAAGTTGTGGGAGTAGACTTGTGCTGCCTTACAGGAAATTGGATTTTATACATTTGTAATTTCAAGATAAGGGGAAAAAAGCAATGGAACACTACTTGCTGTCACACTAAAAATGTAACTGTTTATATCTGTATGTATTATTGTTGTTTTGGTTGTTGTTTTTTGGTGGGGGTAGTATCTGCAGTAAACAAGTGCTTTTTTTTCCTGAATATGCATTCCAATGCATCTAAATCTGTTTCATTTTGTGCAGTTTGTTCACCTAAAGCTGCCATATAATCTCCAGAGGCAAGAAGGATGTAAGGTAAGCCTTGCACAAAATGGATGAATGTGACTGAATTGTGGCGTAGCGTGCGGGGTTCTGAATCTAGTTTTTAAGCTGCAATTCGAAATTCAAGTCGCAGGGTTGTCGCCAATAATATTTGAATATTATTTATCACCTGTGGCTATATAGTGTCTGTGTTGCTGTGCTGCAGGAGTGCAGTGCAACATCCACACTCTGTCTTTTATTTCTTGCCAGTTGATTTGCTTTGTATTATAATATACTGTAGCTACAGTAGCCAGGGCAATCCAGTTCTTCTCTGACAATCACGTCATGTTTACGTAATAAAAAAATCAAAAAAACACTTTTTATGTTTATATTAGGGGTGTCAGGCGATTACATTTTTTACTTCAATAGTTAACTCACAATTAATCTCAAGTTTTATATCTGTTCTAAATGTACAACAGAATATATTTTTCCAAGTTTTCATACTCGTTAACATAAAAGTGGATTCTTTTTAAAACTAATAGAATTGTGGCTGAATATTTTAGTCATTGATACAATAATGTCATAATAATTTATAAAATTGAGTTAAAATTAAAAATATGTACTGTACTGTGTGATATTGCTCCGTGTTGAGGTCATTTTTCTGCCACTAGATGGCATAATTGCATTTGTAAGAAATTGATGACAGCTCAGTGCCTTTTTCTTTTCATATTAACTCTTTCACTCCCAGACATTTTCACTGAAGCAACCCCCTTTGCTCGCGGCTGTTTTACTAGATTTTGAGTGATTTTCCAAGGCCCACAGAATATTGCGTTCTATTGCTATAAAAACATGGAACCTACAAAAAGAAAGATTAGTCTCTTATTTCATCAGGGGAAAAAAAGTATCTTTCTATCTGTTTCCGTTTTGCAGCAATTAGCATTAGAATATAGCTAAGTTTCATCATTAGTCACAAACCTGGTGAAAACACTGTGGAACAGAGCTTGTTGCAACATGGCCCTGGTTGATCTCTTATACTCTGCTGTTTTTGTAATAACTACCATTGCTTTAAGCGACCTCTTCAGGTCAGGTATGTTCTAGCACACACACAAAAAACATTGAACGTATAAATATGTTTTTGGGACCATGGCAATATTAAAAATAGAACGTTTTTATACATTTTTGGGAGCAAATGAGTTAAGCGCTATCTAATCTTTAACAAGAAAGTAAATTCTGCACAGTTTCAAAATTGTAAAATACAATTTGACCCAAGTCTCCACAAATATATTCATTATTATTACATTTATTACTGCTAAATTTTGACGTGGACGTGTCTGCTGCTTTTTGACTGGTATTCCCCCAGTACAGGCTTTCCAAGTAAGGGGCGGTCATTAACTCATTCAAACCCAAAAATGTGTTTACATGTTTTTTGTTTTATGCAAGAGCATACAAAAAGCTTTGATGCAGCTTCTGACCTGAAGATGTCGCTTAAAACAATGCTTGTTATTATTAACGTGTTAAAAAAATTTGTGACACAAGGAACTTTAAATTAACTCAAAATTCACGCACTAAATTTGACACCCCCTAGTTTATATGTATTTCTGTAATTGTGTGCCTTTCAACTAAATCTTAAAATGCATTTCTTTTCCAGGACTCTTCAGGCTGTACACCAGCAATGAAAGGAGACACTTTAATCAACTTTGTTGTCCAAAATGAAGAGACTCATTTTTGTGTAAATAGTACATGTGGAGTCATTTTGTGGACCTATTTCTGGATGACGCACAACCTCTGAAATGTATTGTGAGTTACATTGCGTCAAGCAGTTCAATGCCGTGGGCGTCCATTATGTTGGTGAACTTATAGTACAGTAGCTTTCAAACAACATTGTTCTGGAAGGGAAGCAGCAGAGGAGGCTGCCATGTTGCATTGTTACAAATAGTACTTTGTATTGAGAGTGGACACAACTTGACAGTTGTGTAGTTTTTAATGCTTCTTGTGCAAAAGTTAAGTCTATTCTGAGCAAGCACTGCATGCCTTTTGTCTACTGGTGGGAGATTGGCTCGCCTATCTGTAGAACAATTAAGTATTAGAAAACATTTGTAAAATTAGTGGCTAGTTCATGGTGCATTTGGCTGGTTAGCACTTTGTGAAATTATGGATGGAAATTGGAAGTTGCCAAGAATGAACTTGAGATTTATTTATGGGATCACCTTATCAGACCGTGACGTTCAGTACCTAAGTAGTCCTGAGGTAGATAGATCAAAGCATATACAAGTAATGAAGGTTCGACTATTTTCGATGCGTTAACAAACATCTGGAAGAAGCATAAAAATGTCTCATCATCAAAAGTCAATTTTTAGCACTTTAATCCTCATGGAGGAATAATGACGCTTATTGGGCGGATCAGCTACTTTTTTGATTCTTTGTTTTAGTTCCATGGGACCACAATTTTTTATTTTATTTTTATTTTTTAGCAGCAGTAACTTTTGCTTCTCTATTGTCATTCAATGACATCATCCATACTATATTTATTTTAACTCTTTGACTGCCAAAAACGTTAAATAACGTTTAGTAAAACCCTATGGAGGAGTGCCAAAGACGTTAAAAGACGTTTTTTTTCAAAACAGAGGTGAAACTAACCATTTTCTATTGTTGATTACTGAAAAACGGAATAAGGTAGAAACAAACTTTTTTTTTCTGATGAAAGATGAGAGTCCAATCTTTTTTTGGTAGTATGTGTGTTTCCATAGTCCAAACACATACTTTTCTATGGACCTTGAAAGATCAGTCAAAATGCTTAAAATTATCTGGCACCCACGGCATCCCTTTTCTGAAAACGTCTGGCAGTCAAAGAGTTAATGTGTATTTGTTTGCAATCAAATGTGTCTAACTGATAAGAAAAAATGATGTTCATTGGTTTTACCGTATTAGCCGGTCATTTTTCACAGGAAACTGGGATATTTATGGCGTGTGTTGTATACTGATATTTGCACTTGAGAAAATAATTTAAGGCTTACACAATAGCATTTAAAAGTAAGGCACGTGCACCATCACCAGCATTATTTAAATACTGCAAGCGGCTTTCCAGGGTTTTGCAGTCACATTCTCTTTTTGTGTTGTTTTTGTATCACCAAAAACTTACAATGATTGTTCATTTTGATTGATTACACTTTCTTACCACTCAGTGCCAAATATGTAAGTTCTGCATATTCTTGGTTTTAAGTTAAAATATTGTTTGCTAAATTTTGTTCTGTCCTCTTTCTTGTGAATAACTGGGTTGTGGCAAGTTGTAAATATATATTGAATAAATGTTGGTCTTTGTATACCTTTTGTATGCTGTCATCTTCTTCATATCACAGCTGAGTTGTTAGTGGTTAGTAATAATGAAAAATGTGGACTAGTTTGAATAAACTTTATAGGATGACGAAACAGTCTTTGAGAGTAAAAACACAATTTCAGCTAATATTGCGTATTATTAATTGTACACGGACCTTGCATTCGTTTGAATGACGTCATCTGACTTTAAAGTGACCATTTGCAAAAAGGCTTTGAGTCAGCCTAATACTGACACCTGGTGGCTAAAACTACACCAACAACTACAAATAATTTGCTCTGCCTCATTCAGCAAAGTACAGTTAGTAGCCATAATGAAGTTTGCTAGTTTGAGTTTGTGAACTCACAAATACCGCGAGAATACATCTTGCAAGAGCAAGGTTAGCAAATGTCAGCAACTTTAAACAAAATTAATGAGGAATCATGGATAACGTTTTCCTGATGTCATGTAAATGATGAAACAACTGCAAGGTAGGTTGCCATATGAAAAGTTAATGGTCGAACATAGCTAACATTGTTTTGTAATGTTCAAGGACAAAAAGAATCAATGACGTAACTAACGAGCATTATTTTCAACAGAGCCCTGTGGTTAAGGGACCATCATAATATACACAATACTGTACATGGCATGTCTTTGCTGTTAAGCAGTTGAACACAGATTTGTATACGTAAAAATAAATACTAGTATTTAATACACGTAATTTTCGACGGATAAGATTGAGACCAATGTTTTTTTGCATTAGCACTGTAGTTTTAAGTTCAGTTTTTTAAAATCATTTAAAGCGTAC
The DNA here is from genome assembly GCF_051991255.1 of Vanacampus margaritifer. Classification (NCBI taxonomy): domain Eukaryota; kingdom Metazoa; phylum Chordata; class Actinopteri; order Syngnathiformes; family Syngnathidae; genus Vanacampus; species Vanacampus margaritifer. The sequence continues at coordinate 14,075,250 of NC_135438.1, forward strand.
TGTAAACAAACTTTTGTGTCACCATAAAATACAGGTAATCTTAAAACTGCAATCTTGTGATGAAAAAGCCACATTTCCGTTCCCTACTGTGGCACCAACGCACTTTGCAGAGAACCGATGAATAACACTTCTACAACACAGATAATTTGTCATTTAGATTCACATATTTGATAAGAACAGCTTTGTCTGCAAAACACTGACGTGACACGTGACCTTTGGTCATATGACGGAACATAACTTTCAAGATTTTTTAAAAGCAGTTTTTTCCCAATTTTTATATATCTTTTTTAAGGTGTAAGGTAAAATGTTGGCTAAACAACTAGAATACTGCTGCCTGATTATTTTTGTCTTTCAAATATATTTCACCCTTGTAATCACTCAGTTTTTGCACCATATGTGCGAATGAATTATGTATCCAAAAATAACATTGCAATTTTGACACTTCCACTATAGCATCCTGTCTTTTTAATGCAATGTACATTCTCTCATTTCATTGTTCAAAAGGTAGTGTGTCATAGGTCATGACATATTTGATTATTTCCTGAAGTTAATGTGCACCAGGTAACGTGCAATGGATTACACCTTCGCATTTTATCCAAAAACAGACATTTTTTTAATACAGTACATTTACTTAAGCATTGTGTACTTCTGTATTTTCAGTATTTCCATAGTCAAATTACCACTACTACTAAAACAAAAATCTGTATTTAAAGTAAGTATACATACTGCTATGGCTTATGACCATATTGCATAAATATTGTTTTTACTGCATTAAGACTAAATAATTAGAACTAGCTGTGTGCGTCAATAAATAAATAAATATGGAATGACAATTGAGCAAATATATTTTAAAGTGACTGTATGTAGAGATTGTTGCCATCTAGTGGTGAACTAATAGAATGCAATGGCCTAAATTTGAAACACATGCATTTTGAAGCACGTGCACTACGGTGCCTCTAAGAGACCACACTGAGCGAACCTACCACCGATTACTACATTTGCTAAGTTTGCCTCCTTTGGGTATTCGTAGCAGAAAGATGGCAGCAAAACATAAGCCATCTGTAAGGTGAGGCGCGACCCATATAATATAATTAGCGATTACTGGACTAAAGATTATATAGATATTTTTTTAAATGCACGTTGATGTGATTGAACAAATATTTTTCCATACTGTTGAAATTAATAGTGTTTTTTTTTTAAAATGAATTAATATAGATATTTCTTCACAATGTTTCTTAAAAACACAAAATATCCATATTTGTGTTAAATTCAGTTGTGTTGAGACTTGCAAAATCCAGTCACGACTTTTTTTTTGTGGCGATGTTCAGTCTTAAAGATGGAAAAGAAACAAAAAAGACATGCAGCATGTTAAACCATTAAATATAGCTCCAAAATCTTTGCAAATTGTCAAGGGGGTCAAATTATGCGTTAAATATATAATTTTTGTCAGTCAGTCAAAATGAGTCACCACCAAGTGAGTTTAATATTTAATACGTGTTATCAACACATGTGTAGCATTTCCTATCGATGCAGGCAGTTTGTAATTGACAGTGTGAATGAAATTGTGAAAAGATGTCCGTCCAGTTCAGCGTGACCCTCAACTAGCAAATAATTATAGAAAATGGATGGATGGAATTCAGAGTAATGTGTGAGCTCTTTGTATTTATGTAATAAAGATTAATTGGGCCCTCGTTCCCCATCCACTCATTAACACACACTGATGACCTCTGTGATATTTTGTTTATGTATTTTGTTTCAACACCAGTTTTGCAAACACATGACACTTTTCCTAATTTCCCAACTTTTTAGAAAGTTTGCCACATAAACTGGTGGCCAGCTAAAACTTTCTAAAGAGCTGTAATTTGAGTCAGCGGCTCTTTTCACTCAGCACAGACCTCCTACCACTCTGCAGCAACAAAGTCACAACTGTTCCCCTGAGAAGAAAATAAGGCGACTAACACGAGGACGTGTCTCCACATCTACTTGGTAAATGGACTCATTCACACTTTTGGCATTTAAAAAAAATGTCAAATGAACAAATTAGCTTTTTTGTTTCATTTATTTTCAATGATACTATTCAATCCGATAATAGCGTTTCGTTGATTGAGCAAATGATCACATCCAAACGGGCAGCCGCTGGTTCTTGAAAAAGGGGGTCCTGGCTGCTCCAATCAATAGCAGGAGCTCCTGTCAAATCTGTGCTCATCAGGTTAATGATTTGCTCGTTATCTCGTATACTTAGTACTTGAGCGTGGAGTTTGGAGTCTGCCCTCCCCTCCGATAAAACATAATAGGAGAAGCTTTGACGTTCTTTGCCTCTTTTTGGCCCCGTAGTGCCACTTCCCACACACACGGACACTTTTTGTGTGTCGTTTTCATTCATTTGGCTGCGGAGAGAACACACAATGTTAACTGTTGCTGTGTTCTTGCTTTGTGCAGCCTCCTGTGTCGCAAAGCCTGCCAGTGGTGAGTACTCTGCTTAGTATGGCTGCTCTGTTTGTGTGTTATTATTTGCAAAATTCCGTTTTGTTTTGTTTTGTTTTTTAAATGATGATGTCACTTAATTTGATGTCACTGTAATATCTTCTCATTGTTAGTGGAGATACTTCCTGTAAATAAATGCATTTATGTCTCAATTTTGTAATGACATCAAAACCTTGCTAGGATGCTCCTTGCTGGTCTTGCGAGACTTTCAATTACCTGGAGCTTTGTCTTGTTGAAATCACTCTGTGGTGTTGAAATCATATACTGACACGTCAGTCCATCCTCACTCATTACCAGACTCATATCTGACAAAGAGCTCGTCATTAATAGCACAGAAGAGAAAATGTTATCTTCTATCAGGGTGAACACACCTAGTTATATGGCCACTGATTGAATCAGCTATAGCAATGGCAGAAGACTTTCATTGTGGGATATGACAAATGAAACCAAATTTGTAAAAGCAAAGTTGCATTGTTGGGAAAAATGGGCCTAAATTTGTCGTTGAAGTATTCCTTCTTGAAGACTTTTCCCAAAGTTTACATCTTACTAAAAGCACACTACACTTAGCCTTAAAAGCTAGCAACAAAAAAAAAGTGATCTTCTCCTCCCAATATCCACATTTGTCTGCAACCCAAACTTACTCTGGATAGTAAATGTACAGGAATAAAGTTACATCTATAGACATTTGTTAATGTGCTAATCTATTTAACTGCCAGCTGCTGTATTTATTGTTCATTTGCTGTGGTGGTTGTGTTTTTTCAGGTGGTGCCGCAGGACCCCAGCTAAATAACAACCAGCTGTACAAATTCAGCTACACCACCGAGGTGCTGGTGGACAGGGCCCGGGGGTCAAAGGAGGGCAGTGCCGGTTACAAGATCTCCAGTGATGTGGACGTCAATCTAGTGTGGAGAGATCCAAGCAACAAAGATGAGCAGTTGATCCAGCTCAAGGTGGTCTCCTTGGTGTAAAAATGACGTTACCATAGCAGTTTAATTTTAATCTGATTCCATATCTGTATGCCAGATCTCCAATGCGAGAGCTGACCCATTGTCTCATCGATCTGAGAAGAAGAATGTCTTCCATGGAACCACCATTGAAAGGCTAATGGGCCAAATCAGACAGACAGCCCTGACAAAGCCTTTCTTTGTGCACCTGAGAAATGGAAAGGTACTCAAAATCAAAAACATGACATCAAAATGTAGGGCTTAAAAACTGTCGTATTCTGATTTTTGTCCCCACACAAGCCTCAATGCACTTGTTTGGGAATTTGGTTTGTGTCTCATCACCAAGCTGGGCATTTCCTTTGGCAGGCGCCTGGCACACATGACAATTTAGTGGCTGAAAACAGACTCATATTTACACCTGATGAAACCATGTCTAAGTATTGGCACAGATTGTGCAACGCAATTTGGATTACAAAGAGTCCCGGAGTTACGTTATACGCGACCAACGTGGTTTCAACTTTACGGCGCCCGTCCGTGCCTCATCCGTAGCACCTTCTTTTTCGTTAATTTCCTTCAGTAATCACGCCGTTTTAAAGTTATTTAAAGTTGTGTTGTTGTTACCTACAGCAACGGACGTCCGTAGAGCAGGTTGGTTCGCCATCAGGCGCCTCACGTTTCTGTGTTTAAGTTTGAATTGGCTCCGCTCTGCCGTTTGTCAACAATCAATGAAAGACGAAATATTAGTTCAGAGTCGCGCAAGTATGTTTTTTAAAATTACTGTACAAAGTATTTTCATGTAAATATCGATTTGAACTGTGAAATCTGACTTGAGTCGAAATTCGGGTTACATCGCCACCGTAGGAACGTAACTCCGCCGTAACTCCAGGATTCCTTGTAATTTGATTGAGGTACAGGCAGACAGATTCTGAGCTCTATGGGCATGTGTGGTGGATGCCATCGTATTTGTAGACTAATGACTGCCACGATCTCTTAAAGTGGAAGTCAACCTTAAACATTTATTGACAATGATATGCTATATGTGACCTCACTGGTCTAAACGTGACATTATGATTAATATTACATTTGTGGAATATGAGTTATGCAGCAAAATCCAGCCATTTTTGTCCATCTCAGGGGGCGGCCATTTTGCCACTTGCTGTCGACTGAAGATGACATCACAGTTACTCAGGGCTTAGGCAAGAACCAATCACAGCTCACCTGTTTTCTGAAGCTGAGCTGTGATTGGTTGTTACCTGAGACCTGAGCAACTGTGATATCATTTTCACTCAACAGCACGTAGCAAAATGGCTGTCAACCATAAATATTGTAATATTGATAAAAAAAAAACAGCTGGATTTTGCTGTTTAACTAACGCAATATTAACCAACATACCGTATTTAAACTAGTGGGGTTGCGTATTATTGCCAATAATTTTTTGGGGGTTGACTTCCGCTTTAACTTTATAACCTTATTCTCATCGTGGGCGTGTGATGATGTTGGCAGTATCAGTAAAAATATATTTAATGGACTTTATGCACTGCAACGCAATGAGCGTTTCTAGTGGAAAGGTCAGGTGGCGTAGTTATCTTAAATGTGTTACACTGACTGAAAGATAAGATACCGTAGTTAAATGTGTGATAGCTGGTCACCAAAATGCACACCAGCGATGTGCCGGTTGCAGTTTGTGAATGCGGGTGAAGGCAACCACTTAAAATGTCCTCATTCGCTCCTTCATTCTTGCCCACATAACTTTTCTGTCACAACCTGATTTTTCCTTGATTGTTTTGGACTGGTTTGTTAATTTAAGTGAAATACAATATACTATATGTCCATTCTTAAAAACTTCTAGGACATTCAGGGCGTGCGTCCATGTCACCCATTGCTTGGTGAATTCCAAACATGGCCGAGATATTGCCACAATCAGAGGAAATCTGTTTTCTATATTTAATTGAATGGGAGCAGTGAGCCAATCAGCGCAAAGCTCATTTCTGTATAGTAAATATCAGAAGATTCATGAAAATTTGGCCCGATGAAGATTGCCGAGTGTTTTTGACCAACTATAATAACTTGGAAAAGGGCATCTTGAGCATTTCCTACCCAAATACGTTGCAAACCCGATAAAAGGGTATCAAAGACTATTTTTTAAAACGACGTGGCATGGGACCTTGAACGTAACGTGACATGCAGGATGATGCACTCAACAAAGTGACTGCTTTATACCGCACACTTAATTTCACCACAGCTTTAATGTGTTGGGTTTATCAAAAAAATTGGAAAATTAAGATGAAATAGATTGAGCACCTTCTCCCCGTGGAGGTTATTTATGGGAATTTAAAGGGCCAAGAACACACACACACTCAAGCACATGACGCAAGCAGTGGATGATCTATTTCTGGTGGTCCAATCTGATGCTGCGGTCGAATGCCAAATGAATGACATGCTTATAGTGGACACTGTAGGATGATGACATTTGCTTGGCTTGTTCAGGACATGGAGCCCAACCAGAAAATATCATATTAATATGCTATATGATATTCAATGCTGAATATAAATGAGTGGAAAATATTGAAAAGTAAGCTTTTTATTAATTGTATTTCATTTTAAATGCTGGTTTTGGTGAGTACTTATCAACATTACAAGACATGAAGTTAATTTGTTGCGTGTGTACAGTGGCAAAACTCATTTGGATTTCAATGGCCTACATTTACGGGATTATAAAGTATAGATTCTGAAAAGAAACAAGGTTTTCTCTCAAACCACTTATTTATGTTTTGGACTGTAAGCTAAATTACTACCATACCTTAACTGCTGCACATGATTAAGAAACAAGAAAACTCTACGCTTCAGCCCGAACGCCCGGTTGCTACATCTGCATGTGAAATTGTTGCATTCAGTCTTCCAAATCAAATAATTCTGCTTTCTATTTGTGCTGCAGGTTAAAGCGTTTTATTCCTACTGGGGCGAGCCAGCCCTCATCAAAAACCTTAAACGAGGGGTGTCCAGTTTACTTCAGCTGCAGGTCAATACAGGAAAAGTTATTGAGGTAAAGGTTTTAATCAAACACAACATTTGATTAGATATGTATTTGATTAATTAAATAATTAATGGGAATAACTGTGTGGAAACAGAATGATGTGTCTGGAAGATGCACAGTTGCGTACAAAGCAGAAAACAACCACGTGACAAGGACAAAGTTCCTGGAGTCCTGTCAAACTGCAGAGACTGGATTCACCACACACAGCCAGGTCAGTTAGCGGACTGGACGACCATCTTCCCCGGGATTCATTCTACTGATGCTTTCCCCACCTCAGGTTTTAGGTGTGACCCGAAAATCTAGCTCCGTCACCGTGTTCACAATGGAAGACGGTTTCATCCGCTCGGCTGTGGCTGAAGAAAAACACTTGCTGATTGTCAACGCCCACCGGTCTTCGTCTGCTAAAGTTGTGTCCAGGTAAAGCGTTGAACAGAAAATTCATTACAGTATCATCGTGAAGGCACTAAAGTATATTTTGGCTTCACAGGCAAAGCTTCACCCTGGTGGGGACAGAAGCTGGACCCCTGGAGACGGCTGGAAAAGATGCGGCCGTGGTTGTCAAATCCATCGATGCCAAGATAGCAGCTGTTGGTATCAAAGCGGAGAAGATGAAAACTCGGTGCAAAACGTGTCCATCAGTGAGTGATTCTATTCTTGTATAACACTTGTGCTACCATTGTTCAACTGAAAGATAATATTAATATTTTTTTGTTTGTTATTTAGTTCAATTTGCTCATCACCTCACTTTGTCTTGTCCCTCTCAGCTCCTTGAACACTGGCAAGCTGTACAGAATAAACTAGAGCCAGGCAGCTTGTCCAAGGCCACGGCCCCTCGCAGCTTCCTGGCGCTCATCCAGAGCATCAGGAAGGCAACCAAACCCGATATCCTCAAATTGCTGAAGAGCGCCAGCAAGACATCCCTGTAAGTAGCTGGAACTCCTTTATTTCACATCACTCTCATTTAGTGACTTAACAGAATATTTGAAGTTGCGTATTCATTCAGTTGTTCTCGTTAATGTCTCATTTTAGTCCTCAAGTGGTCGATGCTGTCACTTCTTCCCAAACGACAGCATCTTTGGATGCCATGATTGAATTCCTCAACTTCACAGATGCCAAAGGTATGGTTCTGCAGGAGAGGTTCCTTTATGCCTGTGGATTCGCCTCACATCCTGATGAGAGGATGCTCCAGATGCTGCTGGTGAGTGTGTCTTTTTAAATAAATAAAGAGTCAACCCAATTTTTTTTTTTTGGACAATAATATATTCTGTGCAGCCCCACTAGTCTAAATATGATACTCTGGTTGATATTGTGTTAATGGAATATGAGTTGAGCAGCAAAATCCAGCCATTTTTATCCATCTCAGGGGGTGGCCATTTTGCCACTTGCTGTCGACTGAAGATGACATCAATGTTGCTCGGGGCTAAGGCAACAACCAATCACAGCTCACTTGTTTTCTGAAGTTAACTCATTCACTGCCATCGACGGCTATAGATGTCAAAAATTCATTTGAACTATTTCTATTAGTTTTCCACTTTTTCCACTTTTGTTAATAAGAGTATGAAAACCTAAAAAAATATTTTTTTGAACGTTTAGAACAGATATAAAATTTGTGATTAATCGTGAGTTAATTATTGAAGTCATGTGATTAATTACAATAAGAAATTTTAATTGCCTGACGCGATTTAAAAAAAGAAAAGATTAAAAATGAGGGGCGTCAGGTGATTAAAAGTTTTAATTGTAATTAATCGCAAGACTTCACTAGTTAACTCACGATTAATCACAAATTTTATATCTGTTCTTAATGTACAATAAAAAAATATAGGTTTTCACATTCTTTTCAACAACAGTGGAAAAAATATGTTAAACTAATAGAAATAGTTCAAATTAATTTTTGACGTCTATAGCCGTCAATGGCAGTGAAAGAGTTAATAATGCATCAAATTTATATAGCGCTTTTCTAGACACTTAAAGACACTTTAAAGTGGATACATATTCATGGACCACCACCAAATATTCGCACCTTCCATACACCAGTGTGATTAGCACTGGAGGCAATGTGTGTGAAGGGCCTTGCCCAAGGACACCACGACACATGACTTTGGGAGAGCATGGATCGAATAGCCAACCCTCTGGTTACTGGGCGACCGTGTCTACCCCTTAGCCACGGCCACCACAACAAGATGATGGTTTTTACCTGAGAACTGAGCAACATTGATGTCAGTCAACAAGTGGCAAAATGGCTGCCCCTTAGATGGATAAAAATGGCTTTAGACTAGTGAGGTCACATATAACAAAGAAAATAATAAATAATAATAATAATATTAGTAAATAATAATATTTTATTTATAGTTTCCGTGAGGGACTCCAGAATAAACATTATTGTCAAGTAATCTTAAATGTTGACTTCCACTTTAAATGTTGTGCTGATGCTTGTGTTTTCATGTAGGACATTTCTAAAGGAAAGATCGGCAGCACAGACATCAAGGAGTCTGTGGTGATTATTATGGGAGCCCTGGTCCACAAACTGTGTCAGAAAGGAGGATGTGACTTACCGGTGAGCTCCAAGGAAAAGTTGAAAAACTTTAGTGGTTGTATAACTTTAGGCTATTCAGAGCCTGTTTATGTTTACGACTCGGTTTAGTTCTACTGTCCAAATGATGATCTTCAAATTCTCAGACAGTCGTTGAGGTCAAGAAAATGATTCTAGAGGGGCCAGACAGCACACAGGAAGAGTCCGAGGTCCAGATGTTCCTCCTGGCTCTGAAAAACTCTTTGCTACCTGAGGCCATTCCCATCTTTACCAAATACACAGAGTCAGAAGTGGGCGCCTACAGCACCATCGCACTCGCCAGCCTGCAGAGATACGACGTCACCCTCATGACTGATGAGGTAAATAACCAGCACACAAAAAACAAAAAAAACAAACTAATATTAGATTTTAAAAAGATTGTAAACCCCCACTATCCACAAAAATTAGGGGCAAAATCATGAGTAATTGACATTTAGGATTGCATATATAAATTTTTCAATACCAAAAAGTATGATCTCAAAACACATTACCGTCTCATCTTACAGCATTACCGTTAAAAATAAATGGTTCAGAAGTAACTCAATTTTTTTTTTTAAATAAAGAAAAAAAAGCACCACAACTGAGAGGACGCTATGGAGTATAGCGTCGCTTTTATGTGAAAAACACGTATGCCCATTTTTTTTCTTGCCTGCATTCAGTTTCATCCCAAAAATGTAAAAAAAAAAAGACAAAAATGGACATTAGTGTCACATAGCAACGACGATAGGTTGGTGCTGCATATATTTCTCTGTGATTTCAGGTCAAAAAGGCAGTGAACAGAATTTACCACCAGAATCGACGGATTTATGAGAAAAACGTGCGAGCTGCCGCTGCGGATGTCATCCTCAGTAGCAAGCCCTCGTACATGGAGATCAAGAATCTCCTGTTGTCCATCGGACACCTGCCACACGAGATGAACAAATACATGTTATCGAAAGTCCAGGACATCCTCCGCTTCCACTCGCCTGCCAGGTCTGTTGTAGAACAACACAAGTAAGATCGGATGTTGCTCAGAGCAGAAAAGTCATGTGGAACTCATCTATTACAATTCCTTTCAGCAAAGTTTTGAGGCAAGTCATGCGGGATATGATTTCACACAACTATGACCGATTTTCAAAATTCGGGTCATCATCTTCATACTCGGGATTCATGGCACGTAAGTAGTTGATTTATAAGGATTCATGACTTTTCTTATAGCAATTTCCTATTGGTTATACATCGATTTTTTTCTTTAACCTTAATTTAACCAGGTTGGTCCCATTGAAATAAAATTAAAAAAATTGAAGGGAGACTTGGCCGAGCTATTTGTTTTATAACTTTGTCCATATATTTTGTATTTTCTTTAAAATCTCCAATAATATCTATAACGGGTGTCAAACTCATATTCATACTCTCTTAAACTCGAATTTGATCTAAAGTGGGCCGGACTAGTATGTCCATGGTCTAATAATGAAAAAATAACGACATGTAAAAATATTTCCTTTTTTTGTGTGAATAATTGCTCAATTAATATGTATTGATTATTTAATTAATTCTTAAATAAAAACAATTACATAATAAATTTAATTATAATTAATTAGAAAATGGATGGATGAATTGATTGCAACATAATCTGAAAATGAGTCAAAAATTATAGCATCAGATCAACCACATTTCTGAATGTCATTTAAATGGTCATCAATGTACCATACAGTGGACAAAATTAGCAACAACAGTTAATGTTAGTGGAAAAACTGCAGTATGTTTGACACCCTTGCTCTATAATAAGAGAAAAAAAATTCATACAATCCTGCAAAATTTGTACTGAAATGGTGTAATTCACTTCCCGCAGAATCTGTCGATGTCACCTCCACATACAGTTTGGACATTTTGTACTCCGGCTCTGGAATCCTGAGGAGAAGCAACATGAACATTTATGGTGCTAGTAAAGGAGCAATGCTGCACGGACTGCAGGTTTAAAAAGTCATCAATTTAGCGAAACAATAAAAGCCATATTTGGTGGTCAAAGCGTTTGACTGGTTTACTTCTGCTGCTGTGATCCAGGTTGCGATTGAGGCGCAGGGTTTGGAGTCGTTCATCGCCGCTACACCAGACGAGGGCGAGGGAGACTTGGAGTCGTTCGCTGGGATGTCGGCTCTGCTGTTTGATGTCCAGCTGAGACCTGTTACCTTCTTCAAGGGTTATAGCGACCTCATGTCCAAAATGTTCTCCATGTCTGGGGAACCCATGAATGTGGTGAAGGGTCTCATTCTGCTGACTGATCATTCTGAGGTATTCAACTACATTTATTAATACACATGGGCTAATTGGTATAAGATCAACATTGGAATTGATCTATGGAGCAAGATACCTGCCATTTGTTTCTCAAATTGTGGCTCAATTGCTTGGCGACGGAGCCCCTAACACATCTGCAACAGATTCCTTTCGCTCATTCAGTTTTACTTGTAGTTTACATAAGTGTCAGCCAAAACCTTTCTGGGATTTTAAGACGGCCAATTGACTTTGCACTTGTATTGCAAATGTGAAGGATAATTGATGACTTTGAATTAATTTGGACAGAATGTTGATAAAGGCTACTTTTGTCAATATCCCATGGAGGTCTCAGAGAAAGTGGGTCCGCGCCTAATGACGTCACAAAGTGCTCACCCGCTCGTTTTCTCAGTTTGGGAGGGGCTGGTGCTTGGAGAGCAGCATGACCTAGAATTTCTCATAGAAGGGACGAATGGAGGAAAACACCACTTCGGTTATGTTTTTGGTGAGGAATTAGCATTTTAACGTCGCTAAAATCTCCAAAAAGTAGATTTTTCATGTTACTGTCTCTTTAATAATGCCTTAAAAACACGTTAAATAATGAGGTAGAATCCTAGATAAACCCTGTAATGTATGAATTTTGGACCCAAAAACAAATCTTGGGGGGGTTCAATAATCCCCCCCCCCCCCAAAAAAAAAGAGAAGAGAATTAGTGAGGTAGAACCCAAAATAAACCCCGTAATGTATAAACTTTGGACCCAAATACAAATCTGCGATATAGTGAATCCGCGATAAGTAAAACTGCAAAGTAGCAAGGAACCGCTGTATTATCTGATGTGTATGGTTTGGTATCTAGTGCGCATGCATTAGCACAGTGGTTCTCAACCGCGGTCTCCCACGACCAACACAGTTGTTTCAAACGATCAGCTAATCAACAAGCTCTGCATAAAGCCTGATAACGATCCTCAGCTGTGCTGGCTGAGGAGACATGGAAAACAGGCTGGATAGGGGTACTCAAGGACCGGGGCTGAAAACCAGTGCATTTGAATCTAGTGCACACGCATTAGCATCTGGTGTGCATGTGTGAGCATCTGGTGAGGATGTGTTAGCATCTGATGCTCACGCATTAGCAAAGATCTGGTGCACGTCTTAGGAGTTGTGCGGACACGTTAGTACAAATGTGGACAATCTCGGTCCTCGAGGGCAGGAGTCCTGCAGGTTTTGGAGGTTTTTCACTTCCAACACAAGCTGATTCCAATCAACAGGATCATTATCAGGCTTATGCAGAGCTTGGTGATAAGCTGATCATATATCAGCTGTGTTGGAGAAGGGCAACATGCAAAGCCTGCTGGACTTCGGCCCTCGATGCCCACCTCTGCGTTAGCATCTGGTGTGGCTGCATTAGAATCTGGTGCGCACGCATTAGCATCTGGTGAGGATGTGTTATTATTAGCCAATAGCGGGTATGGATGTGTTAAGATTTGGTGCGCACAGGACTTCATTTTTAATTGCTATATTATCTTCAAGAAAATAGTTATAAAAGCTCAGAAAAATATTTTATGGCCATCCTTTTGCTTATTATTTTTCTTTTCACTTGTAGGTCATTCAGCTGCAGTCAGGTCTGAAGGCAAGTGCAGAGTTCCAAGGAGGATTAGCCATCGACATCTCTGGTGGCATGGAGATCAGTTTGTGGTACAGGGAGTCCAAAACCAGCGTAAATAACAGGTAAAGTCCAGAAAACGTGCAACAAAAAAGTCCAAAGTCAAAGCAATGCCTTTACATGATGATAACGTACTGTGGATAGTTCACAACCTCGCATGCATAATCTGTGGTATGTTTGTTAACAACTGCACGGAACACCTCTGGATACCTCCGTGGCAATTCTTGGAAAAATAACCTTTATGGTAGTTTCAGACGTTCCAGCCATGTCACGGCGCCTCAAATAGACGCGTGTTGATGTTGGAGTCATGTGAACTTTAAAGGCTCTATAAGTGTTGTCTGATTCACTTGTTCCACTTGACATGTTGGAAGTCATCCAGTATTGTGCTTCACACCTATCTCGCTTTGAGGGTTCGCATGGAACGTGACGTCAGTCCTGTCTGGCTCGCTATTTTAGAACGTAATACACGACAGCGGGGCGCAGCTATCGGATGTCTTTGGTGGGATTTGGCGGTGTGCGTAGTGCCACTGAATTGCAAATGTGCTGTGCCGAAATCACTGTATATTTGAACGTAATAGTTGTGTAAGTAGAGGGTTATTTATGAGACGTGCAGATGTCAACAAATAGTTTTGTGCACTATGTTGGGGTGGATGCCTACAAAAAGCGGAGGTTTTCGTTTGTGTTCAAGAACAGAGCTTGTCACAGCAAAAGGGGACTTGACCTGTGTGTGCAAGCGAATGGCAGAGGCAGGTGAATGGATCAACATAACTGTGCCTCTTTCACCCTGATAATAGACTGACGGCCTATCTATAGACACAGAACAAACCACACACACGCATCTTTGCCAGGGCATGCCCCCGTGGCCAAAGTTACAGACAGGTGGATTTTTCAATGGAGTCCGATGCATGTTGGAGAGGCAAACAAAAAAGGGGCATGCACGCATATCACAGGCAGCCTTTTTGTAGCTTATACCTCGTCATGATCAGTTCTGGTATTCTGCGGTGTAATTTTGCGATGTAGCACTCACCGTTGCAATGGAACACTGCCGAGCGAGACAAAGGATTCAGCTGAGAGACAATTCTAAACTACTGAGCAGTCAAGACCGTGGAAACTGCTCATGCCTTTAACTCAGTGACTTACATTATCATCATTTTTGGTATAAAAAAATATGGATTTTTATGTCGATCACAATTAAAATTGCAATCATTCAAATTATTGTTAATTTGATCAGCCATTTTAAAATTTAGCTTCAGTTTTAGTCCAGTTTCAATCATTTTGTTGATGATGGGAAACTTTAAAAAATTGACGAAAGTGGGTTTTCGTCCGTCAATGTAATCGTCAATCTGTCAATGACGGATGTCCCATTCTGTTGACGGATTGACAAATGATGGACGCTCATTTTGCTGGGCAATCGATGAATGAAAATATTGACGCGTTGACGATGTTGGAAGTGTGTCCCGACTATTGCCGAATGCCGAATGATGAACGCTCAAAATTCATTGATGATGCGCCCACCTGTGCATTTTGAGTTATGTTTTCTTCTGGGCCCCACGTCATCACAAAGCATCAATGTAGAATGCAGATGACATACTTTTCACCAATCCTTCCTCTGCGGTGCGTTGCAGGGGAGCGTTAGTGGTCTCTGGTAATGTTACAGTCGACATGGACTTCATGAGCGCCGGATTGGAGGTCAGCTTTGAAACCGAGGCCTCCCTCGACTTCATCACGACTGTCCAGTTCTCCGAGTATCCTTTCCTGGTGTGCATGCAGATGGACAAAGGCACCTTTCCCGTCAGGTACGACAGAATCCCCAATCAATCAACTCAAAGAAATCTAACATCCCGATCATACTTTTCAGCGAGAACATCAAGAAACACGAGAGCCTGTCATCAGGGAAAAGCGTAGCGTCGCAAAAGAGCAGAAAGCTGCTCATCCCCGGCTCGGAATTCCCGCTCCACCAGGAAAACTCAAACATGTGCAAGAAAGTTTTTGACTCCAGCTCATAGAGGAGACACCACTAACTCCCAGGAGGAAACGTTCATGTTTGGGGCATTTTATATTTCCCCTCTGTGAGGTTTTGGTGCATTTCAGCAAGTACACATCCCACCTCAGCATTAGGCCATGAAACACCCAAAGAGACAAATGTGGTGAATGTGTGTTGCTTTTTGTTAAACAACATGCAATGTTTACATTCCTGTGAGTATTTAAGTAATCTGACATTTTGTTTGGGATTTCTTGTGTTGTCTTGTTATGGCTTTATTTGAAAATATATTTATGTTGGGCATATAACAGTGCAGTGTGAAAAGGGGTTGGACGTAATTTTTTTCATCAATCCCACCAAAAATCTTATTTGAATAAGTAGGTAATTGGAAATTACTTTCTTTTAAATATAGTTGGATGAAAATAAACATACACTGGAAACTCTATGTCTGTTGACATACGGTATATTGGGGGGGGGGGAAATCATCAGTACACTCATTAAAATCTTGCCTAGTGTACAGTACTGTTTGCACATCCACACTTCAGTTGGCCCACAAATGCATTTTTTTTGTAGTACGTTAAAGCAAGGCATTAAATATAAGATACACACTCGTCGATCCAGGTGAGGAAATACATTTGTTTTTCTATCCTAACTGTGCCTGACATCAGAGCTCCAGTTGGCATCCAAAACCAACAACTGGGCCTTGATGCGGATTCTTCCAAAAGCACGGAGAGCAGCTGGGGGCAAAGCGGTGTCTGCCAGTCTCGTTGCGGCCATGGCGACCAAGTAAACACAGCAGCAAACGCTCAGGTTAAACTTAAGCCTCGGCCGGGTGATGTTTCAGTGTCACCACAAAGCTAAATTAGCATTTTGGCAAGACGGCACATGTGCTCTTCTGCCGCTGCCATAAATCTGGATGATTGCTCTTAACACGCACTATGATTTTTTTTTTTTTATCCTTTCGAATGTTCAGTTGCATTAACATAGATAAACCTAGTACATACATATAGATTTTGTATTTAATATTACATTGGTATTATTTTAAAATACAACTAAATAAATGGTGTGCGTGTTATTTACTACCGGTACACATTTTTAGTGTTTTGTTGCTGTAAAAGTCATTTAATAGCGCACCTTTTTTTTTGTGTGCAAAAATTTAATGTGAACAGCTAATATCCATTCAAATAATGCAAACACTTTCAGTAGCTTGCATTTTGAATTTATTCCAGAGGTATGTAGGCTTGTCGGTCTACATGACACTCATTTCTATTCAAAGTCAAGCATGGACGTACAGCACTCACTTCTCCTTTCAAAAATGTCTCTCTGCCGTCATCCCGACCGACCTTGTGTCTTTTTTTTTTCTGCACATGCCACACAGCTCAACAACACCATCGTATTGTGATGTCATTACAATACAGCAGATCTTATTTGAACTTACTTCTAACCATCAAGACTTCCGACAACCTTCTTTGTTTGCAAGCAAGCATCCATATAGACCTTTTTTTTTCTTTTTTTTAAATATTAATCCTTATAGGCAACTGCTTTGTTTAACCTTGAAGAATATTTTATTCAAGTTACTTTGACATTTTAGGGGGAAAAAATCCATAAATGTGCCTGCAAATTCTATGCATACAGAGATCAGCCAAGTGCATTAAGTACATGAATATTCATTAATACAAATTATACAACAGACTAAAAATGCACATGTAGGTATGATGGACTTTATGTTCATATTATAAATACAACAAGTTCAATAGAGAATCATTCTTTTCAGGGTCTAAAATAAAATGTATATAATGTATGTTTTACAATAAATAATCAAAAAAAAGAAACATTTCAGCCTTATTTGGACAACTTGGCATTAAAGCATACAGAGCAAAAAAAATGGGGATATGTAATCATTTTCTTCCACTTATACCTTTAAAAAGATTGATCTAGTTATCAATAAAATTGATTTGCACTAGTCCCAAATGACAGATTCCAGTAGTAAGAAGACAGATTGATTGTGTTTCACATACATGTTTTCTTTCTGCAAAGTTGCAGCAAAGCGCAAACTGGCCGTTCTACTCTATCAAACATCCTTCCAAATGATTACGCACACTCATACAAACTCTTATATAGGGCAATTTAAATAAAGTTGTGCATCTTACACAATGAAGGCAAATAGACCGACCAGCAGATCCAATTACCTTTAGTACAACGGGTTGGAAACCTGCTAAAACAACCGTCTGGATGGGATACGGGGTGA
This sequence comes from Vanacampus margaritifer, assembly GCF_051991255.1. Classification (NCBI taxonomy): domain Eukaryota; kingdom Metazoa; phylum Chordata; class Actinopteri; order Syngnathiformes; family Syngnathidae; genus Vanacampus; species Vanacampus margaritifer. Next base: position 14,092,420 of record NC_135438.1, read on the forward strand.
TGTTTATAATCTGCCATGGCTCATTGCATAGTCGAAATGTATTGTGAGAGGAAAATGAATTCATCCTGCATGTGGTCAGTGAACGCAATTAATAAACATTTCAGGAGTGTTAAGGATTGGTTGTACAAGTTGAGAGGAGCGACCAGTGTAAAATCACACTAACGGGCCTGTTCTCGCAAGAATGGAGTAGGATTTTGTGCCAGTAAGATGGAGCCTATTAGGTCAGTAGGGATGGGCAAATAGAATTGATTGTTGGTTGATAGTGTCTTGAAGCCATTGGAAAAGAAATAGGAAAGACACTACTTTGTGTTGATTTGGAGATAAGCTACAGCTAAGCTCACTGACATGCAATTAGTGGTTTATCAGGGAAATTGTCATATTTCCTACTAAATTCTCCCGAGGACATTAGCCCATGTAGCATCGCCTCGCTTCTGTCCACCGCGAAGTAACGTTGACTCCTCTTTGTACGCCTGCCAAATGCTGATACATCCCGCACGTGTAGCACACGCACGCATACTGTACACACATACAGCAGACAAACCGACTCCAACCTCATTACAACTCAAAAGTGTCAAAATAAAATAAACATAAATAGAGGAAGTAAATTCCCTTCAAATCAAACAGGAGTCCCGGCTCCGCTTCGACACACTTGGTGCGCTTTGTTCTCATTTTGTCATTTAAGGTGCAAGCTTGATTCTCTTATAAAATAACAGCTCACCAATTCCATACATTTCCATCCAGTGCTACAATAGTGCAGGTGTAAACAGCATCGTGCAGTCATGACGCAGAGGATGCATCTACTTGTACTTCAAGTGGAACATGAGCTTTTCAACTTGTAAACAATTGTCTAAATGTGAGTAGGTGGTGGTGAACACAATGTTACAAAATATTTAAAATAAAAAAATCAAATTCCACATTTAGCTGAATTTACTTCAAATGGTCCCTGTCCCTTAATACTGTGCATGTTTCGCTCTCTTTATTTCTGGTGACCAAGTGACTTATTTCTGAGATTGGTAAAGAAACGCACATTGAGATTCCTTGTTTTTACCTTGCAAAGTGCTGCCATGCAAAGAGACTAAACTCGTTTTGACTTTGGGTACAGGATGTCTTGAAGAACAGAATGCTGGCTGGCGTTGAATGACGGCAGATTTCTCCATGGATATGTCTGCAAATGAAAAAGTGAGAAACTTTGTTTAGTTACGACGACTTTAGAAAAAATGTCGTGATTGAAGTGTAGACTTTCAGCCTTTTCCGGTCGTAATTTTTCATACTTATAATCCTTTACTTTTCCTCCCTTTGTCATGCCTTCACTGCAGCCTTCTTCACTTGTTGCTTGTTTGACAGCCTTGTTGCCTTTCAGGAAGTGAAGAGCATACTCTATTGATTCAAGATCAGGGGAATGACCTAAAGAATACTACATTTCTTTGACGTCAAATAGTGTGATCAGACAGCTCGTTCCATTCTTTTTTCCCGACCACAAATTAATTGCATCAGTTCTTCAATATTTGTAGCATTAATTTAGGTGCTTAACCCACTAAAATCGATAAAATCAACTGTATTTTGTCTTTTTTTCTCACTAAATAATTGGTGAATTGATTTACCGTAAAAAAAAAAAAAAATAATAATAATAATAAATTATAATTACGTTTTAAATATTGAGAATAAATTATTTTATTTTTAGAAAAAAATATGTGACAGATTTTTTTTTTTTTACGTCAACTTCAAATTATCTGACTAATTGGCCTGTTTTAAAAACTAAATGTAGCCCATGAGCACAAAGGTTTGCCTAGCCCTGATCTACACTGAAGCTTTTTAAAACTTTTGGATGGGGTGTTTCGATCAGGGTTTTATACTGTCAATTGCGATATCGATACCGAGTTCAGACCAGGAAGTGTGTACGCGAACACCCGCTTGAACTCGAAAATTCCACTTGCAAAGTCGGGGGAAAAAAGGACCCCGACTTCACAAGTGACGTCACTCTACAAAACACATTTTTTTATGACTCAAGTATAAACTAGATAACTTTCTTCATTCATAAATATTCGACATAACTTCACGTAACACAACGTACGTGACAGTATTGGATGAACTGTATGGATTGCTTAGGAAACAAGATAAAAACAATAAATTAAGCAAAATGGAGGTCAAAATGAGTTTTGAGGACCAAAACAATAAACAATTTATCACTATCCGGCTATGCGCCATTTTGGTTGTTTACTTTCGCCTTGAACACTCTCAAGTCGGAATTGGGAAAAAACAACTCGGATTTATCCGACTTCCGACCATCCTCGAATGCAGCATTAGTAGTGTATCATATTGCGAGCTGTGTATTTACATTCATGGCGTGTCTTGATTGTAGATTTTAACACTGACGTGCCTCCATTCCTCAACATATTTCCTTTTGGCAATTGTTGTGTATATTTTTATTCACAAAGGACACGATTCTGCCATCATCCACTACAATTGTCCATAGAGAATGCTCTTTGTGTACTGAAGATTAACATGAAGGCAGTAAGAAACAAAACAAACAACAAGTGGAAATTGTGGAGAAATTCTGAATTGAATGTCGACGGGATCCACACGTAAGCTTGTCATCCAAGTACTACTGTATAGATTATTGTTATGTTTACAACTATTCCAAATCTCCAGGTATTTTTCATCCCCCAATAACGGAGGTGTACTTTCATGCATTCACTTCCTTTGTGCCAGTTGCTATATTGGTGTGTACAGTACACATCAATCTGCTGCAGGGACTCAAAACACAGCTTAGGTGGTTTATGTAAGAGTGAAGGGAGTACACTGCTCTCCACCGCCGTCCGCCCGTTTTGGACTGGGCAGAGGGGGAGGGGGCTATAAAAAGTTGACCCCCCCCCCCGTCCCAGCCCGGCGGACTCGCTTCCACGGCGGCGCAAGTAGCAGCATCTGATCTCTCCCAGCAGCTGTCCTCTCCCTGCATCAGCACAACAAATACTTTACGTTGACCTGACCTTTTCCTCATGCTTCACTAGCTCAGCCACGCCCCCCTACACACGCACACACTCACTCACTCACACGCTGTTCCACTTCACACCACTACTAAATCCCACACTGAGCCTCTGGCTGCCACACAACTGACAAGAATCTCGCAAGCTCACGCAGCTGTATTCTTACTCTGACACCTTGCTTGACAATAGACTGGAACGGATTGGAACAGTGTGAATGAGTCAACTCTTTGTTTTTTCATGATCCTATTAATGGACTTTATAAGGTACTGGCTTTGTTTCGTTTTGTTTGAAATATTAAACCCATTTAACACCAGCCATGTTGGCATTAGTCCAACACATTAAGTGTGATTATGCCAAAATTACCCGTGGGCAGTATTTTATTTTGAAATGGCTTGGTCAGAACCAACAAAAAGCCAAAAAATGGTCACAATAACGCCTAGGGGTTAAACATCATTAGATGAAAACACCCAAAGCTTGAAGACAATCGGATAAATTGTCTTGGAAGAGTTGGTTAAAATATGACTTTGTATAAAAAGGCAAAAATGGCGCAGAATTCCAAAACAAAGTCAAAATGGCAGACTTCCTGTTAGGTTTAGCACATGGGTCCATAAGACTTTTTTGTAGGTTTTGGGCAGTTACTTATGCCGCCCCTGTTTCAAAGGTCTAGGTGAAACATACAACCTGGGATAATTGGATCTAAGGTGTATGCAAAGTTTTATGAGTTCCCAAGTCAACCCCAAAACTTTTCTTGACAATAATATATTCTATGCAGAAGGCGGCCATTTTGCCTCTTCTTGTTAAGTCAAAATGACATCATTGCTGCTCATGTCTCAGGTAACAACCAATCACAGCTCAGCTTCAGAAAACAGGTGAGCTGTGATTGACCGTTTCCTGAGCCATGAATGAGCAACTGTGATGTCATGTTCAGTCGATAGCAAGTGGCAAAATGGCCGCCTCCTGATATGGATAAGAATGGCTGGTCAGTGACCGTAGTAACAATCCATGAACCTAACCTGGTCGGTAGCAGGTTTTTCACAAAGAACCTCAAGGTTTTTTCTGTCCCCGCCTCCTTTCAGCCACACACAACATTTCATTTCCTCATTCATTTAGTCCACTGCGGCGACTTTTTGCGTAAATACACCTATAGTCTATAGTGTAAAGTCCACTTTTGTCACGAACATGGCATGTCCTTTAGACAATGACCCTATTGATGAAGGCGCCGCATTATTGCGCAGGGAATTAAGTATTCGTCGTGAGAATGTTATCAGATAGATATGCTGGCATTTCCGGACAGTTATCTTTTTGAACGGTACCGTTTCACATCACAATCGATCATCTACATACACAACTTAATCCGTCCTTACATTTGCAACATTACCAGCCGTACGTTGTCATGCGCTCACATCACAGCATATTTTGTGTTTTCTTATACCCGTTTGAATAATGCTTTTAGATTTCATCTTAAGTTTTTTATATTTCATCTTAAGTCAAGTGCGCTTCTTCTCCGCAGGATTGCACCTAAATTAAATCAATTAATGAGCTACCATTCAACGGGTTTCCCCTGTAATATTATTGAGATTGCAAAGGACTACATTTAAATGTACGCATTGATCCGAGCAGCAACATCTGACTGGAAATGAGCAGGGCATCGTCTCAACGTGAGCATTCGGCATTGCTCGGCTTCGCTCGGCTACCCGTTTTCAAAGTACGGTCGGCTTAGCTTGTTTTGCTTGGGTGTTCAAACTCTGAAAATGAGTTCAAACTCCAAGGCATGTTTTACTCAGATTTTTGGGTTGAAGTCCGATTTGTACGAGTTCCGACGTTCAAACGCCGAGGTTCCACTGTATAAGGCGCACCGCACCGCATTATAAGGCGCACATAATAGAAGCTACTGTAGTGGCTGGGATTGCGTTAAGCATCCACTAAATGGAGCTTATTTAACCAATATTGATCCACATATAAGGCGCATGGGATTATAAGGCGCGTTGTCGGTTTTTGATAAAATTAAATGCTTTAACCCCGGATCTACTTTCCTATATTTTTTCCAACACTCAACATCAAGCACGTGAACAAAGTCGCCTCTCACTATCGAAATAGTCCGACGGTGCTGTCATGCGGAAAATCGGGCACTTGAGGAACGCGGTTGAAAATCCCATCAAGTTTTGCGACGGTTCTGAGGGCTCACATTACCTGTCATGAAGCTACCGCATGTCTATTAGCGCTGGCATGCCACAGCTGAGCTCAAAAGTCAGTATGCATGTGCGGTACATGACGACCTCCGAACACTAGCGCGTACACCCCTCGACCTCAAACTCTTTAACCCCATGAATAAGAAGGGTGAAAAAAACAATACAGACATATCACTACTCTCGTTCATTAAACATTAAGTTATTCTGTTCCATTCCATACTGTGTATAATTAAAGGGAATGAATATAAGTGCACAGTAAGCAGGTCAAACATCTACAAACATTTACATCTTTGAGGATGCATGACGGTAGCAGAAATGCATGATTGGAGATGACCATCATGTATCCCCACTGGGCATCTCAGTTATTTATGATATTGTATATGTACCAACAACATCCAAGGTTGGATGCTGCCTGTCAGCACATCTAAATCAGGTGCCGCCTCCATCTTTCTGTCTGGACAACGAGCAATTAATAAGATTACATCAGCTGTCTACAGTACATACAGTATATGTATTCTTGTCAATCACATAATGTATCAGATTTATATTGTGATTAATAATAATAATAATAAATAAAATACTAATAATAATAATAAACACTTACACTTTAAGAGAGCAAATTGTCCTTTAAAAAATAATTTAAAAAAATATTTCAAATAGAGAAAGTGACAATAAAGCCCAAATGTTTGTGGTATAACCATCCATTCATCCAGTCTAGGGTGTAGTCAGCTTGTTGTGATAGACTCCAGCTCCAGTGTTTTTTAAAAATGGATGTAAGGATGATGACATATGTACATTTGATGAGCCATTTAGACAAAATTAGAGCCATCCCTACTAGCAGACTGCCTAGCTCAGCATTTTTCGATGTTGCTTTTCCTAACCCCGCAAAACCAAATAATTCCTTTTTATATGTCGAAAATGAAGGTTTTGTTTTCAGAAAATGGTGCTGTTTTATTGTAAATAGTGAAGGCTGTATATTAAAAATCCATACTTTTGCGTGTCCAATAAATCAAATGATGAGATAAGACATGAACAGAGTCCCTGCGCAAGGATGATTTATTTCAGAGAATTCTCCGGTCACAGCAATACTGAACATCACGTATGAGGTGGAATTTCATAGTGCCCACGTGCCCCCTCTTTTGCGGAATCCAGCTTTTAAAGAATCCAAGTCAGTAGGACAACACCTATTTCTCCTCCCATCATGAATAAGTAAATATGTTATATAACAGAGTTGCAGCTGTGTTGATCTCTAGACAAAATATACTCTCAGGGCACCCAAAACAAAATCTAGAGTGGCCGTGAGTGATGATGCGAACGGAGTCAGTGGTGTGTGTGTGTGGGTGTGTGTGTGCTATTTCGAAGCAGAATATGTTCTCACGAACAGAATGTGTTTTCGCACAGAACACCGAGAAGGAATTTTTTAGACGAAAACAAGGTTAAGGTCAAATCATACTGAGTTCAACACTATTTCACCTGCTCTACATCTATAAAACATTTCAGCATGGTTAATATATGAAATAAAGAATTAAAATGTTAATAATGTCTAACAATAGCGTCATCTTCATTTGTAGCCAATCACGAGCCCACGCATATCTAAGTCATCACAAATTTGTGACTCGCCACGTACTTCCTAAAACACGTCTGCACCCAATGTTTTTCGTTAGCTCGCTGCTAATACACAGTAGCTTCAACTGTGCTTTAAAGTGATCATGAAATATAATAATTGTTGAGATGATTTTATGAAACTCATCTGGATCGGTCAGATTTGGTTTAGTGATTAGAGCCGCAGATTCTACAAGGATGATACAAGTTTGGCTTAACATGTTGCTCCTGAGTCAGTCATCGTCACCTCCATCCATGCCGGCGAATAAGCTACACTTCTGACAAGTATCGTTCCCATGAAGAGTAATAATTAACAGTAGACGGAAATGCGATGCTAATTGCTAAGCTATCTTACCATCTAGCCAACAGTACACGGGATAAGTGCTTGGTTGACGGAGAACACTTTTCACAAAAGTCTGGCTGGAACCACATTAGAGTGGAGTATATCCAACTTGGGCTGGGCAATATGACCCCCCCCCCCCCCCAAAAAAAAAAAAATTCTGTCATTCAGGACAATTACAATTTTAATTGATTTTAATCTAATAAACCCAACAAACTATTATTTAAAGGTTGTATTTATTCAAAAATAATTCCTGTGCAAATTGTTCAGCCAACAATAACATACCAATTCTAAATAACAAACTCGATTTCACGATTTAGCAAATTTTCAACAATTAGATTTTTAAAATGATGATGTATCGAAATAATTATTGCCTAGCCCTATATTAAACTTTGAATAATAAAATAGCAGCAAATTTAATAACTTTCTCAAAATGACATTACAGCAGATCTCATCTTCTTTTTTTTCTTTTATCAATTTAGCTTTTACCCGGTAGTTGGAACATAATTTATATTTGCTTTTGAAATTGCCACACTGAAAATGTTTCTATATGAAAAAAAATATGCTGCTATTCACAAAATGCATTCAAGGAATAATTTTTTTTTAATTATGTATTTTTTTTAAAAGGCAACCAATTATTCATTTGATATATTGTCATATTTGCTTCAGCACTACCATGCCATAATAAATGCTCCTCAAAAATAGAAAGTTGCTCCTCAAATGAAGTCATTGATTAGCAAAACTGCACCTCAAAGAAAAAAAATGCTCTTTTGAGGCTTGGCGAAATAATAAACCTAATTTTTTCTCAGTTCAAAATGGAGATGACTGATTTTTTTGTGTTTGAACTCTTTACTGTACTGTACGCACCTAATAAACCATTATGCTAACGCTAAAATCGTTGCTTGAGATTGCCATGACAACAACCGATGCTTATCTCCTCATTACAAGCCAGTGGTAGCATCCATGTTCTTCTGAAGCAGTCATTTTGCAGGGTAAAACGATGGCTGAGTGTTAAATGTGAATATTTGGGCAATGTGCCAACTTACATGTGCAATGAGGTGTCTTCTTGGTCATCTGTGCTCAACCACAAAGCTCATCGTTGTTCCGTCGAAGGAAGGCGGGGCGATGATTCTTGGACCTTGTTGCGTCGTGATGCTGATAATCGGCTTCCTGTCCGCGCCGACTGCGCCTCCTATGAGCGACGAGGCCTTCACGTGTCCCGGCGGGGCCTCGGCCGTGGCGCTGTAGTAGGGACTCTCCGCCGACGGAGCGATCACTTCCTGCTTTGCGCTTGTGGTGCTTTTCAACTTTTCTCTGTCTTCGGAGTGACCGGGCGACGGTGTCAACAAGGCTTGAGTTTGCAGAGTGGGCGAGGGGATGAATCCTGGGTAAATCATGTAGGTGGGTGCGAATGCTCCCGGGCTCAAGGCCAGGGGTGGCAATGGGAGAGGGACGGGTGTGACGGGGGCGATCGGCGGCACCGGTGAATGTGGCACGTCCACGTACTGGCCTGTTTCGGGGTCAAACAGTCGCTTTGTGGTGGTCTGGATGGGCGTGTCCACTAGGTAGTAATGTCCTGTGGTGGGGTCGAGGAGCATTTTGCGCTGCGTTTGAAGGGCCGCGTCTCCGCTGGAAGGTGGAGGTGACAGAGTGGCAAATGGGGGTGAGAAACACAACACTTGTTGTGTTTGCGGGCCCGCTGCAGGCTGGTGGTAGAGAGATGAAGCCGGCTGCTCGTACGTCTTCATGTCAACTTGTTGCCTGATGCTCGGCTTCGTCTCTGTGTACGCTGTCTCCTTGTTGCCCACTTTGATCTCATTGGTGTACGCCAGGCCCGGTATGGTTAAATAGTTCTCTGAGTCGATTTGTGGGACGATGAAATTAGTGGGACTGTTTTGGACCTCCACCTGCCCTTGTGTGCCAGGTTCTATTTTCACAGAGAAAGGTGCGGCTGGCGCCTTGGAGCTTTTCACAGACTGTAAAGCGGTGCTTTGTAGCGCAGGGCTAGCAACCGAGCTAATGCTAACATGCGCCTTGTTGCTTTTGCCGAGATGAAGGACACTTTTGTTGCTGAAGGTTTTGCGTTGCGCTGACTGCTCGTGTACGACGTCACGTTCTGCTGTTGTTTCTTCTGCTCCTCGCTCCTCGCGGGTGATGAGCGACAGCACGTGGCTGCCCGTGATTGGCTGCTGAGGCTGAGCTTTGCGTTTCCATTCGTTTCGGTCAAAAACGTAAAGCTGCTCCATCGTTTTGACGGCAGCTTTGAGTTTCTCCAGTGCGGCTTGTTTGGGAATTCGAGGCTCGAATCGCCTGTCGGACGCCTCACCGGCAAACTTTTCCTGCCTTTGTTTGAATAGTTTGTCAGCTTCCGACTGCTCAGGTTGCTTTGTTACAACAATTGGCACTTTGCTGGTAGCACACTGTGGCAGTGCATCTCCTTCTGTTTCTTTTGGTGATTTATTTGTTTTTACTGAGTGGCATTTAATGACAATGGGAGAAGGCAACACTTGTTTTACTGGCTCCTTAGTGGCCTTGTCTTCAAGTTTCTCGGCGGATTCAACCAAAACTTTACTGTCGTTATTATCCAAAGAGACAAAGCGATATGAACTTTTCACCAGTTTACGCACATCCCGGACACGGTAGATTGGTGTTTGAAACTTGCACTTAGTGTCTCTGACGTCTCGAACTGTAAAACTTGGGATCTTATCCGAAGCAGACAAAATGTGGCATTTGGCATCACCTCCTCCCCGAAATGTGTTGACAGAACTTATTTTAGGGGTTAACAGATTGGCAATATTCAGGGCTCCTCCTGTATTTTCTTTCACACTTCTCAGACATATTTTGATTTCAGGTGTTTTTCCACCTTTGTCGCTTTCTTCTTTAGCAGCCGTGTTTGCCGTCTTGAGCACCGTCTCACATTCGGCACGTTCCTTCTCTTTGGAGAAACGCTGGCAGCTCGGCATGAAAAGAAGTTTTGTGAGCATGTTGCTCCCGTCCGATTCCTCCTTGGCGAGCTCAGCCTCCTTCACGGCTTCGTCGTCCTTCCAGGAATCAAACGCGCTGCTTTGACTGTGACTGAGCCCCGTTTTAGGCTCCTTTATTCCTGAATCCTCCACGGCATGGGTGCTACTCTGCTCTTCAGCAGGCTCACAAGAACTCGGCCTGCTGCCCTCTAAAGGCTGGTCATCTCCAGAATTAGTGTAACCTGAGCCTGATTCCGAGCCCCTCCAGTCCTTCCCCCCGTCCAGAAAGCAAGGGGAGAGCGCGGGGTATGTGTCTGAGATCTCACCTCTCTCCATCATGCGCTCCTGCTCGAACTGCATCTTTTTGGAGATGACATTTTTAAGCAGGCTTGACGCAAAAATGGCCCTCTTATGTGTGTTGCCTGTGCTGTCTGTGTGGTGATACTGCATTTCACAACCTGACCTGGCTAACACTGCTCCATGCATCTCCCCGGACCTGCTCTTGGTGCTTTTGGGTCGCCTGGTGGCTGCTTGTGCGTTTAAATCGCACTGGACATTCAACGTCACCTCTTGCTGATCTTTTATCTCCGCTCCTTTGCACAACGACGCTTCCTGATGAAAAGTTAGTCTCTTATTAGCCTGTGGGGCTCTTTTACTCTCCAGCGTCTCATTCATTTCCAATGTGGTGCTGGTGGTCTTGTGCGCAATTACACTGTGCTCTGCCCCCCGCGGGATGTGTCCATAATTCCAATCCACGTAAGCAGACCACTTGTTGAGGCCGTATTCCGACATGGACGACTCGCTTGAAGTGCTTAAATTAATCGTATCAAAGTAAGGGCACGCCAAGCTTCGGAATGACCTGGCGGTTAAATTACGCACCTCTTTATCGGCGTCATCCAGCTCGCTGATGGAGCTGGAGGCGCCACTGGAATATTCATTAATGTCCTTCCGTCTTAGTTTGGTTGCAAGGTGCTGACGGCCCGGAGCGGGGATGAAATACTTGGCTCTGTTATCTCCCAAAGGTCCAGCTCTGGCGAAGGAAAAGTGACTCCCGTCTCCAAAGCGCTTGGCGCCCTCGTCCGTAATGCCGACAGGCTCCGCTTGGATGGACAGGTGGATTTTGTCCCCGACCGTGCGGTTTTTACACACACTTTCATCCGAGCTGGCGCATTTCTCCGAGTCGCATAGATCGCTGTCGTCCTGCTCCGTGCTCACGCCGAGTTTGGCAACCTGACTCCTGCCCTCCAAGATCAGAGTCCCGGTTCGGGTGTCGTCGCTTTCAAACGAGGCGTAGTCCACGAAGGAGTACACCAAGTTGTCGTCCTCAAAGTCCCAGCTGGCACCGCGGCCGAGGTCGTAATCGACGTCGTGGTCGAGTTCGGTCAGCTGGATTTCGTGCGTGGTGATATAGTGAGACTCGTCCTTTAGCGTGTCCGTGCCGCTGTGGTCGGACAGGACCACGCTGGCACCGTCATCCGACTCGGATCGGCTGTTCAGGTACATGTCCGTGTACTGGAGCTCGTCCCCGTCGCTGCAGTCGCTCGGGTCCACTTCCGCCTGCAGCCGCGTCTCATCCCCAGAGTCCTCCTCGTAGGAAAGTTCGGCTCGAGTTTTCAAAGCGAGTCCACTCGGGTCAACACCGCTGCCCATGTCCAAGGAATCCACAGAAGCCGGTCCACGCACCCCCTGCCTCGAACCGTCACTTTTGACAGAGAGCTGGCTCCCTTCACCGGTGAACGTTACTTTCACAGTCTTTGCGCCTTCCGGTCTCATGTCCAAATCCACGTAGTTGGACTCACTTTTTGTCTCAAAATGTCCCCCGGTGTCCTTAGCCTTGTCCCCTGGGAGCAGCGTCCTGTGAGGTCCGGGGCCATGTCGGTAAGTGAGAGTTTCCTCCGCTGCTTCCATGAGGTCAGCGATGTTGACCCGACACAGGACGGAAAACTCTGCCGGCTGCCAGGACGTGGGCACGGAGAGCCACAAGTGAGGGGGAGATGGTGGAGAGGGGAGGGTGGGAGAGAGGGTGGGTCCTGTGGGGGAGGACCACCGTCAGATCATAGCTTATCATGATCAGTTTCTTTTTTGTTTGTTTGTTTGTTTGTTTTTATCAACTGTCAGGACCTTAAAGAGAAGAACAGCTGCTTAAAAATACATTATATAATTTAGATACTTTTAATAAGGTTATTCAATAACACTTTTTTTTCAGACCGATAACAGGACGTGTAGGCTACTCAGCTGGAGTAGTCACCGATACCAGTATTGCATTGTTGAACTTGGTCTATGTTTGTTTTGTTTTCTTTTATGAAATGATCAATTGATCACATGCAAAGGCACAACTAGGGATGGGTGAATACCAATACCAGGTATCAGTAGCAGGCTGGCCTTATTTCAAGTTATCGGTACTCGCGATGGCGGCTCTTGTAGCTATTTTAGGATCAAGAACTTACAATTAAAAGAAAAGAAAAAATCCTTTAGTTTAATCCAAATTTAAGGTATAGGTAATTTAATTAAAAATAATTATCTGTCATTGTTTGTGTGGGAGAAATTTTATGTATCATAAGTACTAGTGGTATTGTTACTTGAAATTGGTATTGTGACTAGTCGAGTTGAGTATAGTCAGAAGTCGGTCTGAAAAAAAGTGGTAGTGAACATGCCTAAGCAAAATGGTATCATCCTGTCTGTATTACTGTTGTATATCCTGCAAGATGGCAACATACACAATGTAAAGTAGTTTCTATTTAGAGATAACTACATAATGTATAGTAAATCAGTGGTGGTGGTGGTGGTGGGAGGGGGGATGTACCTTGGTGACCTCTTATTGAAGCAGCTGCGTGGCATATATGAAGACAATCTCCCAAACAGCAGGTGTTGGCTGGTCAGTTGAAGGAAATAACTATAAGGTTACAAGATTTGTGTGGACTTGCCTGAGGTATGTATACCTCATGCCCTTAACGAAGATGCAGGGGTGCATGTTCTTCAACACTGCTCGCTCGCTCTTGCATCACTATTCTCTAGTTAGGCAAACTGATTGAAGACACAAGTGTGACCTCTGGAGTCATGCAGGACGCTGGCTGGTGGTATGCGGCAGGGCGAGGCAGAGCCACCAGTTGCTCTGTGTCACGGGCACATTATCGAGGTCAGAGGTCACCATTATGAAGCTTTTGTCACCTGCAAATCTCTTTCTTATCCTGTGTCACTAATCTGGTGTAGCCACGCGCACATTTATAGCAGTGTATAAACATGTTTAAAACCGCAATTGTTTGCTTCTAAATTGGTTTTAAGTAATTGCACGTTTTCTTTAATCGAGAACTTTTATATTGCAATGTAAATCATGTCTAAAACTGCAAATGTAAACAAAGAAATGTTCTGAATTGCAAGAAAATGCTTAAAAGCTGGACTTAAGGGTGTTGTCACACACAGATGCACAGTTTAGCAAGTGAAGATGTTATTGCCGTTCCTTATAAACATACTTTGCGCACGCTGATTTCCTACATGGACTTCAGCGAGACCATTATGCTTCCGCCATGTAGACCGTGCGCCTCTTCTGTGCTGAATTTAAACGGGATGTCAACCCCCCCAAAAAAGATCTTGACAATATGTTCTATGCAGCCCCACTGGTCTAAATACGGTATTTTGGTTAATATTGTGTTAGTGGAATATAAGCTTTTAATCAATATTATCATTTTGCCACTTTCTGTCAAATAAAAATGGCACCACATTTGCTCAGGTCTCAGATAACAAACGATCACAGCTCAGCTTCAGAAAACAGGTGATCTGTGATTGGTCGTTGCCTAAGCCCTGAGCAACTGTGATGTCATCTTCAGTCGTCAGTAAGTGGCAAAATGGCCGCCCCCTGAGATGGAACAAAGCGGCTGGATTTTTCTACATAACATATACTCCACAAATATAATATCGATCAGAATGTCACGTTTATACTAGTGAGGTCACATATTGCATATTATTGTCAAGAAATGTTTATGGTTGACTACCCCTTTAAAGGAAATGAGAGGAGCCGCTACATTGGCCGGGAATAGTCGGCTATGTTCACTCCCACAACGGCGCATATACCCATTTGTCTGAAAATACCAATAGAACAAAAACTCTACCCATGCGCATAGTTAGACCAAGGTTTCTGATAGACTTGGCCACTTTTTCCTCACTTGCCCGCCCTTGTTGGTCACAGTACAACTGAAAATCACAACAGTCCATCATCACATATAGACGGAAAGCTGAATTGAAAAACAAGAAAATGTAATAATTGCAACTTTCAAGTGGTCTAGCTGGAAACTACAGTATGTGGAAGCAGAGCACATGCAGTGTGAGCTATTAAAGGTTCCTCCTTGCATGCCCAAATGTGAGCAACTAGAGGTTGAAGCGACCTCGACAGAGAACATCCACAGCGGTAGCTATTTAAAATGAAGATGCATGCAGATCAGTTTCATAGAAAGGATGCGTTAAAACAGCAGGTGTCCAATTATGAGCACCATCCATCATCATCGGAGACGTTTTTGCAAACATTAGATGCCGATTTGGAAGAGGGTCACAACCCAGAATCGATTGGCAACGTGTACCTGGGGTAAAAATAGTGGCCTGAAAAGCAAAGCAGCAAATCTTGCAGTGTGAACAAGCATGGCAGATGTGCGGAGCTGACAAGTGTTTGTCACACAGCTGTCTGTCTACTCAAAGAGCTGACAAATGTCTTCCAGAAGGCGACAAACCCTCAAGGATGAGTCGCACTAAATGCCAGGACACTTTAACTCACTTTAATTAGACAAACCACTCGTGTTGTTATGATGCACTAGTTTAAGTTAAGAGTTTAGTATCTATCTATCTATCTAAGTATCTATCTATCTATCTATCTATCTATCTATCTATCTATCTATCTATCTATCTATCTATCTATCTATCTATCTATCTGTATGTCTGTCTGTCTGTCCATCCGTCCGTCTGGCCGTCTGTCTTGCCTTGCCGACTGCCTGGCTAGCAAGCTAACTGTCTTTCTAATAATGTGTTGTGCTTTTGTTGATTCTATACTTTCTTCATTAACCCAAACCAGCACAGCATCCAGTTGCCATAAAAATATCATTTTTTTTTAAAGCATGTAGCGTGTATCCAATTAGTTTTTGCTTTTAGACTCTCAATATTACAACAACAATTTTATTTTAAATCCAAAATGGAAGCAGTGGTTAATTTCACTCTAGAGGATTAATGTTTGCTGCATTAATGAGCAAGTTTAACAGCAACTTGAGTTGATATAAGTTATTTATTGCATCTGATATGTAAACGTGTGTGTTGCAATTTGACTGTCTAAGCCTGAGAGAGAAAAAGTGAATAAAATATCTGATTATAAGGCTCATTACATGCGTATTATGACGGATTCTTTAGTTTCTCATCCTAACTTGATACTTTCTGCGACTCTTGCACATGAACACAAGAAGCTTGAGAACATAAAACACTTGCTGAGAAGCACTCACTGACAGCAAACTTCTCTCGGTTGCATCCTCACCCCACCCAGGAGTCAAAGGAAGATTCATGGAGAGTTTGCCTAACCCACTGAAAGTGGAAATCGGAAGCTTGAAGACTATCAAGCAATCATGCATCTTAATATTTGTGTGGTAAACTTCAAGTTAAGTCAATAACATTTAACTGAATTGAATTTTTACAACTTTACAGTGCGTACTGTATGTTATTCAGAGTAATGGTTTTAAAATGTCTTGGACCAATGTTTTGATGTTTCCAAAGTAATGCTTTACATGTAAAATGTCACTCGTAATTGCAGGTTTTCTTTAATCGAGAATTTTTATATTGTAATGTAAATCATGTCTAAAACATTAATTGTAAATGTATATGCACAACCACATCAAACTATAACATCTCCAAACGCACAGTCAGAATGCCACATACTTTTTGTAATAAAGCAAAGACTTGTAATTGGAAAATGTTTAAAACTTTCAGCAAACATTTATTTCATTCTTCAAGAACTAGGAGGAGGGTGTTCAACTGCGCCATGACGGAGAAAAATAAAATTTAAAAAAAGGTCAGTTAAGTGGGTAATTAAAGTTATTCTGTTATTTTTACGTCTGTTTGTCTTATAATTTCAGATGGTAGTTGTAGAGACCCTAATGGCCATCCTTGGATGGGTTAAAGAGCCTCAACTCTTGGGGAGAAATCAAAGCTGAGAGTGAACAGTAGACAAATAAAGACCCTGGAGACTTTTGACATTATGCCCTGGGAAATTAGAAATTGTTGTATTTTTCTTCTTCTGTGTTTTGGTTTATGCATCCCAGGCAGGTAGTGTCTGGATTTGTTTTTTAAACTATTTTTGTAATTTTGTGTATTAGACTTTGAGACACCCCAATTTCAAAACAAAACACATGCTTATATTATATTGGTAATGTATGTTTTTTTTTTTTTGCAATATTTTTTAAAATGTGTAACGAAATTAAAAATAAATCTTCACATTCAAATAAAAAAATATATTTACACTTGATTTACACTTTACACAAAAAAGAACATGTTGTTGCGCAACATAACATGTAAACAGTAGAAAGGGTACATTCTCTGAACACCGTAACCAAAATCGAATCTTTTATTTAGAATAAGGTCAGCAGTCGCCGCCGTCCATGTAAATGTATCCAGTGTTGCTTTTCCATGGCCGCGGGGTAAAGGGTTCACTTTCATGAAGTGCACAGGCATTCGAGACACGAGCAAAATGTAACAACATATGTGGTGTCAAGGGTCACAAGCGACAGTCATCAGAGTGTGAAAGACAAATAATACGACGAAACAGGTGTTGTTTGCCTCTGACAGACAACACGTTTGAAATGTCTGTCAGTTTCCCCGTATCATTGAAAGGTATTCAACAAAACAAAATAGCAATATAGTCAGAGACTTGGTTTTGGCTTGCACGTGCCCACATTGTATTAAGGTTAGCACGCAGAGGCTAAAAACAGCAATGATTGATGCAGAGCTGTCGTGAATTATGCCAGCCATGGCAGAACTGTACGGTTGCTCCCTCTTGGCAATGAAGATTCAGTTTCATCATCCTCATCAACTTCTTGTCCTTCAGCAAATTTGGCACCTTGTTAGGCCCTGCTAGCATCCATCATTCCCTCAAAATAAGACTTAATTTTTATGAATAGCATGTGTTGTACATTGATGCGGCTTAATTCAATACATTTATAGTACATTTTACCGGGCCCAGAGCAGGTAATCTGAACAATTGAGCAATTTCCGGGTGGGCCGGGCTGCTATGCTTAACATTAATTTCCTCTGACCCGCAGAGGACTCCGTTTTGCTGGGTGACTTCACTGCTCTCGTGGGCAATGGCAGTGAGATCGGCAGGAAACACGCCTCGATTAGAGCCTGATGGTGGGGGAAGATGCCGGTTCGACCTGGGAAACCCAAACATTGTGAGGGTTCTGCTGCGAATGTCTGTCAGAGTCCTCTGTCAGAAGGAGTTTCAACTCTCATTACGAGTACTCAACAATATCAATACAACTAGTGCTTTTGATACATAAAGATACCCCCCCACCCCCAAAAAAAACATAATTTTAAAGAAAGACCTATAGGCTATATCCCATAGCATTTTTTCTTAAAATTGCATGAAATTAATGACAGTTTTCCATTCTTCAAATTTCTAGTTCCTTGTTGTAAAATGGCCACAAGAGGGCCGATACCAGCATGTATCCGCCACTGTTGTGAGTGCCGGTACCTTAAAATACTGCAAGCTGGGTATCCACCCCATTCTTCATATATTTGTAAAAAAAAAAATAATAATAATAATAATAATAATAAAATTTGTCGAATAAATGGTTATTTAATTCGTATTAAGAATAATACAATTTAAATGTATTCAAATTACGTATTGAACTATTTTGCACATATATTTTAACTTTTTTAAATGTATTTATTTATTAAATACTTAATCTACAGGTACGAATGACCTGGCACGTCTGTCAGTTTTAAAAATTTAATTTGTGGCCCTTGAGCCCACGTCAACTCAAATTATTTATTTTTTCCATGTGTCATAGGAGGAAGTGGATTAACAACAACAAAAGGTTGTTGTAGTTTTCAGTCAATCTCCATAAAAAAAATAAAGAGACTTTTTTGAGCTGGCTGCATCAACAACGCTGTTCTTGGGAGGGCGCAGCCGCGTGTCAGTCGGTGTCAGGACAGGAGTGTCCTCGACTGCTGCATTCCCGATGTCGCCCAGACTGATAAACCGCGGCTGGTAGAGTAAACCTCACGCATTTTCCCCATTCAACAACGACGACAGGAGTGAAGTCTACCATGCATCGGGTTCTGCTCTTCTTATTTGCGCTGCTGTGTATTTGCAGCGCAAACAAATGGAAAAGGAATTTTAAATGTCCTTCAGGATGTACGTGCACGAAGGAGACCATCATGTGTGTTGGCACCTCGCACGTCCCGCGCACAGTGCCGAGTGACATCAACTCGCTGTAAGTAACGTGTCTCAGCACTATTTACACAAAACAGGCTACTATGTCCATATTCGAGACGTTTATTGCCATGTGAATATATTTATAAAACAGTTAAAATAATTAAATAACGCAATAAAATTCTTAGTTGCAGTTGCATGGTTCCCTTCACATAAACACAATAATACATAAAAGGGACACATCCTTAATTTCTCAAGAGTTCCGGTCATGGGTCCCGCTGCTTGGGGTCCAAATGTCCCAATGTGAGTTTGTGTTATTCATTCCCCACCAGGAGCATCGTAAACGGCTCCATTGCAGAAATCCCAGAGGGGATGTTTTCGCTCATGCCTTCTCTGCAGCTACTGTAAGTGTATGAGTGGACTGACACTAATCACCAATTTTTATTTCGCTGCATTTGCACATACACTACAAATGTCTGACTATACTTCAATCTAATGAACCCAAGAGATGTATTAATATGTGTTCTTTAAATTACCTTTCAAATGTAATTAATGGTCTGTTTTGAGATGTCTATTGTGGCGGTGCATTATTGAGAGCTAATTTTTTTTAATAAAAAATAAAAAAACATGACCAACATTAGACATAATTTGAAGTATATAGCATAATGAAGTGTTCTATATGATAATGAAAACTACACCCACACTACTAAATGCTTCTTATAATAATTATCAACGTCTCCAACTAAATGCAAAGCATTATTACCTTTTTATGAGTTCAATTAATGAGGATACAAGCTAAGTAAACTGTGCAAGTGTCCCATATTTTGTGTCTATAGTTGGTATACAATGTAACACACTTAATAATATAAGTAAGTGGTAATATAATAATAATAATAATAATAATAATAATAATAATAATAATAATAATAATAATAATAATAATAATAATAATAATAATAATAATATTGCATCAGATTTATATACTGTCTTATTTTGCAGGCTTCTAAATGCAAACTCCTTGACCACGATTAAAGATGATGCTTTCTATGGTCTTCCACATTTGGAATATTTGTAAGTATTTTATACCAGCACATGAGCATAACTTCAGAAAAGAGAATAATTTTGTATCTAGTCCGCCTATTTATGCATCCCTATTGTGCTGTTTGTTTAACAGGTTCATTGAAGGAAATAAGATTGAAACCATCGCCAAAAAGGCCTTCCGTGGTCTGCGAGATCTAACTCATCTGTAAGACAAGTTACTCCATATCTGTATACAGCCAATTTGAAACGATGAGTTATACAAAAATGTATAATGAGGATTATTATTCTTTCTGTGGGGCTATTGTTTAGATCCCTTGCCAATAACAAGATGAGGTTCCTGCCAAGAGACCTGTTTTTTGACTTGGATTCATTGCTGGAACTGTGAGTAAGCACTTTGTGTATGCAGTGTGTGTGCGTGCGCGCGCGCGTGCGTGTGCGTGTGTCCGACTGCACTTCTATTTCAGCTGAGTCAGGCTGCACTTTGTATTGTACAGCAGTATCCCAAATGAATGTTAAACGTAAACATCAAGTCCCATTTTTACTGCAGTTATAGCATTCATTTGTTTGTTCCCATGTCCGTTGCTAGGGATCTACGAGGTAACGCTTTCCAATGCAGCTGTGAGAACAAGTGGCTGATGACGTGGCTGAAAAACACAAACGCCACAGTGCCAGACGTCTTCTGTGAAGGCCCCGGTGACATGAAGGGCAAGCGTCTCAATGACCTTCCCATCGCACCAGACCAGTGCATGTCTACAGGTAAACTGAAATGAAGCCAAAGCAATCATTGGAGTGTCCAACTAGGCCAGGGGTGGCCAAGTTCGGGTCCTCGAGAGCCACTATCCAGCCTGTTTTCCATGTTTCTCTCCACTAACACACCTGATTCATGATCAGGATCGTTGTCAGGCTTCTGCAAAGCTTGCTGATGAGCTGATCATTAGAATCAGCTGTGCTGAAGGAGGAAGACATGGAAAACAGGCTGGATAGTGGCTCTCGAGGACCGAACTTGGCCACCCCTGAACTAGGCTAAAGATACCTCGTGTGGAAAGAAAGAAAATAAAATAATCAATGAAACTATTCAATAATTTATCATGACCCCTGTGGAGGTGACTCAAATTTACACTGTAGCTCGCCATTGCTGAATGTTGACTAACTGTATGCTTTTCTTTGTTAATAGACGTTCTAAAAACACATTCTCATGAAATGGAGGCCTTCATAATACGCATGTAGATGAAGGTAGTCGCAAAATTGTAAATTTAAGTAAAAATTCAGTGTAAAGTAGTTGAAAGATAGTTGAAAAGTTCAGCGTAAAGATAAAATGATCTCTGTGCCTAGGTTTGAGGAAATGTTAGAAAAGCACTGTCATTTGTCTACCTTGCCATTACCGCCCACATGCACACCATCTGCTCGTCTTCCCAGTCAAAACCAAAAGTGTATTTTTAAATGCTCTGTCCATCTCTCCATTCATTTCCTATGCCGCTTATCCTCAACACGAATGTTGCAGGTGAGATGGAGCCTATCCCAGATGACTTTGGGGGGAGCGTGGATCAAACTCTGGACTGGCTGCCAGCCAATCGCAGGGCTTTTATCTTTTGTAAATCAATCTATCTATGTATTCAACCCTCCTTGTTTATCTTACAGTACATTAGTCTAGCTTTGACTTTTGTTTTTTCTTCAGCATTTTATTACCTCTCATGTGACACATCCATCCATCCATTTTCTTAACCGCTTGTCCTCACAAGGGTCGCGGGGGTTGCTGGAGCCTATCCCAGCTGGCTTCGGACAGTAGGCGGGGTACACCCTGAACTGGTTGCCAGCCAATCGCAGGGCTCACAGAGACGAACAACCACCCACACACAATCACACCTATGGAGAATTTGGAGTGCTCAATTAACCTGCCATGCATGTCTTTGGAATGTGGGAGGAAATTGGAGTACCCGGAGAAAACCCACACAGGCACAGGGAGAACATGCAAACTCCACCCAGGAAGGCCGAAGCCCGGACTTGATGTCACGTCCTCTGCACTGGGAGGCGGATATGCTAACCAGTCATCCACCGTGCCGCCTCATGTGACACAATGTGTTGCTTTTTTTTTCATTATAAAAGTTGTTATATACAGTACGAAGGAATGATTGCTTGATCGATTGAAGAATCAATACTCTAAAAAGAGCAATTATCTGCATTTGTCCGTTTTTTGTGTCTTTCTCCCTCCGCAGACTTTGTGCGTCACCAGTCAATTCCGATTCAGTCCATGTCGGCGGACATCTTCTCCTTTAAGGAGGACATCTATGTGGCCATGGCTGCACCCAACTCTAACAGCTGTGTGGTCATGGAGTGGGATCACGTCGAAATGAATTTCAGAAAATTCGACAACATAACAGGTTGGACAGCAAGGCATCCATTTTAAGCAAGCATCTAATAGAAAATGTCTGTGATGTCATGCACTTGTCATGTTTTCGAAAGCAGTCTGACTGACTATTGAATTTGCTCATCAGTGTTTCGCAACCTTTATTGAGCTAAAGCACGTGTACAGTATATTAGAAATGACTCAAATAAAAATCTCACAAAAAGTATATACAGTATACTGAAATAATGATGATCTTGTCTCAATTTACTCACTGTGTGAATAAGTTTACTTGGACCTTCATCCATGTAGTGGAAGAGCATTTATCTGTTCTGCTTGTCACTATACATAGCTGGCATGAATACATGAACAAAGATATAATATATATAAATATATTTTCAGACCAATTAATACGTTTTCATGTGGTTGTACTGCTGATTACAGGCATTTTTTTCTCCACAGGAAAGTCTGTCGTTGGGTGCACGTCGGCTCTGGTCGACGAGCATGTCTTGATCATCGTCACGCAGCTCTTTGGGGGCTCCCACATTTACAAATTTGATGATCAACAGAACAAGTTCACCAAGTTTCAATCCATCGAGGTCCTCAACATCTCCAAACCAAATGACATTGAGGTCTTCCGCATGGATGGCGAGTGGTATTTTGTGATAGTAGACAGCTCCAAAGCGGGCCTGTCTACTCTTTACAAGTGGACCGACCAACCAGACCTGAACCAAACTGGGTTCTATACCTATCAGTTCCTTCATGAATGGTTCCGTGATACGGATGCTGAGTATGTTGAAATGGACGGAAAGTCCTACCTCATTTTAGCTAGCCGCTCTCAATCACCCATCATCTACTTGTGGAACAAGAGCACTTTGAAGTTCATGCTTCACAGCGAATTTCCAAATGCGGAGGATGTGGTGGCGGTCAAAGCTTTCCGAGTGGAAAATGAATTGTATCTCGCTATGACCTGCTACATCGGTGACTCCAAAATACTCAAGTGGACCAGTAAGCAGTTGACAGAGATGCAGGCTCTTCCCTCTCGAGGGGCGATGGTCCTCCAGCCTTTCTCCTTCACGGACAGACACTACCTTGCTCTAGGCAGTGATTACTCCTTCACTCAAATTTACCTTTGGGACACAGAGACCAAAACCTTCCAGAAGTTCAAGGACATCTACGTGCAGTCTCCGCGGTCCATTACTGCGGTCACTACTGACCGCAGGAATTTCATCTTCTCTTCCAGCTTTAAAGGCAAATCGATGGTCTTTGAGCATATCGTTGTAGATTTAAGCTTATAAGGCGAAATACAGTCCTATAGTATATGTGAGACTAGAATACTCTTCCATAATATGAAAGGATTCTTGTCCTGTGGCAGGTTTCCAGAGGAATTCCAAAGCACGAAAATGAACTTCAAATTCTAATATCTTACGTCTTCTGACAAGCTTGTTGGCTCTTTGCATCAGTGTTTGAATGCCAATGCAATACAATAAAATGCTCCGGATACATGCACTGTGACTGTGCTCATTGTACAGTGATATTTATTAGGGGTGGGAATCTTTGAATGTCTCACGATTCGATTCCGATTTTTGGGTGTGCGATTCGATTCAGAATCCATTTTCGGTTAGGAACTATTTTTGATTCAAAATGATTTGATTGACAATGATTTTTGCTTCAATTTATAGATCTTCGAGGAATTGTAATGCTCTACTCCAGTCTGACTCGCTAATTCTAATCAGTGCTCTACTCGTGGCACTTTTATTACTCAAAAGAACGGTTCCATGCTGCAAAAAACAACTTTTATTGGAATGACTTGATCGTGACTTTTTCCTTCTACTCTCTAATGTGGCTACAACTTAACAGTGTATCAGACCGCGTGGAACCACACTGCCCCTGAGTGACCAAATTGCGTACAACATGAACAGTGCTCCCAATAAAGCCACACACAAACAAAGGGAAGACAGTATAGCATAATTTAAATAAAATCGATTTTCGGACATTTAAAATCGATTCTTAATCGTACTAAATGAGAATCGCGATTCTTATGAGAATCGATTTTTGGGCACACCCCTAATATCTATAAATGTCAGCTTTTATTGTTATTCTATTATACAAAACTTAGCCAAGAATTAAATACACAGAAAAAGCATATTTGCACTTGGACACACTATTCAGCTGTATTGTACTCGCCCGATAACCGGTGACTTGATGTGCATGATGAAGTTTTTTTTTTTAATCTCACTTGGAATAACAGAATGTATGAGATTCATATTAACTATGTAAAGCTCAACGCACAATATATATTGACCTATGCAAAAATACAAAACACAAGTCTATGCTGCTATTGAAATGCCTCTTGTGGTCCCTTTTTCATATATTTTTTTCTTTAATTACAGACTGCAGTACAGTATATGGTTTATTTTAGACAACCTCTTCACTTGGCCGATTTCTTAATGATTACTTGTATCTGTTGAATGTACCAGCAATGCTAATTGTATGCATTTATTGTCATGTATTAAAGAACATAAGACTACAATTCAACTAGTGGGGGGTTATTTTTGGTTTTGGTTCGTTTTTTGCCATTATATATCAATATTTCAAACAGATATTTTTGGCCATACATTTCAAATTAGCATTCTGTGCGATCATCTGAAAAGAAGAATTGTGATTAACAAGGAACGCTTTTTAAAGTATACTTCATCAATATATATTTCACATTTCAGTTGAGTTGAGTATATGAGAGACTATAAATCTTGTGGAAAAACATTTATAACTAAAAAGAGTTCTGAATTTTCCGAGGGGCAGCTAATGCGTCATGATGTGACCAAACGGTGGGGGTGAGGGGCATGTCCAAAGATCTTCGGTAATGCAAAAGATAACATTTGTAGGGACGGAAAATAACATGACAGCCAGAGTGTCAGACGAAACAAATTTACTCGATTCATTATGTTAACATTTGACAGAAATGACCAACATTTGGCCATGTTTTGAAACCACGCGACATTACAACGCCATGAGACATCAAATAAGTCGTTCGATTGGCTGAATGTGACACACGTGACTCATGCTAACGCCAGCCAGCGAGAAACGCTTTCAAGTAACAGGGTTAGCTGTCGTACCAGGAAACGGCAAAAAAAAAAAAATGCTCTACTGTACCACTGTCTACAAGAAGATCTCTGATGAGGACTCCTACTCGACGGCGTTGATGACAAAAATGCAGCTGGAAGTATCTTGAGCAGAAAGGACACATTTATTTGATTGGTATTTTGACGTCAGTGGGGTTTTTCGTGCATGTCACAGAGAGATGGATCCGGCCAGGAGGAGCGACGGCGACTGGCAGGGGATGGTTAATGAGGTAAAAACATTCACAGAAAAAAAATAAAGCTCTATTGTCGTTGGTGTGAGCCTGAAAAAGACCGAGCACGGACCAGACTACTAGGATCACGCGTTCTGGCACTTATTAATTGTGCTAAGTAGAACTAATGCCGGTTGAATAGCTCAGTTGGAAGCAAAGCTGTCTTTGCCTGCAGGGCACGTGCACAAGGAAGTGATTTTCTTTACACCTGCATGGCGTTTTGTTTACATCAGTGATTTCTGATGAGAAGCTTGATAATGACATATGGGTACAGTAAAGTCGTTTTATCCCATCTTTTTTGCAGTGACGCAATCACGAATAAATAGTGCACAGAGGAACCTCAGTACTATTTGTAGAAATCCATATAAGGGATCCTATGTTAAAACAAGAAAGGACGCTGGGGTAGGGGGACTAGAGTGCCTGGAGATAAATACATTTGGTACACTGCTATAAAAAATTGATGGGTGGATAAAACTGATTAAGTAGAAAACATTAAACATGAACCGTGTTGAATTTAAATTTACCACCTCTGTTAAAATTCATTTTCTTTGCATGTGAAAATGTCATTGGTAATGACATGAGTTATCCATGTGTTCACAGTTCCTAATTTGTAAACGGAAGTTGGAGAGCAAGAAGGAAGCTCTGCTTATCCTGTCCAAGGAGCTGGACACATGCCAACAAGAGAGGGATCAGTACAAGCTGATGGCCAACCAGCTTCGTGAGCGGCACCAAGGACTTAAAAAGAAATACAGAGAGCTCATTGTAAGATCACTGCAGACATCATAAAGATACACAAATTATGCGGTTTGCTCTAAAACATTGAATTGTTTTAATTTCCTAAAAACAGGATGGAGATCTGTCTCTGCCTCCTGAAAAACGCAATCAAGTAAGTTTTCATAGCCAATGATCACATTATTCACAACAAGCCCGCTCTGAATGTTATTGCTCAGGGATCGGTTGCAGCTCTCGTTTTAGTCCTGAACAGAATTAACAGTATACACAACTGGAAGGTTGGACAAGTTTGCACGCTTTGGTGTTATCAATTGTATCAAAAGGTCACAATAACAGCTTTCGCTTATGGCGTATTCCACAGGTCAATTTAGCTCAGCTATTGAGAGACTCAAGAGAAAAAAGCAATCGTCTCTCTGAGGAGGTGAAGGAGCTGAAGCAACGACTGGCCGAAGCTCAGGGAGACAACAAGGTCTGTGACATCACTCGATGCACTTACTCAAACTTGAGGCCTGCAGGCTGAATTTGTCCCTCCAGAGTTTAACATGCATGCGGTTGCCTTAACATACAACTCTGTAGTACAGACTTTTATGAGGAATAGAATAGTCTGTTTACTGGATTAATTAAATGCAATGCTCAAATTCCATGGATGTAATGTAACGTTTACATAATGAGTAAATCTCAATTGTATTTCTGTAATTCAGATTTTAATTAGATGTATATTTACCAAATCGCCATCCCCATAAGGCAAATTGACAATTATTCCCATAATGGCCAAGAAGAAGAAAAATAGATACAGAAGTACGACAATTTAACAAAAGGTGGGAACATGAAATTTAAGGGGGGGTGGGGGGTGAATTGTCTGTATTTTGTGTTATGAGGTTGTTTCTGTAACAGAGGTCAATTTATGTCAGCATTTTGACATCAAATGGAAATTTTCTGAATATGATGAATGGATGAGCGTGACCTGTTGCAGCGACGCCTTTTAATCCACAAACTTGACTATTATAGTTAAGGCTTGGTTTAAAAAAATTGATATATCAAATCGATATTCCTTTTCATAGCCCGATATAGAGTCATAAAACCTTGAATCGATACTTTTAAATATGGCTACCAAATGCAAATGTTCCCTTCTGTACCCCAAGAGGAGTCCAGTGTTTTTGCCACTTTATTTACATAGTGCTGTGGTTGTAATCAATTTCAATTATTTTTTATTGTTTTGATCAGGTCATGTTCAATAAAACAGACATGATAAATGCAACTGCATTGGATTCAATTTTAAATGTAAATATTGATATATTTTTGTCATACTAATGCACCAAGTAGAAGGAAGAAGTTTCTATTTGCAGCATTGATACTTCTGAGAGTGTCTTCAAATCGGGCCCTAATGAATCAAATCGATTTTGGAAATCTGAATCGATATCCAGCCCTAATTATAGTAGTTTTAAGCGAGACACCTCTTTTTATTTTTGAGTCACTGACATATTCTACTGCTTGTTTTTATTGATGTTGACATTTTAAATGGAAAAAAATACTGTATTTTACAGAGGAAAAAGTTTTTCCAGTCTGATTCAGTATATATACCAGACCATTCAATAAATGTTCATCCTGTTTGGTCCGCAACTTAGACTTTGTTGTCAATTTCGCAACCTTGATTGATTGAGTTTGACACTCCTGACTTACTGCATGATGGGATATACAGTTGTGACCGTTTCGCCAAGTGAAGTCTCCAATAAGTGGTCATAATCAGTTTGGCTTTATTGTCTCACAGCTCCTACGTATGACCATCACCAAACAAAGACTGGGAGACGACGAGGTGGGCACTCGCCATTTCCCAGCGCACGAGCGTGAGGACCTGGTCAAACAGTTGGAAAGAGCCAGAGAGCAGGTGAACACGACTGACCACTCGTGTTTTATCAGAGCAGATGACATCCGACTAACATGGAGCTTTGTGTGTTTTACGATGGCTGTAGAATGAGTTGCTGGAGCACAGCACAAAGTCTCTCACCGACGAGCTTCAGGACGTACGAGCAGAGCGTGACGTGTTTCAGCAGAAGGCTCATCGCCTCAATGTGGAGATGAACCACATTGTTGGGAATGATGACGTTCGAATGTTAGATATTGATGCACTCTGCATGGAGAACAGGTTTGTTTGCATTCAAATGCGCATGCGGAAGGATGCACCTTTAAAGATGACTTAACAAGTTCTGACTACTTCAGGTATTTGCATGATCGGCTGTGTCAGCTTCAAGAGGAGGTCACCTTGCTCAAGATGAATTTGGGCAAGTACAAGGTACAAAAGTATTTATTTTTACATATTATATTCGTATAAGAAGAAAATGTTTCATCCCGCCCCCCTAATTCTCCACCGCAGAGGAGCTAATATAGTAAAAGTGGTATTAGTAATACTACTTGTGCTCTCTCTGTCAATAAGCGCGCCACCGCCACCTACTGTAGTGGATGCTCAATTACACTTTATTCTAATGCTGAATTCACCACCAAAAGCGGCGCGGCGCGTTTGCATTGTAGTCAAAGGACTTGGCGCGGATCGGAACAAAAGTGTGTGGGGTGGCGCGGAGGACGCGTTTGGAGCGCTGCGGCGCAGCAAAATCGCACATTCGTGATGAAAATCCGCATACTCGCATGTTCGCCAAAATTGAAAAATGTTAACTTTTTTCGCATTTTGCCTCGCGTTAACAACA
The DNA here is from genome assembly GCF_051991255.1 of Vanacampus margaritifer. Lineage (NCBI taxonomy): Eukaryota > Metazoa > Chordata > Actinopteri > Syngnathiformes > Syngnathidae > Vanacampus > Vanacampus margaritifer. The sequence continues at coordinate 14,121,061 of NC_135438.1, forward strand.
CGGCCAACCGGGACCGAATGGTGAGCAAGGAAGTAGCATACAAGTGCTGGTAAGTGTATTTATTTGCTGTTGTAGCAGCAGCGTTTATCATCCATGCCAAAGTTATTTAGCGCAACTGCTGGCTACCCGATTGCCACTAAGAAATCGGAAGTGCTATCACGTACCTCAAAAACCTCTCGCTGCTGGAGAAAATTGTGCCCCAGCTGCATAGTCCCAAGAAAGAAGTAGAAGTAGTCGGCGGTGCTCTCTTTTGTTGACTTGCCAAAGTGCTCTTCAGTCGTTGTTCACCGGGGGACACGCCTCCTCCTCTCCGGTGTGCGCGAATGCATGAATGAGTGGAAATCGTTCCAAAAAACTCTACGCGGTGGAACGCTAACAAAGCAAGCGTTCTAGATCACCATTTCGGTTTTGGTGTGAATGTAGCATTATATGGCAAAAGCAAAAAAAAAGCTTCTCTGGAGTCACACACACCTCAAAGTAAGAATAAAAAAATATATATATTAAATTTGGGTGGATTTGATTAAAAATGTGAACAGTTAACAATTCAATGTAGAACTCATCAAAAAATTCAGAAATCACGATTATGCATTAACTAGAAGTTACCAATGGATGCATGCTATGCTTCTGGGATTGGGAAAAGCTGTGGAAAAGTGTTTGGGTTCTTATGCAGAACTTCACGTAATTCAGTTTGTGTCAATTAAATGGTAAAGTGGGTTCTAATGAGGGGAATTATATATCTGTTATTGTCATGGTGGCCTTATATTATCAAAAAAAACTATTCACTTTTTAACTGTTTATTTTACCATTTTTAAACTAATTCACTGCCATTGACGGCTATAGATAAAATAGATAGAATTCATTTTAACTATTTTCTATTAGTTTAAAAATTGTCCCACTTATGTTAACTCTTTGATTGCCAAAAACGTTAAATAACGTTTAGTAAAATCCTATGGAGGAGTGCCAAAGACGTTAAAAGACGTTTGTTTCAAAACAGAGGTGAAACTAACTATTTACTATTGTTGATTACTAAAAAACGGAATAAGGTAGAAACAAACTTTTTTTTCTGATGAAAGATCTTTCATTTGGTAGTATGTGTGTTTCCATAGTCCAAACACATAATTTTCTATGGACCTTGAAATATCAGTCAAAATGCTTAAAATCGGCTGGCACCCACGGCATCCCTTTTCTGAAAACGTCTGGCAGTCAAAGAGTTAACAAGAGTATGAAAGCCTAGATATTTATTTATTGTATTAGAACAGATATAAAATTTGTGATTAATCGTGAGTTACCCAGTGAAGTCATGTGATTAATTACGATTAAAAGTGGTAATCGCCTGACGCCCCTAATTTTTAATAATCTTAAAAAAAGATTATTAAAAATTAGGGGCGTCGGGCGATTAACACTTTTAATCACAAATTTTATATCTGTTCTAAATGTACAAAAAAAATTTCTAGGTTTTTATACTCTTGTTAACAAAAGTGGGAAAAAAATGTTAAACTAATAGAAATAGTTCAAATGTTTTTTAATTCTAATATGAAACCTCATTTCAGAGTGCACTGGAATCCAGAAAGAATGCCAGAGTTTGCGGGAAGCCTAACAGTAGTGCACTCACTGGGGTGCTCTCAGCCAAACAAGGTGGGCTCTCATTCACTCATCTCACCACAACTTGAATTTTCTGCTTGAGAATTGTCCGTGACGAGCGTTTGTGTGAACGAAAGCTTGATGACTCTGTGATGTGTGCGTACAGTGAAGGAGCTGTTGACTGACGAAGGCGGGTGCACGCTTCCCGTCACCGCCCAGTCGATCTCGGACCTCAAGTCTCTGGCCACCGCTCTCCTGGAAACCATCCACGAGAAGAACATGTTGATTCAGCACCAGCGGCAAATTAACAAGTACTGACTGTTATCTTGACTTCTTTCTCGCCTAACATTTACTAATGGGCCCCTTATCGCCAGGGTTCTCGGAACTCGGGTTGCAGAACTGGAGAAGAAGCTCAAAACATTGGAGACGTCTGGATTGTGGAGCTTGCCAGGTAGAGGCAAAATCTGTGATTAGTGGTTATCGCCGAGGGAAATTTGTCTGTACAATAAGAGTATTGATTTCTAAAACCCTAAATCTCTTTGATTGCAAAGCCTGACGCTGTCATGTCCTCTCACTTAACTCATTCACTGCCATTGATGGCTATAGACGTCAAAAATTCATTTTAACTATTTATTTTAGTGAAAATTTTTTTCCCACTTTTGTTAACACGAGTATGAAAACCTAGAATTTTTTTTATTGTAGTAGAACAGATATAAAATTTGTGAATAATTGCGAGTTAACTAGTGAAGTCATGCGATTAATTACGATTAAAAATAGTAATCGCCTGACGCCCCTAATTTTTTAACAATCTTTTCTTTGAAAAAAAAAATATATATTTATGTTTTTAAAAAGAAAAGATTATTAAAAATTAGGGGCATCAGGCGACTACAATTTGTAATCGTAATTAACCAAATGACTTCTCTAGTTAACTCACGATTAATCACAAATTTTATATCTGTTCTAAGTGTACAAATTTTTTTTTTCTAAATTTTCATACTCTTGTTAACAAAAATGAAAAAAAAAGTTAAACTAATGTAAATAGTTCAAATTAATTTTTGACGTCTATAGCTGTCAATGGCAGTGAATGAGTTAATGTGTTTAAAAATATATATAAAATTCATAACTTGTAATCAACATGTTAATAATTCGTCTGCTTCTTCTACTTTTTCTCATTTTGCTCCCAAAGGCCTCACTTACCATATATCTGTGGGCATATGTGGAAGTATGTTTCTTCTTTTCTTTTCTTTTTTTGTTACTGTGAAACTATAACAATTTAACACGGTTTTCCTTCACAATAGAGGGTAAAGACGAACTCAACACTCAGCCACCAGCCACACCAGGACATTCAAAGCAGAGTTCATCAGGACATCCAAAACAAGAAAGTGAAACGCCAGCAGAACTTCCCGAATCGCCCCACTCGTCTTTTCCTTCAGTCGAGGAGGAGCCATCCAGTCCTCAAACAAGAAGCTTGCCAAACAGCGACGAGCTCCGTAACCAATCCAAGGATGATGAGAGTGCAGGTGATGTCCATCCCTCCTCAATAGATGTGAACACACCCCTCCTGTCAAACACCTCTGAGCTACCATCTGTTACATTAAACCACAAAAGAAGAGAAAGTAAAGATGAAGAGGGAGTGGAGAACGGTGAAACGGAATGTATCGTAATAGAGGAACACGTCCATATTCCAGCCCGGACCGTCGCATCGGTTCCTCTCGATACGGAGCAGGAAATTCGGCAAGATCAGGGTTTTTTCTTTGGGACGGACAATATGGCATGTTCTGTTTGATACTCACATGTTTTGAAGGGGATGATAACACCCAATTACGACAGTTGTGCTTCCACATCTGTACATTCCAGAATACTTCTAGAGGCTGCTATTTATTGAAATCTATATTTTGTTTAAGGAAGCACATTATGACATACAATGATTATGCCTAAAAAGCAATCATGTAGATTGTTGCTCTTGTCTCTTGACTGTTTTAGGCAAATGTATTTATTTCTCCATAATAGCGGAACGCATCAGACTACAAAAGAAGCTAACAGAGGATTTTCATAAGGACACTTGAGTTTCATCGCTAAAGTGAATTGTTATTCATGTATCTGTGGGGGTCCAGAACCAAAATGTAGCAACTAACAATACCCTCTATGAAGACACTTTTTGAATACAATTTACTCCTTGTAGTAGAAGTACAACAAAACACAACACAACCCAGAACCGCACCGAGGATTTAAGTTACATAACATTTGAACATGGCAAATGAGATAGCACATGTCATTTTGCCATAAAATAAATCTAGATTATATAACATTAAAATCAGATTTCACTTAATGTATTTTTTTTTTTTTACTTTTTTTCTCTTTACGAAAGGTGGATTCTGGTAAATTTATTTTCAATTCATTTGAAAAAAAAAATGAACACAAAGCACCATTAAACAAAAAATCTCAAATAGTTGCAGCAGCTATTGTAATATTTATTCACAATATTGTCATTGGAAGCCACTTGGTGTGAATGTCTGCACTTTGTAGATTTGGTCATTTACAAGCATTCATTGGTTAACACGAAACAAAATGTGAGTACACTTTGTGAAGATTATGTCTGTGTAATGTATACCAGGGTAGCGTTATGGATGAGTGGTTAGCATTTGCCTCAAGAGTTATGAGGTAGGAGGTCCATATCGTTTTGGGTATGGAGGCCACTATACAGTATTTCAATTAAAAGCACTGGCCCTTATGTGTGGTGAAAGAACTAAATGTAAAATGTATTATAGGATGTGTCAGTGATGAAAATGAATCATCATCCAAATAAACCACTTTTCACACGTTTTCTCAATAAAGCAGAAAAACAGGCTTGTAATTGTGCATCATTGACTTGAAAAGACTTTTAAAGTCAGCTCATTTTTCATTTGTCAGACTAAGCGCACGAAAGGCTACAATATATGAATGTCAAGCCGCAAAAATGCACACTTAAATTGTCCGCTGGCGCCTATTAGGCGGCCTGGAGTACGTATTCCAGAGTTTGGGGGCGGTTATCCCAATAATGCAGCAGCCGAGCCTGCGCCCTGCATTTCCATGTAGCAGACTGCCAGCATCCCCCCCAAGGCCCATGTCATCCCGCCTCTCATGAACCACGACCGCTCTTCCCAGCACAGACGAACCGCCAAAGAGCGTGGCCTCGGACTCTAATGCTGCATGGATTTTGCCTTGTTGCGGCGCAAAATTTCCAAAATCTCCGGGGTGGTTGGGGTGATTGACACCTCCGGGGTTGTAGTGGCCTCCCGTGGAATCGCACCCCTGCTGCAGGTCTCCGTACTGATGAATGTGCACCGCCCTGGGCTCTGGATCGCTCCCCACGGGGAATCCATGGAACCGGAGAAGGACTTTGAGCTTTCCTTGAGGATAATCTTGCTTAAAGAGCGCTTGGCCGTAGACTTTGGGTAAACCCTCATCCAGCGAGGAGCTTGGTCTCATTTTACAAGCTGCATACAGAGTGCCATTGTTTTGCCAGACTTCTGGTGGAGCCAAAGTGCACTGACAAATGGACAGCACACACACAAGTGATGCCCCAACTATACACTTCGGCCTGGAAGATATGAAAACACAATGCATTAAAATTATTAAAAAATCTTTTTAACCTTTATTCAAATCAGTGCACTACTGTTGTATCACACAAAAAAATCAGTCTTAAATGTGTTAAGTATTATTTAAAAATGATTTTTGAATGATTATTTTTAGATTACTTTGACATTTTGGAATTGCACACCATACATCCTTCACAATGACTAGCTCATCGGTATGATTCTCGAATATTATTTTTTACAAAATATCCTTGCTGGGATATCACAGGTACAGTTTGTTCAATCATAGTTTAGGATAAGTGGTTAGTATGACCGCAGTTTATATTAGTAAGGTTAAACAAGTTTTTATTTGGAAATGTTTTGGCTGTGTGTTAAGTAAAGTGTTCACGGGATGAGGAGGATGCAAGTCCCAAGAAGAAAGACACACTGATCCTCCCTTCTTTGGCATTATAGGCTCCATATGCTTTCCAACTCTTTTCAATTTCGTTCCTGTCTGTGGTGGTATCACCAAAAAAGAAAATACAAAGAAAAAGATCAGTTACAAATTTTGGGTTTTCCCTTTGGATTTTTGCTGAGATTAAGTTTTATGAGTGTTGTTAGTTGACTTAAAAATAAAACAAATTAGTTTTAGAGGTAATATGTCGCATTAATGGTGGAACAAAACTTTTGAAATAAGATGGGTCTTTATTTTCCATCTATCCATCCATTTTCTTAACTGCTTGTCCTAATTTCACATAATTTCAACAGGGGTGTGTAGACATTTTATAGCCACCACTATATATTATCCAGCGGAAATATCCCAAAACCGGGTCAATGATATGAAAGACTGATTGTGCACATTTCGTGAAAACTACACGTAACAGCAAGTTCATAGTGTGATCGAAAAGGGGAAAATGTCCTATATGAAAAAACTAACAAACGATAAAATACAGTGTAATACTGTATGGCTACACTGTATTTTTGTTGCGATGTTGGTAGTTGCAGTTTGTCTTCCACAAATTTAAGTCCCTCCGTATTTTTATTTAGCAAATAAAATGAGAAAATGAAATGCACTCACCAGTGGTGATACATCCCTAAAATTAAGAAGGCGTTGTAGATCCAAACAAAAAAATGCACTTTCACTGGAAAGTTTTTGCTGCAGGGACCATGAGACGAACAAAACTAGGTTTTTTTTAATACTGTATTTGTCTTTGTTGTGTAAGCGAGTCAGTGGGCGTCGCTTTGGTGAGGGTGGAGCGCAAATGCATATTTATTTCTATTTAACCGGTTAATGTTTTAATGTCGTCGGGTAAAGCCTCTGCACTACTGAGTAAGGATGTCAATGTAATGTTGCGTATACCCAAACGGATTATGTGGTGATGCATGTAGTAAAATAGTCATTACAGCACATATAACGGAGCAAATGCAATGCCTTAGTGTCCCTTTTTTGGGGGGGTGTTCCCAGTGCATTAAAAAAAAGAACAAAAACATCACAAATCATCACAGAATTCGAGTTCTGTACGCTCTTGTTCAAGCGGGGATATTTATGTTCGCATTATTATGTCGGATTTTTTAATTTGGGACGTGTGATGTGGAAGTTGTAATGTGGCGAAATGAAAACAATCCTTCCTCCCGGACAGCTGGTGGCGGTAATGCACTTAACGACTACGACGCTGGATGACAGAAAAAAAAAAAACAAGGAAGAACCAAATCAGGAAACACCGTTGCATTAAACCGGGTGAAGTAGTGGCCGCCGTTATTGATTATTAAAAGATACGCTCTGTTATTTCATAAAGATGTCCAAAAGACATCGGTTGGATTTGGGTGATGACTACTCTAGTAAGAAGAGGTCTGAAGGGTAGGTGCGGCGCTAACTGAACTTGTCCTATTGAAACATTTTAAGCGTTCAGGGATTGTTGCTAGTTGGCTAAAAGCCTACGTTGTGGTTAAATGGGAAAATATAGCTCATTTAAACGTTATATGTTGGTTTTGTTGACCTGGCGACGTGCCGGTGTGATAATCTTTAATACGCTCAATGCAATACAATATGCGTTTTTTACTGCATGAAATAGCATCACCAGTAGCGTTTAAGGCACGTGTATGAAGTTAGCGGGATGCTACCACCCATACCTGATAGCTAAGCTAACGAGCTAGCATGCTAGCCCAAGCGGAAAACGACAGCCTTTTTTAAATGACATCTTCCGTTATTAATTAGTTGAGCTTATGGTTTACCTATGTTTAAATTGTATTTATTGCCCTCTCTTAAATACGTTTTTTTGTAAGGACGCGTATTCTAAACGATCTCTGGTATGTAATGTTTAATTATCCATCATAAGAAAGAGGCAGTGGTTATTTTTGCCGTGACCGGCAACTCTCCTGCTAACGTTATTTTGCCGTGATTGTTTCAGCTTGGTCTGGCGTGAACAGTTATTTTACTGTGTTTACAGTTTGGTTGGCTGTGAATAGGTTATTATGTCTTGATGTGTAGTGTGCTTTGAATCCTTTATTTTGGCTTTGCCGGCCTATTTTAACGCAGGCTGTTATTGGCTTTACTAGCCTAACCATAACCCTTTAAGTAACTCTTCAGTTCAACAAAACTGCCCATTTACCAGCTAGCAAGTTGTTAGTTTGAACCCGTGACGCAGCACCTATAAAGAAAGAGTTCTATCCACTACATTACAAGCAGAATTTTCACTTGTAGTTCTCGCTCAATTCACGGCAAAATGACGCTAAGTGGCAAGTTGTTGGTCACTGCAAAAATAAACTCTGCATAAGAAAGCAGCTTGCTTTCTGTTAATTCACTTACCACACATGCTTTGAAACTGTTTCACTAAGCATTCAGTGTTGACAACTTTTATAGTATTAACAATGCTACCTTGACTTACGAGTGATCTAATTTAAGAGTTTTTCCGAGTTTGTTGTTACTTTATATATTTTTTTGCTGTAAGCCTTAGTTTGAGATACAGTGTTCCCTCATTTATCGTTGGGGTTTACGTTCCAAAAAAAAATACCCACAATAGGTGCAATCTGTGACATAGTCAGCTTAATTTTTTTGCAGTGGTTATCTTGCTGTGACCGTCAACTCGCGACCTAGCACCACATTTGTGGTAATCGGACTGACTCCGTCATACATATCATGCCATACGGGGGGGGGTCTTTTCTCATAGTATGCAAATTGTTGTGTTCATGACATGTCATCTGTGTCTTAGTAGGTATTGGAGTTCTAAGTTTTTTTTTTGTTTGTTTTTAATTATTTAACGTTGCATTTTATTGACACTGACAGGCGTGACAGAGACTCTGATCGAGACCGTGGGGATCATTCCAGGGACAGGGACAGAGACCGGGATCGTGACCGTGACAGGGACCGTGAGAGAGACATGAAGTCTTCGATTGCAACAGCTAAAAGCACGCCGGCCATCATCACCATGCCTCAGCTGAAGCAGATGGCCATGCAGCAGCAAATTAACCCGTTCACCAACCTCCCGCACACGCCTCGCTATTATGAGATTTTGAAGAAAAGGTTACAGCTTCCCGTGTGGGAATACAAGGAAAACTTCAGCGACATCATCACACGCCATCAGAGTTTTGTCCTTGTAGGAGAGACTGGCTCTGGGAAGACGACACAGGTGAGAAAAGACGTACACAGAAATGCAATTCAACGGGGATTTTAACCTATTTCGAATTCATGTGACTTTTGCTTTCCCTGTAGATCCCTCAGTGGTGCGTGGATATGGTGAGAAGCATTCCTGGTCCGAAGAGGGCGGTTGCCTGTACTCAGCCTAGGAGAGTGGCAGCAATGAGCGTAGCCCAAAGAGTGGCAGACGAAATGGATGTGATGCTCGGACAGGAAGTGGGCTACTCCATTCGATTTGAAGACTGTAGTTCTGCCAAAACAATACTGAAGTAAGGCGCTGACTCCACTCGTTTGTTTCAGACACCACACATTTTCATCTGTTTGTTTTCATCCTGTTCTTTTAGATACATGACAGATGGTATGTTGCTAAGAGAAGCAATGAATGACCCTCTTCTGGAGCGATATGGAGTGATTATACTGGACGAGGCCCACGAACGAACACTCGCTACAGATATTCTGATGGGAGTGCTGAAGGAGGTGGTGCGTCAGCGGGCAGATCTGAAGGTTTGTTTGCTCACACATTTGCAACTTCAGGGGCACACATTCAAATTAATTCCCAATCCTGATGCTGTACACCCTCATAGTAGAAATGGATCGAGTGTCATGGTTATCAGCATTGTTGCGATAGTGCTCAAAGTCAAATAAACACGACCCAAAAATAAGGCACAGAAAACATTGCAACAGGTTACATTTTAAATGTAAAGAAATTAGCATCTCAATTGCCCTTTTGCCCATTAGGAATAGTTGGGGGAAAAAAATGTTTTTCCAAAATGGTCATATATAGATAGGGGTGTGAATTGCTTAGTACCTGGCGATTCGAATCGTATCACGATTCATAGGTCAGGATTCGATTCGATACAGATTAATCCCGATGCAAATCTATAAATTGATTATTGCGATTTTATTTTTTACTCAAATTTAGAAAATACTAATTAATAAACTTGTACATGTACACTACAAGATATGTATGAAAATGTATTTATACATCTGAAAATTCAGGCTTATAACTGAGCCACTGCATTTAACAAGCAAGTTGCAGCAAATTTTTTATTATTTTTTAAACTCAAATTTAGAAAATACTTCTCAGTAAAATTGTACATGTACACTGTAAGACTTGGATGAAAATGTGTTTATTTATCTGAAAATTCAGGCTTATAACTGAGCCACTGCATTTAACAAACATGTTGCAGTCTGTTTCATGTTTGAACAGCACTGAAATAAAATATTAAGGCTTAATGTTCCATTAATGTAACATTATTTGATGCTTAATGTGTTAATCCTAACACTAAGTAAGATGTTTTGTTGAATATTCCTATAAAAAATTGATGTTTAAAAAATCGATTCGGCCGCATATTGAATCGCTTCGAGAATTGCACGCTGTAATTTCGCGATATAGTGCCAAATAGATTTTTTCCTAACACTCCTAGTCATCATATATGAGGCAAATGAATAATTTTGAAAATTTAAAATATCTACTCATTTTTATTGTCCTTTAGCACATGCCCGAGTTTTAACTTTTAAGATTTAATGTAATTCAATATAAAACATTTCTAACAAAAGTTAAAAACATTCCTGGATTACCATCGGTATCCAAATTGACACTCATTAATAATCAGTTATTTAAGTAGTTTGTGTTATCCTTTTTACCAAAAAGAATTGAGGGCAAAACACACAAGGAGTTTATTATTCTGTCCGGTAAGGTGCTATGATTTTTATTGTATTTTTTTCCCCTTAATCCGGTTTATTGCAACGCAACGTTAATTTTTATTCTGCTCTCTGTCTCACATTTAAGACATTATCTGGGATATATTTAGTAAAATGAAATGCTCAACAAGGTTCTCTTTCTGCTCAGGTGATAGTTATGAGCGCCACACTTGATGCAGGGAAGTTCCAGGTGTACTTTGACAGTTGCCCTCTGCTGACGATTCCCGGCCGCACACACCCGGTAGAAATCTTCTACACGCCCGAGCCGGAGCGGGACTACCTCGAGGCCGCCATTCGCACCGTCATCCAGATTCACATGTGTGAGGAAGAGGAGGGGGATTGTCTTCTCTTCCTCACCGGACAAGAGGTGAGAGCATACATGACATTTAAATTAGAAGTTGATACTGGTTAACTGCCAATTTGTTGCAACATGAAACCAATATGTCCCTCTAGAAATAATGCAAACTGATGATTGGCTCCAGGCTCAAACCTGCACCACCATAAAAACCTTTCTCAACTGTCTTTGTCTTAGAAAACATAAAAACATTCTGTGTAAGTATGGAGGAAAAATTCACCACCATTCAGTAAAAGTAAAACTAGTCACCTGTTGAAGACAATAGCTAATGAATTGAAAGTGATGTCATGTAGTTGGGAGGAGGAAGGATGAAAATTCTGCACAACCCACCTATACCACATGATCATTTTCAGATATACCTGAATCGGGCATCTGCTGACTTTGACTGCAGTAGACACAAAGTGCTGTTACTGTATGATATTTCTGTATTTTGTTTGACCCGAGTCATATTTTTCAGACCGTTTTGGTTGAGCTCCAAATTGTAATACTTGACTTAGTTCAATTTAGTAGATTCCATACAGTAGTCGGTATCTTTAAGTTGCCTTAAAAATAAATGTCTTCCTTTGCAGGAAATTGATGAAGCGTGCAAACGGATCAAGCGGGAGGTCGATGATCTCGGGCCTGAAGTTGGAGACATCAAAATCATTCCACTTTATTCCACATTGCCGCCACAACAGCAGCAGAGGATCTTTGAGCCACCACCTCCACGGAAACCCAATGGTGCTATAGGAAGAAAGGTATGTATTTTTGTTGTTGTCGTAAAGCTCCCACTCTTTCAAAAAATAAATAAAAAAATGTAAATTAACTGCAAGCACATAATGTACATGCAAGGTATGTGACTTTGCTGACAGGGTGAGCATGCTTGGCTAATGTTAGCGTTTAAATTAGCACATGGTGGACTGTCACTTATCAGCATGATTCAGTTATGCAGAAAATTAAGTGTAAATTTAAATTAAATAAAAATCCACAGTTTTATCCTCCACTGAAAAGTGCCATTTTCATGCCATTCATTCTTGGTTTGGCTTTTTATTTTTTATTATTATTATTTTTTAAGGTTGTGGTGTCGACAAATATTGCTGAGACCTCTCTAACAATTGACGGCGTGGTCTTTGTCATCGATCCTGGCTTTGCCAAACAGAAGGTAGGCCTTGCAGCTGCACTTGCTGTCGAGCAGCTCAAAATTGTTTGCCATGGGCAAACGGCAAACATCACTTGATTACTGCAAATATTGCACGTGATGATTACAAATTTGTGTGCAGGTGTACAACCCTCGCATCAGAGTAGAGTCCCTGCTGGTCACTGCCATCAGTAAAGCTTCTGCCCAGCAGAGGGCAGGACGAGCCGGCAGAACCCGTCCAGGGAAATGTTTCCGCCTTTACACAGAAAAGGCTTACAAAACAGAGATGCAGGTGACAGGCTGAAATAGTTTTCTTCCTGGTCTTTAAGTCTTCTATTAATTGTAGTATGCTAATCATGCTGTCATTTTCAGGATAACACGTATCCAGAAATCTTGCGTTCAAATTTGGGGTCTGTGGTGCTGCAACTGAAGAAGTTGGGCATTGATGACCTCGTGCACTTCGACTTCATGGATCCACCAGGTGAGCCAGTCCACTTTACAAACAGATGAGAGGTGAAATTGAAGGATAATTTGACATTCTGGTTATAATTGGTACGGTAATGGTAAAATATACATAGAACATTGCAATGTAATTTTGAATGCAAATAATATAACAATGAATGACGTGCCGAATCCCACATCAGAGTGCGCACGCTGACCAGCGACATGAAACTTTTCAAGGACATTTTGTCACATCGGGCACATTTATCCAAGTGTTAGCCTTATCTACTCAAAAGAGCCTCCAAGACTGAGCTCTGTTTCAGGGTGACGTTAGGGCGTTCCTATAATTTAGTGATACTCCACTTGCACACCCAGTCTCTTGCCTTTAGGGGCAGCAGATGGATGAAAGCTTATTTTATATTGACAAAGTACAATTTGAAATCATCTTCCCTCATTTTCCGCTGGGGTTAGGTTCCAAAAAAGTACCCGCAATAAATGGAATCCGCGAAGTAGTTACATTTATGTTTTACATTTATTATAAATGTTTTAAGGCTCTAATACCCCTCTCCACACAGTTTATACACTTTTCTTATCAAGGTATTTACATTTTCTCACATTTGTCTCTTGTTTAAACATTCTCAGTGTTCAAACCTTCATAAATTTTATCAAATTTAAACATTGCTGTAAAAAAAAATGCATGCAAAATTTAACAAAAAATACCTGCGAGACCGCGAAAAGTGAACCGCATTGTAGCGAGGGAACACTGTAATTCGGAAATGTTATCAGTGAGGTGGAAAGTGTTCCATTCCTTTGTCTTGTCATACATATTTCTTTCCTCACCCTCCTTGCAGCTCCCGAGACGCTGATGAGAGCCCTGGAGCTACTGAACTACTTGGCCGCGCTCAACGACGACGGCGACCTGACGGAACTGGGCTCCATGATGGCAGAGTTCCCCCTCGACCCCCAGCTGGCCAAGATGGTCATCGCCAGCTGCGAGTTCAACTGCTCCAATGAGATTCTTTCCATCACTGCTATGTTGTCAGGTAATGCCCACAACTGGGCGCCCGCTCAGAGTCCCTGATGAATTCACCAACTCACAGGTGTCCAACGGGTCGGGTCACCCCCAAAAAAACTTGAGCCGTGGAAGATGAATGCAAAATCAAGTTGGATTGTGTTGTATTCAAATTTCCAAGGCCACCCCGGACTGAATGAATGTGTCTCTTGTGGCATCCAGGAGAGATGCATTTTTCAGGTTGTAGCCATAAATTGCTAGCGGCTGTAACTGCACGTTTAAGTGGGAGGTATAACAAAAAAACAAAGTAACTCACGGCAGGCCAAGCCCATGTGCATCACTGGACTTTTTTTTTTTAGCCACACCCAAAACAATTCGGACACCTGAAATGGTGAAAAAGAGTTTCACGTTATATCTTAAGGATTCAGTACTATTACTTAGTTCTCAATCTTTGGACATTTTCAGTATCTTCATATACTGTATAATGTCTTTAGAAATAAATATCAAAATTCACTTTAGCAGCTCTTTAAATAAGCTTGAAAGACAGTGACAGTGGACTTAATAGTACTATTTCTGCTGTGATGTAGTGTAAACTCCTAATCAACAAAAGGATTGTCTAAATAAAATGTAATATTTTTACCCCAAAAACACAAATCTTTTTCTCACTAGTGTACGGATGTCTGTTAAATATGGACAATTTTCCTCATATTTTGTAAATTTATTTAATTATTTTCCAGATGTGCTTTAATAAGCTTCCCCCAACCCCCTCCAAACTAAGGCTGCAGGCTCCCCTCGATAGAGCTTGTGGTCGTGCCACTTGAAGCTGTCACTTCTTAGGCTTTTCTCCGTTGTTTTGGGAATTTTTGACTCATCCCTATGGGCGGCTTTGTTGGGGCCCATACCAACCTTGTTTAGTCCCACAGTGTTTTGTGCGCCCCACGGAGGCTAAGAAGGCCGCCGACGAGTCCAAGATGAGGTTCGCCCACATCGACGGCGACCACTTGACTCTGCTCAACGTCTACCACGCCTTCAAGCAAAGTGAGCGGCACCCGCTCACGGACATGTTTGGTACAGCGACCCCACGTGAAAATCCACAATATTTTTATTTATTTTTTCTCCCCAGACCACGAGGCGAACCAGTGGTGCTATGACAACTTTGTCAACTACCGCTCGCTGATGTCCGCCGACAACGTGCGGCAGCAGCTGTCCAGGATCATGGACCGCTTCAACCTGCCCCGCCGGAGTACAGAGTTCACCAGTCGAGACTATTACATCAACATCCGCAGGGCACTCTGCACGGGCTTCTTCATGCAGGTTTGTACTGCTGGTGTATGACACACAAAAAGGATGGTTGGTGTCGATATACCGTAAAGTTCAGACTGTAAGCTGCAGCCTTTTCCAAAGCAAATCCATGCACATTCATGTGGAAAATGCAATTTTTTTTTGTTTTTGTTGAACTAGCAGTACTTTTTTTCTTCTTCTCCAATTATTATTTTGCCCTCCCTTGAATGTGCAGTTTAGTTGAGCAGATATCTAACAGTGTGGTGTTCTTGCTTCAAGCTGCAAGGGTTCATTGTCAGAAAAAAGTCTGCTAGCTTAATGCTAACTTATAACTTGTTCACTGCCATTGACGTTTAAAGACGTCAAGTAAAAACCTACGGAGCACTGCCAATGACGTCTAAAGACGTCATCCAATGATTATTTTTTTTTAAACGGGTAGAGGGAACCCTTCCGCATGTCTGGTGAAAGTTTCCAGCCGGTTTGTTGTGCCTAAGGACTATTTTTGGCCCCTAGAGGGCAGCGATGACTCTCTTTTGACAAGATCAGGTGGGCGTCAGTAGAGGCGGAGCTAGAGCGTCGAGCAGGAGATCAGAATGGAAAACAAAGGAAAAAGGGCGACCGTTTGTGAGGAGTTCACGCCCGAGCCGTTTTATTTCAAAGACAAAAGCATCGACCAAAGCTAAAAGAGCACATTGATGACAACGATGATCATCATCGATGATGATGATGATGATGACTCCGTGGATGGAAAGCATTGACGCGGCAGTAGAAGACGTGGGGGGGAAGCTAGATGGCTGAGGAGGAAGTTGTGCCCGTTTGGAAAGCAGCTCTCTACACTTACAAGACGAAAGGGATCGACCAACGCTAAAAGAGCACATTGATGACGACGACGATGATCATCATCGATGATGATGAAGGTGAATCCGAGCTTGATGGCGAAATTGGAACCGCTGACGCGGCGGCTATGACGGCGTCATAAACGCGGAGCACAATCGAGCACACACAGGCGGACGTTCGATCGGACGACGAAGTGTGCCCCGAATCCAATGCATATTCATCGGAGGAGTGTACAGTCTGCTACTTGCTATTTATTCCCCGGAAAAAAAGGAAAGTGTAACGTGTAACGTTTGCACGCGAAACGGACAAAGTGAAAGTAAACTTGTGCGAGTCCAGCGGCGTCTCCTTGCACGCAGGAGAGCGTTATAAAAAGAAAAACTGTATTTGAAACATCCACATAATTGTAATTAGTACCACAGTTGCACACATTTGTAAATAGTTTGCGAAATTGTTTTGTCAAATTGTTACACTGTTAAATGGAAATAAACGTATTTTGCAGTCAAAAAACACTTTTTCATTGTTGGTGAAAGTGTTTTACAGAAGTAAAGCACTATTTAGGTGTTTGTGGCATCATTCATGGACAAAAAGAAGTGTACAATTCACTGGAGTGCATGAAATAACATCGTTTCACAAAAAGCCCCTTTTCTCCATTTTTTGTTTCAAAACAGAGAATTTCGGTGAAAGTAACCATTTTCTATTGTTGATTACTGAAGAACGGAATAAGGTAGAAACAAACTGTGTTTCCATAGTCCAAACACAACATTTTCTGTGGACCTTGAAAGATCAGTCAAAATGTTAAATCGGCTGGCACTGGCGACAACCCGTTTCTGAAAACGTCTGGCAGTGAAAGAGATAATGGGAAATGCCGTAGATGAGCTAAATGAAATTAGCACGTCTAATGCAATGATGCAAAACCATTTAACAAGTACTTTTTCACACACAGTCAAGTAGCGTTGAATAGTTTATTTTTGTTTAATAAATCAAATCCTTTAAAAACTGCATTTTATATTTACTTCGGTTTTCTTGATCTTTACATTTGTTTGATCTCAAACATTTAAAGTGGAGATAGTATGCAAAAAAATAAAAAATTCAAGGGGGGCAAATACTTTTTGATGAAAGTTCAGCATTTTTTTTTTTTTAATGTGGATGCGGCAGGTATACAGTTTGGCTCAATAGAGCAAATTTTACGTTCCATTGACTTTCTGTCTGTTCTGCAGGTGGCTCATCTGGAGCGAACCGGTCATTACCTCACAGTCAAAGACAACCAAGTGGTCCAGCTGCACCCATCCACGGTGTTGGACCACAAGCCCGAATGGGTGCTCTACAACGAATTTGTCCTCACCACCAAAAACTACATCCGCACTTGCACAGACATTAAACCAGAGTGGTGAGTAGCAGAAAGCAGGAGGATGATTAATTGTCGGTTCAAATAAGGTTCCTCATTGTATCGCTTTTGTTGCAGGCTGGTCAAGATTGCCCCCCAGTACTATGAAATGAGTAACTTCCCACAATGTGAAGCTAAACGACAGCTGGAGCGAATCGTTGCCAAACTAGAGAGCAAAGAGTATTCCCAGTACTAAAAATTAACCAGTAAGTGTCCTAAGAAAATGACAGCGTAAAATATAGTTTTAGATCTTTCTGTATCATCGTATATTAAAACTGTTGGCTCTTTAGCATTTTGATTTTTTTTTGTTTGTTTTTTATATATATTTTGTTAGCTTTCAGTTGTCTCCTCACATTGATGTCCATTCTTCAACTGTAATGAAGTATCAGCAAGCGTTGGATCGCTATAAATATTTTCAAAAGGACTATTGTCTTGATGTTTTCCTATAGGGAGTTGCTGGCTTTGTTTCTTTAATAAAAGGAACTTTAACTTACAACCTTTTTATTACTACGTATAAAAAAAATGCACTTGATGTATTCCAAATCAACTTTATTCTATAGCATTTATTTGCCAGTTGAATCCAGTCCTCTAGT
Organism: Vanacampus margaritifer; assembly: GCF_051991255.1. Lineage (NCBI taxonomy): Eukaryota > Metazoa > Chordata > Actinopteri > Syngnathiformes > Syngnathidae > Vanacampus > Vanacampus margaritifer. Next base: position 14,138,554 of record NC_135438.1, read on the forward strand.
AATAACTACATGAGTGAGGATATTGGGTTAAAAATGGCACCCGACAGTTACCCCCCCACCCCCACCCCAAAAATCACATTTGATCCCTGACACTTGGCCTTGCACAGGAGTTGTCCTTGAAAGTAAAAAGAGAGATGACAAAGGTTCTGTCTTTTAGTCCTGTTGGTCCAGCTTCACAGCTATGATGAAATTTTACTCTGAGGCAGCCTCCCCTCAACATCCTCGATAGTCTCCGGAAGGCACAGACCGCGTGTCTCCGACAGCTGCGATGCCGCAGCTGCGCCCAGGATAGCTGAGGAGAACAAGACAATCTGGGGGAGATCCTTCCACACTTCATCCAGTAAAAGGATCAGAGGAGCGAGGGCCACACCGATTCGGGCCATGGAGGAGTTGTAGCCCATCCCGTTCTGTCTACAAAATACAAAGTACAGTAGACCTTTTGGTATTGCCAATAAAGCTATACGTGCCTGTAACTGGCATGATTTTGCTGCACAGATGGAAATGGGTCACTACCTGGTTACAGGAAGCTCAAGTTTATCTAATTTAGGACTTAAAGTACGACACTGTGCCTGAGTACTTTAATGACAAAGCCAGCGAAGTCAAAACACCACCAATGCGTAGAGAAGGCGAACTTCAAAATAAACCTTCCCATACCAAATATGTGGAGCGCAATGCAAATGAACGCTTTTATTTTGAAGTTTTTTTCCGGAAGCGTTTTGGCAGTCGCGGCGCAACGGATGACTTGACTCGAAAAGAAAATTGGTCGATAATTATTAAGTGAAAATATATTTTTAATGTCTTCTGTATTCATAATTGTTCTTTCATCATGCTAAAATATTATTTTTATCCAAATACCTGATTATTCAATATAATTTTCCGTAGGATATTTGAATACCTAAATATTCGAAAGCTGCAGCGCTAGAGGGGACGGCATCCCACAGTGCTATACTATTACTATACAAAATAAAAATGGATAATGAAAGAGATGACCTGACACTTGGGGAGGACTGGCCAACGGGAATTTCATGAGTTTCCCAAATGCCCAGTCCATCCACGGCCACGCATCCAATTGCGATGGCTTGATAACGGTCGAACAATGAATCACGAGCACGTTAGATCCTGCGCTACCGCTACCCGGATAAAGTTCAGGCTCAGGATTATTTATTTTTTTACTTTAAGCCCTGCTAATTATTATTCTTTCGTCTTCTTCTTTCCATGATTATTATACCTTAGAGCTACCAAAACCCCAAATTCTCAAAAATAAATTAGTACAAAAAATGATTTTGAATATTCATGAAATTATTTCAGAATTCCACTTCTTTGCACGGGTTTAATAAATCTGAGTTGAACTTTTTGAAACCAACTACTGAAATGTCCAGATTCACTTAGTATCAGAGAAATGCTTGCATCAGAAAATGGATATCATATTAGATATTAAGAAATATTAAATGTATACACATATTTCCATTTTTTTTCTCTCAATATTTGTAATCTGGGTCAGCACAGGAGCCAAGTGGTTAGCACCTATTACAGTTGAGTCAGTGTTCAAAACTACATTTGTAATTGTTCCAATTTCCAACTCTTCACAATCAATGACACGTCACCCAAGATATTAAAATGTGACTTTTTTTTTTTTTTTTTTTTTTTTTTTTCAGTCAGTGCACAAATACTGACAGTTTGCTGTTGAAAAGTAAGATATGCAAGCGCACCTAACGACAGTGGGAAACAGTTCCGAAGAATAGAACACAGCTGTTCCAAATGATGCTGAAGCAAAACCTTTTCCAATGACTGCCACCACTGTTCTCAAGGTAGACATATCTGGGGGAGGGTCACAGCCATCATTAAGTAGGACAACATTCCAATCGGTGGAAATGTAGTAGCACCAACCTTTTGGTATCACAATGTTGATTCCCAGAGAGACCGCGAGCATCATCAGCATTCCCACCTGTGTGCGCTTTCTGCCGATCGTGTCCAGTAGGAACAAAATGGACAATTTGCCCGGCACTTCAACTGAAGAGTAGAGCAATTGAGTGAGGTAAACATTGAGGCCAAAGCCGCTGATGTTGAAGGTGATGCCGTAGAATGTGATTGCCATACTGAACCTAGAGAAGAGAAAGTGGACTGTTAACAGGATGTCATCCTAACCCACACATTAATCTGGAGATCATCATTTATTTATCTTGCACGCAGACCAAAGTGAACCAGTGCATAAGGACAGTCTTCTCATTTTAGGTGTTCTCATCAGGTCCAGGTAGGAATACACTCGGCCTTTCTTCTCTGCCATCACGATGGAGGACAGAGTCTGGAGATCGTAAAAGGAACATTCTTGATGATTTTGAATGATTGGAATTCGACCATCATTATGAGGACTATACGAACCTCAGGTTGAAGTCTTTGACACAACACCTCAGTTCCGTTCATTTTGGCACATTTGGTGAGACACACGTGAGCTTCCTCCAGCTTTCCGTTGGCAATCAGCCATCGAGCTGACTCTGGCATCCACCTGGAGGTCAAATGCAAAATTGCAAGCAAAAAAAAACGAAGGCTCTTTTCACCTGATACACAATGTCAGAGTGCAAAAGATTAATCAAGGAAACTGGACAGCCTTTTGGATTAAAGGTTAACCTTTTTTAACCACCAAAAATTGTCCAGCGTCTTGTCCTTGATTCAACTTTTGCAACTTTTACAGCAGCCTGAGAATCTACAGAGACACAATGTATATATATATATATATATATATATATATATTACCTCCACGTGAAGATACCCAAGATGATGGGCAAAGTGACACTAATCGTCAGCCACCTCCAGTCTTTCACAAGGTAAGCAATGGGTACAAAGCATATGCTCCCAAATGCCCAGGACAAGCTGTCCATTATTCCAACCATCTTTCTGTGTTCTATGTCCACCCACTCCACACCTGGATGAAGATTTACAAAGACACATACAGGATAGGTAAATAAAGCACTTCAAATAGTGATTGAGGTGAACACAAAAAAAAGCAATTTGTGGATCTGGAATTACTGTACAGAGAACCAAGGAGACGATGACTATGCCAGTCAGGCAAAAGCCGGTAAGGAATCTCAGCACTGCGAACATCAGAAAGGATGTGGCGAAAGCACTGGCGAGAGCAAACAGCATTCCGGAGAGATACGATGTCATCAGCATGATCCTCCGACCGAACCTGAGCAGGACCAGGAAGTCAACACATGGCGGTCAAGTCATTAGCTGACCCGTACTGTAGGTTCTCTTTATAATCAAATCTTAATAGGCCTGCGAGTAGCTGGTGACATTTTGTCCCAATGCCTTGGCGCTTCTCATGGTCATCAACAAAACTGCTCTCCTCATTCTTTATTTCAAGACTAATGTGAGAGAGCTTTTAAAAGACTTTTAGAAACAGTGAATAATCGCGTAACTTTCAGCTTGTCCCATCAGAGAGCGCATCACTTTAAATTTTTATACGAGCTGCACTTTTTGAAACAACGCACTGTTTGTTATTTGTTTAATTTTTTTTTATCCTGGCTTGGGATCGGCCAGGAATCGAACCCCCCATGTCTGCATGGCAGTCGCATGTAACCAGTGTGCTGATGCGTGTCTTTCACAAGGTCAAAAATCAACATGCATGTCAAATTCCTGATCTTGAATTATTTTACCCTCAAATGACAGAAATGAGAAAAAAAACATGCTTGCTTTTGGGTGATTCAACATATCTTACGATCTTTTATGGTAAATGTCAGAAAAAATAAGTAAACATTTCCACAATTTTACTGGAATGTCTTTAAATTTTGACATAACTCAATAGTAAAAAGATAAAACAAGTATCTTTGTATGAAAAGGCTTTCTATAGCTTTAAAGGCGAAGTCAACTAAAAAAATATTTTACAATAATATATTCTATGCACCCCCAATAAACATAATGTTCTGATTTATATTGTTTGTGGAATATTAATTAAACAGCAAAATCCACCTGTTTTTCATCCATCTCAAGGGGTGGCCATTTTATCTTGTAGTCTCACACGACCTTCGTCACAGCTGACCTGTTTACTGGGTTTGGCCATGTGACAGTGGTACTTTAATTTTTAGTCGACAATAAGTGACAAAATGGCCACCTCCTGAGATGAATAAAAACTGACGGATTTTTCTGCTGAATTAGTTTTCCACAAACACAGTATTAATCCGAATACGGTGTTTAGAATAGTGGGGGAGCAAAGTACATTACTTGTCCATATCCCTTGAAAAGATAACATAATCACCAAATACATTTGCTGACCACACAAATTAGGACCCCCCCAACACACTCTGGGGGAGAGAGTGTTCAGTCCAGACCATAACTTTCTCAGGGAGCCTTGATAAGTAGCTATGTGAATTTATAACCATGAAAATTACCTGTCACTCAGAATTCCAAAGGTAATAGCTCCAAACATGACGCCAACAAAGAAGATGGTGGTCGTGGTTTGGCTTCTGCTTCTTTTATCACACACCAGGTCCCACTAATAGGAACACATTCATGTTTTTTGTTATTTTTGTTTTTACAGTGGACAACCAGTGACAAAATGTAAAGTATAGGCTGCTATTAGGTCACCTCGGTGGCCAAAGTGGACTTGAACGTGGTGTTATCATACACCCATCCATCCAGACAGGGCAAGGTGCGCGCCTGAATGACGTCAGACGTGTTGAACAACAGATGATATTGAGGCTCTGCAAACATCCGACACGAGCTGCGGGTGCCGTCCTCCTCCAGCGGGATGCTGACGGCGATCCTGTCTGCCAGGGACAGATTCCCGAAGAGTCCTCCGTCGTCCGGGGCGGCGACTTGGCAGCGGTGCGCCGGAACCGCCGCGATGAAGCTGTTCAGTAAAAAGTGGCAGGGCAGCGTGAAGCGGCTGAAGAAACTGATGGCGATGATCATCTTCTGGAACTTCCCGAATCCGCCGATGTCAGAGATGATGTCCTCGAACTTCATGATGAGTGTTCCAGACACACACTGCAGCGTTCTCACACGAGAAAAGGTAATCGAGACTTTGGAAGCGATGAACTTCAACCTCTGATGCAGTTCGGCAAGGAATTCATAAAGTGCAATTCATAATTTCCACGTGCCTGCAGGGGGCAGGCTCATGTGACGTAACATCATCTTTCATCCCCCGCAAGACGATAGCGTGGACCCTTGCGGTCTCATCACGTGCAGCCCAATTTTTGTGAGCGCGCCGACAAGTGATGCGCGGAGGATCAATGTTGATACTGAATATCGGCCTGCTCTTATTGGAATCGGCTATCAAATGAAAAATATAATTTAGCCTACACACTTAAGTCAAATACAGTAAAAGATGACAGTAGAAAGTAACAGAACTGTTGAGAATTTGTGTAGAAGATAGGTTGGCGGGAACTACTTTCCTTCCGCCTGCGTAATTCCATCCAGCCAAGACGCAGTTTATGATGTGATTAATAAATAACTATACTAGTTTAACTAGGGATAATCTGTCTCCTAAACAATGAATCATTTAAAATGGATGACAGGTGGGTACAGTTAAAGTATAGGCTACATACATAGCTATTGCAATATCCTAAAACATCCAGTTGAATGTAGAAAAATATAAAAGCACAACATATAAAATGTTATCTATAAATGTAGAGTATATATATAAATTGTTTTTATAAGTTAATTTGCTTATTGCTTTTAAATTAATATTTAAAAATGAAAGAATTGACAAATTAGTGCAATTGATTTGGGATTTTCAATTAAAACTGGCAATGTCAACTTGAGCCACCCCGTAGTTTATTATACAACAGCAAGTGTCTGACTGGCTGCTACCTCAAAATAGTTCCAGATTTATAAATGAATAAATAAATAAATCTGTCTTGTATGCTTCACGAAACTGTAATTTAAAACTCACTCCGTTCATTCTTCTATTATTATTATTATTATTATTATTATTTATTTCAAACTGACCAGACAGATTATTATTATTTCGCTTATTAGGTTTATGGAAAACGTGCAAATACATAGGTAAAGACATGATGCTTAACCAGATTTAGGAAGGCTTGCATTCATTATCCCTCTGTATTCCAGAACTTAAAATAAACAAACATATAATGTAAAACCCCAGATTAGGCTATACAACAACAACCACAAACTCGTAAAATATACAAAAATGTAACATACACTTTGACTCATAGTAATCAAGTATTAAACATAAAAAAATGTAACTTAGTGTAAAGTTCATTATTATAGATAGGCTATCTTGCTGAAGTCAAAGTCAAGTTAGCCGCCAGAGATGGTTTCAAGGGTAAACCCTTGCCATTTAAGGCATTTGCATGCGCACCAACAGGTATCAATCAGCCTTTTTGCCCCAGATGAAAAAAGTGGCATTCATCAACATTAAAAATAAATAAATAAATAAATTTAAAATGACCTTTCTGTCATTAATTTCCCTTTATAGTGTTTCTGATGGGATGCTCAGCATTTTACAAACTAATAAATGATGTAGAAAGCAAAATAATAAAAATTCATCATCATCGTCTATGAGTGAGATCATGAAAGTATTTCTTATTGACTTTGTTGATTGTGTCAACAGAAAGAAGTGTATAATATGTGTATATGCCTTTTTTTTTTGGTCTTTTTTTTTAAAAATCTAATTCACTGGCAATGGATTTTATAAAACAAATTGAGACGAGCATCGTAGCGCCACACCAGAATAAAAAAGTCCAATATCACATTGTGAAAGATTTAATTCACAGTTTAATAAGAGGGTTCACTCCGTTCATTGCAAATGCGACCCAGGTCCTGCGACCGATGCACAGCGTGAAGCCTCTTCTCTTCCAGCCTGTTTGCACATGCATGGCTCCAGCCCACCAGAATGATTGATATCATTTTCATTTATTATACCTTCAATTGACAGGCCTACGTCCAACCACAATGTCTAATACAGTGCCTGTGCTAGAGAGGACATTAAAGCAGATGCACTAGCACGGACACAGTTGGATGACATGCAGTCAAATATGTCCAAATAACCACAAGCACCCCCCACAGAACTTTCTGACATTGGTCGACCGCTTTCTTCAAGTCCACAAAACAGCTGTTAACTTGTTGGGCGCCCTTCAGGAGCTTGCCAAGGGTGTAGGGCTGGTCTACTGTTCCACTGCTAGGACAAAAAACATACCGCTTCCTTTTTTTTCTTCCTTCTTTTTAATACAGCAAACATTTTGAGTCTACAACGTTTAATTTAGGTGTGAGAGCCAAAATTAACTGGAATCATCTTCAGGATGCTAGAATACACTAAATACAGCAACAATTTTGAGTCTACAACGTTTAATTTAGGTGTGAGAGCCAAAATGAACTTTTTATTGCTTTAAATGCGTTTTCAGCCTGATTGTACACTTAAGGTGGAAATGTCAAAATCTGAGATTCCTGACAGAGCCTCCTCTCCAAATTTCACAACTCATGGGACTTACTGGGCTAACCTAGAACCTCGTGGCATATCATGTGGAAATGTGTGTTGTCGGTATGACAATAAAAAAAACTTGAAACCTGAAAGCTCTTATGGAATAACAAGCAATGATAAAACCATGAGCCTTGAAAGCCATCAATCGTTCCACTGAAGGTAACAAAACGCTTTAGTTTGTCATACGAGTCAACAACCTGCATTAAATGAGGCTCAAGGTCAACATATATCGTGTCAAGCTCAACACTACGGGGATCCAAAAATGTTAACGGAAGTCTCACGTTACTATGGGCCAACATGGACGCAGTGGAGATGGAGTATAGCTTGTATCCGAGGAGCCTTCTGTGGACCTCTAGCTGATCTATGAGAGATGATGCTACAGTAACCCCAGGGGGGTCGGACTGTGTCGTCCCCCATAGCCCCGTATGTTTTAAATTGGCCTATACAGATACTTATATTAAAATGTGTTCATACTGCTCAATAACCAGGCACATGCACAGATACCGTATCTTTGGGGGCAGGTGCTTAAGCCAAAAAATGGCACCCACCACCAATAATTCAGATTATTAATAGAAAAGAAAGGGTAGAACTCAATATATACATTTATTTTTGTTGACTAAAATACACAGTCAATAATAGCACCGCCCCCCCCCCCCCAAATAAATGCAAAACAAAATATATGAAAAATTAATACATTGCACCGCATCTGCCCCGATCATGTTAATGGGTTTGATGATTCTCTCACCAACGCCCCCATTTGTGGACCACAAACCCCCTGACGTTCTCCATGTCCAAGGTGGCGGAACCGTGGTCTGCTCGTCAGCATCGCAAGCTCTCCATTTCGGAGTTCACCACGGACATCTAGCATGTTGCGGGCAAATCCAACGTAGTCCCGGACGGCCTCTCCAAGATCTCGGCTATGCCTGCATGAGTGTGGAACAGGCCTCAGACCTTGGGGTCCAGACCCTCAAAGGTTCGGACTCTTGGTTACGACTGGAGGAAGTGGCGGTGGGGGAGTCAGGTGTTAAGCTGTTGTGTGATCTTTCACCTGGCCTGCCCCGCCCACTGGTTCCTGCGAACCGGCGTCGGGCATGGCGAAATTCGTTTTTTGAAGGGGTGTACTCATTTTTGCATCACTCCTATTTGAGTAAAACTGAAAAATGTGTAATCTAATTAATATTATTAACCTTACTTCCATGTTATAATTTAACCAGAAGTATATTAAACTTGGTATTGCCAACATTTTGGAAATTGTTTTTATATATATATTCCTGTGAAGTGTTCAAAGTCGGAATTGTTCAACCTCCGAAAAAAAATTTCCCCATAGGAAATAATGTAAATGCAATTAATCCGTTCCCAAGCTCCAAAAACAGAAAATGTCTATTTATAAAAATAAATTAAAAAAACATGTACACCCTGTAGAGTATTTAAACAATAAAAATACCTTACCTTTTTTGTTGTGTTGTGATGGCATCAGTGGATGAAAAATGCTGTGTTAATGCTAGCTTTAGTTCAGTGCTGAGTTAGTGTATTTTACATTGGGCATATTGTTAGACTACTAAGGGGTCCTTGTGCGCTGTTTAGCGCCAGGCACATTGTTGAACAGCTAACAGTCGGGAGTAATTACGGAAGTAGTCACAGTAGCACTGTATGTTTTTCTTTTCTGCCACTGGAACTGCTGTCTTTATTTGGGCACATGTTGAAGAAAATTGTCATGGAAAAATTTAAATGCACTTGCGAATATACGGAGCAAATATAGGGTTTTCCTCATTATTTTGTTGGCATCTTACAGCACAAGCTGCAAAAGGCTGCCATTTCAACATGGGTGTGTAGACTTAATATATGCACTGTACAGTATAATACATATGCAAAATTATAAATGTTTTTAATTTCTTTCATTTGGTGAATTGGCAGCTTTTACCTGAATGATAAAAATATTGACACAGTTTACCAATTTCAAGTATTCAAATTTCCAAGGCCACCCCGGACTGAATGAATGTGTCTCTTGTGGCATCCAGGAGAGATGCATTTTTCAGGTTGTAGCCATAAATTGCTAGCGGCTGTAACTGCCTGATTAAGTGGTAGGTATAACAAAAAAACAAAGTAACTCACGCCAGGCCAAGCCCATGTGCATCACTGGACTTTTTTTTTTAGCCACACCCAAAAAATTCGGACACCTGAAATGGTGAAAAAGAGTTTCACGTTATATCTTAAGGATTCAGTACTATTACTTAGTTCTCAATCTTTGGACATTTTCAGTATCTTCATATACTGTATAATGTCTTTAGAAATAAATATCAAAATTCACTTTAGCAGCTCTTTAAATAAGCTTGAAAGACAGTGACAGTGGACTTAATAGTACTATTTCTGCTGTGATGTAGTGTAAACTCCTAATCAACAAAAGGATTGTCTAAATAAAATGTAATTTTTTTACCCCCAAAACACAAATCTTTTTCTCACTAGTGTACGGATGTCTGTTAAATATGGACAATTTTCCTCATATTTTGTAGATTTATTTAATTATTTTCCAGATGTGCTTTAATAAGCTTCCCCCAACCCCCTCCAAGCTAAGCCTGCAGGCCCCCCTCGATAGAGCTTGTGGTCGTGCCACTTGAAGCTGTCACGTCTTAGGCTTTTCTCCGTTGTTTTGGGAATTTTTGACTCATCCCTATGGGCGGCTTTGTTGGGGCCCATACCAACCTTGTTTAGTCCCACAGTGTTTTGTGCGCCCCACGGAGGCTAAGAAGGCCGCCGACGAGTCCAAGATGAGGTTCGCCCACATCGACGGCGACCACTTGACTCTGCTCAACGTCTACCACGCCTTCAAGCAAAGTGAGCGGCACCCACTCACGGGCATGTTTGGTACAGTGACCCCGCGTGAAAATTCACAATGTTTTTTTTTAATTCTCCCCAGACCACGAGGCGAACCAGTGGTGCTATGACAACTTTCTCAACTACCGCTCGCTGATGTCCGCCGACAACGTGCTAAAGTTCAGACTGTAAGCTGCAGCCTTTTCCAAAGCAAATCCATGCACACTGAAGCGCACACTCATGTGGAACGAGCAGTACTTTTTTTCCCTCCAATTATTATTTTGCCCTCCCTTGAATGTGCAGTTTAGTTGAGCAGATATCTAACAGTGGTGGTGTTCTTGCTTCAAGCTGCAAGGGTTCATTGTCGAAAAAAAGTCTGCTAGCTGACTAGATGAGCTAAATGAAATTAGCGCGTCTAATGCAATGATGCAAAACCATTTAACAAGTACTTTTTCACACACAGTCAAGTAGCGTTGAATAGTTTATTTTTGTTTGATAAATCAAATCATTTAAAAACTGCATTTTATATTTACTTCGGTTTTCTTGATCTTTACATTTGTTAGATCTCAAACATTTAAAGTGGAGAGAGTATGCAAAAAAATAAAAAATTCAAGGGGGGCAAATACTTTTTGATGAAAGTTCAGCATTTTTTTTTTTAAATGTGGTGGATGCGGCAGGTATACAGTTTGGCTAAATAGAGCGAATTTTACGTTCCATTGACTTTCTGTCTGTTCTGCAGGTGGCTCATCTGGAGCGAACCGGTCATTACCTCACAGTCAAAGACAACCAAGTGGTCCAGCTGCACCCATCCACAGTGTAGGACCACAAGCCCGAATGGGTGCTCTACAACGAATTTGTCCTCACCACTAAAAAACTACATCCGCACTTGCACAGACATTAAACCAGAGTGGTGAGTAGCAGAAAGCAGGAGGATGATTAATTGTCGGTTCAAATAAGGTTCCTCATTCTATCGCTTTTGTTGCAGGCTGGTCAAGATTGCCCCCCAGTACTATGAAATGAGTAACTTCCCACAATGTGAAGCTAAACGACAGCTGGAGCGAATCGTTGCCAAACTAGAGAGCAAGGAGTATTCCCAGTACTAAAAATTAACCAGTAAGTGTCCTAAGAAAATGACAGCGTAAAATATAGTTTTAGATCTTTCTGTATCATTGTATATTAAAACTGTTGGCTATTTAGCATTTTGATTTTTTTTTTGTTTTTTATATAAATTTTGTTAGCTTTCAGTTGTCTCCTCACATTGATGTCCATTCTTCAACTGTAATGAAGTATCAGCAAGCGTTGGATCGCTATAAATATTTTCAAAAGGACTATTGTCTTGATGATTTCCTATAGGGAGTTGCTGGCTTTGTTTCTTTAATAAAAGGAACTTTGACTTACAACCTTTTTATTACTACGTATAAAAAAATGCACTTGATGTATTCCAAATCAATTTTATTCTATAGCATTTATTTGCCAGTTGAATCCAGTCCTCTAGTAATAACTACATGAGTGAGGATATTGGGTTAAAAATGGCACCCGACAGTAACACCCCCCCCCCCCCCCCCAAATTTCATTTGATCCCTGACACTTGGCCTTGCACAGGAGTTGTCCTTGAAAGTAAAAAGAGAGATGACAAAGGTTCTGTCTTTTAGTCCTGTTGGTCCAGCTTCACAGCTATGATGAAATTTTACTCGGAGGCAGCCTAACAGGTAAAACTCCCAGCAGTCTCCGTCTTTCGGCCTATCGCCTCCCCTCAACATCCTCAATAGTCTCCGGAAGGCACCGGCCGCGTGTCTCCGACAGCTGCGATGCCGCAGCTGCCCCCAGGATAGCTGAGGAGAACAAGACAATCTGGGGGAGATCCTTCCACACTTCATCCAGTAAAAGGATCAGAGGAGCGAGGGCCACACCGATTCGGGCCATGGAGGAGTTGTAGCCCATCCCGTTCTGTCTGCAAAATACACAGTACAGTAGAACTTTTGGTATTGCCAATAAAGCTATACGTGCCTGTTACTGGCATTGTTTTGCTGCACAGATGGAAATGGGTCACTACCTGGTTACAAGAAGCTCAAGTTAATCTAATTCAGGACTTAAAGTACTCCGGCACAGTGCCGGATTTCCGGCGTAAGAGCCACCAGTGCAATGACAAATCCAGCGAAGTCAAAACACCACCAATGCGGAGAGAAGGCCGACCAAAAATGCTTTTATTTTGAAGTTTTTCCCGGAAGCGTTTTGGCAGTCGCTGCGCAACGGATGACTTGACTCGAAAATAAAATAAAACGGTCGATAATTATTAAGTGAAAATATATTTTTAATGTCTTCTGTATTCATAATTGTTCTTTCACCATGCTAAAATATTATTTGTATCCAAATACCTGATTATTCCATAGAATTTTCCGTAGGATATTTGAATACCTAAATATTCGAAAGCTGCAGCACTAGAGGGGACGGCAACCCACAGTGCTATACTATTACTATACAAAATATTAATGGATAATGAAAGAGATGACCTGACACTTGGAGAGGACTGGCCAACGGGAATTTCATGAGTTTCCCAAATGGCCACGCATCCAATTGCGATGGCTTGATAACGGTCGAACAACGAATCACGAGCACGTTGGACCCTGCACTACCGCTTCCTGGAAAAAGTTCAGGCTCAGGATTTTTTATTTTATTTTTTTTTACTTTAAGCCCTGCTAAATATTCTTCTTTCCATGATTATTATACCTTAGAGCTACCAAAACCCCAAATTCTCAAAAATTAATTCGTACAAAAAATGATTTTGAATATTCATGAAATTATTTCAGAATTCCACTTCTTTGCACGTGTTTAATAAATCTGAGTTGAACTTTTTGAAACCAACTACTGAAATTCACTTAGTATCAGAGAAATGCTTGCATCAGAAAATGGATATCATATTAGATATTTAGAAATATTAAATGTATACACATATTTCCATTTTTTTTCTCTCAATATTTGTAATCTGGGTCAGCACAGGAGCACCTATCACAGTTGAGCCATTGTTCAAAACTACATTTGTAATTGTTCCAATTTCCAACTCTTCACAATCAATGACACGTCACCCAAGATATTAAAATGTAACTCTTTTTTTTTTTTCAGTCAGTGCACAAATACTGACAGTCTGCTGTTGAAACATAAGATATGCAAGCGCACCTGACGACAGTGGGAAACAGTTCCGAAGAATAGAACACAGTGGTTCCAAATGATGCTGAAGCAAAACCTTTTCCAATGACTGCCACCACTGTTCTCAAGGTAGACATATCTGGGGGAGGGTCACAGCCATCATTAAGTAGGACAACATTTCAATCGGTGGAAATGTAGCAACACCAACCTTTTGGTATCACAATGTTGATTCCCAGAGAGACCGCGAGCATCATCAACATTCCCACCTGTGTGCGCTTTCTGCCGATCGTGTCCAGTAGGAACAAAATGGACAATTTGCCCGGCACTTCAACTGAAGAGTAGAGCAATTGAGTGAGGTAAACATTGAGGCCAAAGCCGCTGATGTTGAAGGTGATGCCGTAGAATGCGATTGCCAAACTGAGCCTAGAGAAGAGAAAGTGGACTGTTAACGGGATGTCACCCTAACCCACACATGAATCTGGAGATCATCATTTATTTATCTTGCACGCAGACCAAAGTGAACCAGTGCATAAGGACAGTCTTCTCATTTTAGGTGTTCTCATCAGGTCCAGGTAGGAATACACTCGGCCTTTCTTCTCTGCCATCACGATGGAGGACAGAGTCTGGAGATCGTAAAAGGAACATTCTTGATGATTTTGAATGATTGGAACGCGACCATCATTATGAGGACTATACGAACCTCAGGTTGAAGTCTTTGACACAACACCTCAGTTCCGTTCATTTTGGCACATTTGGTGAGACACACGTGAGCTTCCTCCAGCTTTCCATTGGCAATCAGCCATCGAGCTGACTCTGGCATCCACCTGGTGGTCAAATGCAAAATTGCACGCAAAAAAAACGAAGCCTCTCTACAATTTCAAAATCTGCAAAAGATTAATCAAGGAAACTGGCTGTAGTGATGGCAAAATGAAGCTTCATGAAGTATTTGCGATACTTTTTGACTCCTCTAGATGGTGCTCTTGGTTTAAAAATAAAGGCAAGTGCAATCAAAATTGATTACATTTGCATTGCATCTTTGAATCATGAGTGCCATCTTGAGGAGTCAAAAAGTATCGCAAGTGCTTCATGAAGCTTAATTTTCCCATCACTACTGGACAGCCTTTTGGATTAAAGGTTAACCTTTTTTTAGTGATGGGAAAATGAAGCCTCATGAAGCACTTGTGATATTTTTTGACTCCTCTAGATGGCACTATTGGTTTAAAAAGGCAGTGGAAATGTAATACATTTTCATTGCACTAGCCTTTATATTTGAACTAAGAGCACCATCTAGAGGAGTAAAAAAAATACTAAAAGTGCTTCATGAAGCTTCATGAAGCTTCATTTTCCCATCTCTACTTTTTTTAACCACCAAAAATTGTACAGCGTCTTGTCCTTGATTCAACTTTTGCAACTTTTACAGCCTGATAATCTACAGAGACACAATGTATATGTGTGTATATATATATATATATATATATATATATATATATATATATATATATATATATATATATATATATATATATATATATATATATTACCTCCACGTGAAGATACCCAAGATGACGGGCAAAGTGACACTAATCGTCAGCCACCTCCAGTCTTTCACAAGGTAAGCAATGGGTACAAAGCATATGCTTCCAAATGTCCAGGACAAGCTGTCCATTATTCCAACCATCTTTCTGTGTTCTATGTCCACCCACTCCACACCTGGATGAAGATTTACAAAGACACATACAGGATAGGTAAATAAAGCACTTCAAATAGTGATTGAGGTGAACACAAAAAAAAGCAATTTGTGGATCTGGAATTACTGTACAGAGAACCAAGGAGACGATGACTATGCCAGTCAGGCAAAAGCCGGTAAGGAATCTCAGCACTGCGAACATCAGAAAGGATGTGGCGAAAGCACTGGCGAGAGCAAACAGCATTCCGGAGAGATACGATGTCATCAGCATGATCCTCCGACCGAACCTGAGCAGGACCAGGAAGTCAACACATGGCGGTCAAGTCATTAGCTGACCCGTACTGTAGGTTCTCTTTATAATCAAATCTTAATAGGCCTGCGAGTAGCTGGTGACATTTTGTCCCAATGCCTTGGCGCTTCTCATGGTCATCAACAAAACTGCTCTCCTCATTCTTTATTTCAAGACTAATGTGAGAGAGCTTTTAAAAGACTTTTAGAAACAGTGAATAATCGCGTAACTTTCAGCTTGTCCCATCAGAGAGCGCATCACTTTAATTTTTTATACGAGTTGCACTTTTTGAAACAACACACAGTTTGTTATTTGTTTAATTTTTTTAATCCTGGCTTGGGATCGGCCAGGAATCGAACCCGCCATGTCTGCATGGCAGTCGCATGTAACTAGTGATGGAAAAATTAAGCTTCATGAAGCATTTGCGATACTTTTTGACTCCTCTAGATGGTGCTCTTGGTTTAAAAATAAAAGGCAAGTGCAATAAAAATTGATTACATTTGCATTGCATCTTTGAATCATGAGTGCTATCTTGAGGAGTCAAAAAGTATCGCAAGTGCTACATGAAGCTTCATTTTCCCATCACTACATGTAACCAGCGTGCTGATGTGTGTCTTTCACAAGGTCAAAAATCAACATGCACGTCAAATTCCTTATCTTGAATTATTTTACCCTCAAATGACAATAATGAGAAAAAAAAAACCATGCTTGCTTTTGGGTGATTCAACATATCTTACGATCTTTTATGGTAAATGTCAGAAAAATGAAGTAAACATTTCCACAATGGAATGTCTTTAAATTTTGACATAACTCAATAGTAAAAAGATAAAACAAGTATCTTTGTATGAAAAGGCTTTCTATAGCTTTAAAAGGGAAGTCAACTAAAAAAATATTTTACAATAATATATTCTATGCACCCCCAATAAACATAATGTTCTGATTTATATTGTTTGTGGAATATTAATTAAACAGCAAAATCCACCTGTTTTTCATCCATCTCATTTTATCTTGTAGTCTCACACGACCTTCGTCACAGCTGACCTGTTTACTGGGTTTGGCCACGTGACAGTGGTACTTTAATTTTTTAGTCGACAATAAGTGACAAAATGGCCACCTCCTGAGATGGATAAAAACTGACTTTTTTTGCTTAATTAGTTTTCCACAAACACAGTATTAATTAGAATACGGTGTTTAGAATAGTGGGGGAGCAAAGTACATTACTTGTCCATATCTCGTGAAAAGATAACATAATCACCAAATGAATTTACTGACCACACAAATTAGGACAAAAATGATTTAATTACCCCCCCCCCCCCACCCCACCCCCCCCCACACACACACACACTTTTGGGGAGAGAGTGTTCAGTAGTGATGGGAAAATGAAGCTTCATGAAGCACTTGCGATACTTTTTGACTCCTCAAGATGGCACTCATGATTCAAAGATGCAATGCAAATGTAATAATTTTTTATTGCACTTGCCTTTATTTTTAAACCAACAGCACCATTTAGAGGAGTCAAAAAGTATCGCAAATACTTCATGAACCTTCATTTTGCCATCACTACAAATTAAGGACAGAAATGACTTAACCCCCCCACACACACACACACACAAACACTTTTGAGGAGAGAGTGTTCAGTCCTGACCATAACTTCCTCAGGGAGCCTTGATAAGTAGCTATGTGAATTTATAACCATGAAAATTACCTGTCACTCAGAATTCCAAAGGTAATAGCTCCAAACATGACGCCAACAAAGAAGATCGTGGCCGTGGTTTGGCTTCTGCTTCTTTTATCACACACCAGATCCCACTAGTAGGAACACATTAATGTTTTTTTTTGTTTTTGTTTTTACAGTGGAAAACCAGTGACAAAATGTAAAGTATAGGCTGCTAGTAGGTCACCTCGGTGGCCAAAGTGGACTTGAATGTGGTGTTATCATACACCCATCCATCCAGACAGGGCAAGGTCCGCGCCTGAATGACGTCAGACGTGTTGAACAACAGATGATATTGAGGCTCTGCAAACCTCCGACACGAGCTGCGGGTGCCGTCCTCCTCCAGCGGGATGCTGACGGCGATCCTGTCTGCCAGGGACAGATTCCCGAAGAGCCCTCCGTCGTCCGGGACGGCGACTTGGCAGCGGTGCGCCGGAACGGCTGCGATGAAGCTGTTCAGTAAAAAGTGGCAGGGCAGCGTGAAGCGGCTGAAGAAACTGATGGCGATGATCATCTTCTGGAACTTCCCAAATCCGCCGATGTCAGAGATGATGTCCTCGAACTTCATGATGTGTGTTCCACACTGCAGCGTTCTCACACGAGAAAAGGTAATCGAGACTTTGGAAGCGATGAACTTCAACTTCTGATGCAGTTCGGCAAGGAATTCATAAAGTGCAATTCATAATTTCCACGTGCCTACAGGGGGCAGGCTCATGTGACGTAACATCTTTCATCCCCCGCAAGACGATAGCGTGGACCCTTGCGGTCTCGTCACGTGCAGCCCAATTTTTGTGAGCGCGCCGACAAGTGATGCGCGGAGGATCAATGTTGATACTGAATATCAGCCTGCTCTTATTGGAATCGGCTATCAAATGAAAAATATAATTTAGCCTACACACTTAAGTCAAATACAGTAAAAGATGACAGTAGAAAGTAACAGAACTGTTGAGAATTTGTGTGGAAGATAGGTTGGCGGGAACTACTTTTCTTCCGCTTGCATAATTCCATCCAGCCAAGACGCAGTTTATGATGTCATTAATAAATAACTATACTAGTTTAACTAGGGATTCTGTCACAGTGTGGGAGCGGAGGACCCAAATGCAGGAAGGTAGGAAAGCCACGGCAAGGATGCGGATAACTTGGTTTTAATCAACAAAAACAAGGAAACACAAAATCACGGCCAAATACGGCCCGTTATGCGTTTCAATCCGGCCCGCCGAACTTATCCAATAAGGCTAGAAAAAAATGCAATTTTTTTATTTATTTTTGTTTTTTTTGTTTTTTTTGTTCAGCTCAGTGGCCGAGTGGTTAGAGTGTCCACCCTGAGACTGGGAGGTCGTGGGTTCAATTCCCGGCCGGGTCATACCAAAGACTATAAAGATGGGACCGATTGCCACTCTGCTTGACACTCAGCATTAAGGGTTGGAATCGGGAGGTTAGATCACCACATGATTCCCGAGCGCGGCGCTGTTGCTGCTCACCGCTCCCTCAGGGGATGGGTCAAATGCGGAGAACAAATTTCGCCTCACTTAAATGGGTGTGACAATCAGTGGATCTTATCTTATTAATTTTATTTTGTCCCTGCAATGTCCGCGTTTCACCAATAGGTGGCGCCAGACGGAAAATATGATCACTGGGTCGGGGTCTCACTGATAAGCTCGTTTACGCACAGAAAGGGGACAGAAAGATACGCAGGGCACATTCATAACAACGTTTGCAATTTATTAAAATAAACGGGAGAATGGCAGTAAGCTTAACTCAAGATAACTGATTCATAAAATACAATTCTTCCTGGATTTGGACATTTACAGCAGGAGACGGCACGGTTTTGTGTTGAACACAGCAATAATGTCCTGATAGTCCAGAGAATCGGTCAATTCTTTTTTGAAAGAAAGCAGGGACAAAGAGTTCAGTCTATCAGTCAACATTGTGGCACTGTTGCGTGTTTTGATCCTTTTGACAGCTGAAGATAGTCTTTCTACATGTTGTCATGGGTGAGGTGAGGAGCGCGCATGCAGGAGACTGTTGATATTGGTGAATACATCCCCGGGGCGTGCGTTGAAGAGGAATAAAGGTATTTGTCCTCTTTGCGTGTTCCAAAAAATATGAAACAGATTTCTTGTAAGAAAAAACACCTTTGCAAGATGATTTATTAAAAAAAAAAACAGAGATCTCTGGACATCGTGACAGCCTCCAAACATCACGTAACAGGTGGAATTTCAGAGTGCCGAATGTGTCTCTTCCGCGTGGAAAATGGCTTCTTATAGTTAAACCGACCGCCTCTCTTTCATTTGTAGACAAAACATACTCTCTGGGTACTTTTCCGTGAGCGATGGCGCAAACAGAGTCAGGGGTGTGTGTTTGAAGCAGATTCTGTTCTCAAGGACCAAATGTGTTTTCGCACAGAGAACACTGAGAAGGAATTTTTTTTTTTTAGACTTAACAATATGTTCCAGCTTAGTTTAAGGTCAAATTATACTGAGTTCAACACTACTTCACGTCTATAAAACATTTCAACATGGTTAATATAAAGAATTAAAATGTTAATAATGTATAACAATGGTTAATATATGAAATAAAGTATTAAAATGTTAATAATATCTAACAGTGTCGAGCACTTCTATGAGCGTTTCCTCGTTGGCTTTTGGCTTCTTTTTGAGCTGCTGCACAAACACCGTGTGCTATGCGTCCCCCACGGAGATGGAAAAGTGGTCAGAGACGGATTGGATGTACGCGCTTTGTCCTCAGCGCGTGACAGGCAGCAGCAGCTATCATGCAGCCGCATGTGTCACACGTATTGTGGGCCCGGGTTAAAAATGGGTGGGCCAATGGAAAAAAATTCTTTAACTTTACGCCTTGAATTGAAATCTATTAATAATAGATGCAGTCACCAGGTTTGACAGATCACAGTGTATGTGCTATTATAATCTATTTGCATTTCTCCTCCCACTTTGCCAAATAGTGTGTAAATTCCGCATCTTGCATATTCATTGAGGCAAACGTACTACCTGCATTAGGGCAATTTTATAATAATCATAATAATAATAATTATACATTTCATTTAAAAACAGCACCTTTCAGAACACCCAAGGTCACTTTACAAAGCATAAAAACACAGCAAAAGTTGAGCTAAAAGAATAAAAATGAAGCTATTGGAAAAGCTGTTTTAAATAAGTGGATTTTGCACATTTGAAAAACGCAGTCCTTAGTGCACACTATAAGTAAATTGGGTTGTACATTTATCTGTGTGTTTTTACTGTGCTATGAGGTCCAAATGCTCCTGGTCCGGCCCATCTGTCAAAATTTCAAACCCATTGTGGCCCGCAAGTCAAAAAGTTTGCCCACCCCTGGGCTACATACATAGCTATTACAATATCCTAAAACATCCAGTTGAATGTAGAAAAATATAAAAGGACAACATGTAAAATGTTATCTATAAATGTAGAGTATATATACATTGTTTTTTATAAGCTAATTTGCTTATTGCTTTTGAATTGATATTTTAAAATGAAAGAATTGGCAAATTAATGCAATTGATTTGGGATTTTCAATTAAAACTAGCAATGTCAACTTGAGCCACCCAGTAGTTTATTTATTATACAACAGCAAATGTCTGACTGGCTGCTACCTCAAAATAGTTCCAGATTTATAAATAAATAAATAAATTTGTCTTGTATGCTTTATGAAACTGTAATTTAAAACTCACGCTGTTCATTCTTCTATTATTATTATTATTATTATTATTATTATTTTAAACTGACCAGACACATTATTATTATTTCGCTTATTATGGAAAACGTGCAAATACATAGGTAAAGACATGATGCTTAACCAGATTTAGGAAGGCTTGCATTCATTATCCCTCTGTATTCCAGAACTTAAAATAAACAAACATATAATGTAAAACCCCAGATTAGGCTATACAACAACAACCACAAACTTGTAAATTATAAACAAATGTAACATACACTTTGACTCATAGTAATCAAGTAATAGACATAAAAAATGTAACTTAGAGTAAAGTTCATTATTATAGATCGGCTATCTTGCTGAAGTCAAAGTCAAGTTAGCCGCCAGAGATGGTTTCGAGGGTAAACTTAAAAATAAAAGCCATTTAAGGCATTTGCATGCGCACCAACAAGTATCAGTCTTTTTGCCCCAGATGAAAAAAGTGGCATTCATCAACATTAAAAATAATAATAATAATAAATTTAAAATGACCTTTCTGTCATTAATTTCCCTTTATAGTGTTTCTGATGGGCTCAGCATTTTACAAACTAAGAAATGATGTAGAAAGCAAATTAATAAAAAATTCTCTATCATCGTCTATGAGTGAGATCATGAAAGTATTTCTTGTTGACTTTGTTGATTGTGTCAACAGAAAGAAGTGTATATGCCTTTTTTTTTGGGTCTTATTTTTTAAAATCTAATTCACTGGCAATGGATGAACCCCCGCCCCCTCCCTCTCTCTCTCTCGAAAACCCTGAAAAATGTCAGTGCACATGCCTGGTTGTTGAGCACAGTGGGCTGCTTTATATTAAGTATCCATAGGTGCCTACTCGGAATTTAAAGGACGAATCAGTCCGACCCTCTGGAGGCAGCATCATATCTCATGGATCAGCTGAATAACGAGAGACATCTGTTGACATTTTTAGACCCCTGTGGTGTTAAGCAAAGTCAGAGAAATCGCTTGACCCGGCATACAGTATGCACGTTAACACTGGGCCTCATTTTTATGTGGCATGTTGACTCATATGCCAAAAACTAAACAGTATATGAATCAAAAGAACGATTGGTGCCTTTCCAAGTCTCATGGTTTGGCTCATTGCTGGTTATTTTATAAAATAAGTTGAGACGAGCATAGTAGCGCCACACCAGGATAAAAAAAAGTCCAATATCACATTGTGAAAGATTTAATTCCCAGTTTAATAATAGGGTTCACTCATTGCAAATGCGACCCAGGTGCTGCGACAGATGCACATCTTGAAGGCTCTTCTCTTCTAGCCTGTTTGCACATGCATGGCTCCAACCCACCAGAATGATTGATATAATTTTCATTTATCATGCCTTCAATTGACAGGCCTACGTCCAACCACAAGGTCTAATACAGTGCCTGTGCTAGAGAGGACATTAAAGCAGATGCACTAGCACGGACACAGTTGGATGACATGCAGTCAAATATGTCCAAATAACCACAAGCACCCCCCACAGAACTTTCTGACACTGGTCGACCGCTTTCTTCAAGTCCACAAAACAGCTGTTAACTTGTTGGGCGCCCTTCAGGAGCTTGCCAAGGGTGTAGGGCTGGTCTACTGTTCCACTGCTAGGACAAAAAACATACCGCTTCCTTTTTTTAATACAGCAAACATTTTGAGTCTACAACGTTTAATTTAGGTGTGAGAGCCAAAATGAACTGGAATCATCTTCAGGATGCTAGAATACACTAAATACAGCAACAATTTTGAGTCTACAACATTTAATTTAGGTGTGAGAGCCAAAATGAACTTTTTATTGCTTTAAATGCGTTTTCAGCCTGATTGTACACTTAAGGTGGAAATGTCAAAATCTGAGATTCCTGACAGAGCCTCCTCTCCAAATTTCACAACTCATGGGACTTACTGGGCTAACCTATAACCTCGTGGCATATCATGTGGAAATGTGTGTTGTCGGTATGACAATAAAAAAAAACTTGAAACCTGAAAGCTCTTATGGAATAACAAGCAATGATAAAACCATGAGCCTTGAAAGCCATCAATCGTTCCACTGAAGGTAACAAAACGCTTTAGTTTGTCATACGAGTCAACAACCTGCATTAAATGAGGCTCAAGGTCAACATATATCGTGTCAAGCTCAACACCACGGGGATCCAAAAATGTCAACGGAAGTCTCACGTTACTATGGGCCAACATGGACGCAGTGGAGATGGCGTATAGCTTGTATCCTAGGAGCCTTCTGTGGACCTCCAGCTGATCTATGAGAGATGATGCTACAGTAACCCCAGGGGGGTCGGACTGTGTCGTCCCCCATAGCCCCGTATGTTTTAAATTGGCCTATACAGATACTTATATTAAAATGTGCTCATACTGCTCAATAACCAGGCACATGCACAGATACCGTATCTTTGGGGGCAGGTGCTTGAGACAAAAAACGGCACCCATCGCCTATAATTCTGATTATTAATAGAAAAGAAAGGGTAGAACTCAATATATACATTTATTTTTGTTGACTAAAATACAGTCAATAATAGTTATTAGTTAATAATAATTGTTCAACCTCCAAAACATTTTTTCCCATAGGAAATGCAATTAATCCGTTCCCAAGCTCCAAAAACAGAAAATGTCTATTTATAAAAATAAATAAAAAACATGTACACCATGTAGAGTATTTAAACAATAAGAATACCTTACCTTTTTTGTTGTGTTGTGACGGCATCAGTGGATGAAAAATGCTGTGTTAATGCTAGCTTTAGTTCAGTGCTGAGTTAGTGTATTTTACATTGGGCATATTGTTAGACTACTAAGGGGTCCTTGTGCGCTGTTCAGCGCCAGGCACATTGTTGAACAGCTAACAGTCCTTGTGCAGTAATTACGGAAGTAATCACAGTAGCATTGTATGTTTTTCTTTTCTGCCACTGGAACTGCTGTCTTTATTTGGGCACATGTTGAAGAAAATTGTCATGGAAAAATTTAAATGCACTTGTGACTATACGGAGCATATATAGGGTTTTCCTCTCATTATTTTGTTGGCATCTTACAGCACAAGCTGCAAAAAGCTGCCATTTCAACATGGGTGTGTAGACTTAATGTATCCACTGTACAGTATAATACATATGCAAATTTATAAATGTTTTTAATTTATTTCATTTGGTGAATTAGCAGCTTTTACCGGAATGATAAAAATATTGACACGATTTACCAATTTCACCACTCATGATTTTTTCCCCCACCTATGTTTAATAAGTTTGATTCTTTGCACCAATGACAAGGCCAAATGCAAAAATATTTTATTTTACCGACAACAGTAAACTTAGGTTCTAAAACAAAAACATTCCATATGTACGCTGTTGGGTATTTAAAGTTTAAAAGTTAGAAGCTAAGATATGTCAACATTGTGGGAACAAACATTCAATCTTAGAAAAAACAATTAAAAGTTATAAAACTACCGCACAAATCATCTTTGGCTGCTGGAGCTTGCCTGACTGTCTTGACTGTGAGCTTCTGTGTACTGATTTCGCCACTCCTGAGGATCCTGGTTATGAAGCTGACAACAAACACAAAGCAGCACTGGCATGTCAAATACTTACTCAAATAACCACCAAAAAGACTTTTGGGCCATCCATTTTCATACCCTTCTCTACCCTAACACTTAAATATTCACAGCAATATTTAAAGCAAATTTACTGTACAGAATTTACTGTGTAGGATATTTGAATGACTTTACCACAATTTTCAGTTAATGAGATAATATTTAAAATATTTGGTAATATTCACTGGAAAGGGGAACACAAATATTTTTTTCTTTAACTAAAACTTTACGCTGTCTGATAATTGTGACAGATTTCAAAAATACTCGTGCTGAGTTAAAAATAAAACTTCTCTGTCAGTGCATGACAAACTGTAGAAAAGATGACTTGTATATCCAGTGTTCCCTAAGGGTGTTTCCAAATCAGAACTAATCAGAAGTTGATTAGCTTACTGGGAGAAAGCACATACATGAAGTCCTTAACCCATAAATGACATCATCCCTGCACTCAGCTTTGATACTTACTTCAGCCACAAATTGAAGGATTTTGGTCTTGGAGACTTCTGCATCAGCACGTGGACCCCACACAAAGTTGTGTTCAGGTGGGTCAGTGTGGGGGATAAGTACGTACTCCAGGTACCTGAGTACACATGAACACAAACAACACAATGCATGAACTAGCTTCTTTGTATTTTTTTTGTGAGATGCTAACACCTGCCTTACAGTAGTGATTATATGATAAAAAAAATAAGAAAAAGAAAGTATGTGGAGTGTGTGTGCGTGCAGACGCATAATGACTTCATGCCTTGCATGTGCACTTTTCCTCCATGTTGCTGTGTGGTGTGGTATAAACCAGAATCTATGGTCTTACAGAATCTGGCTCTGAACACACCAGCATGGAAATTCCGATTAACAAAAATGCAACCAAAATAATGGTGGGGGGGGATAAACCAGGCAGGAAAATATTGACTAAAGCACAATGGATGCTTTACTACAAAAATATTTCAAATAATTTTGCAGCAAATAATTCCACATGTCAAAATCAATAACATGGTGTGCAGAATGTTTATAAAAATCAGCATAACGTGCTAAAAGAGCACAGCTTGGACTTTTTTTTTTTTTCAAACTCGCTGATTGACCCAAAAATTCTTGATTGTGTAAAGCCTTTTTTTGTTTAATATAAAGTAAATAAACAAGTTATTAAAATAGGTATAATATTTATTTATATTATTTTTCCTCCCCAGAATGAAGTTGGCCCCGTCTAGAGAAGAACAAATTGATTTGGTACTCCTATGCGGATGAGAAGGATGGTCGTATCGCAAAATTGTGGAAGAATTTAACCTTGGATGCCTTTATCGGCGTCTTATACCGCGTACCCAGACTGCCATTGTGAGCACAATTGTTACCTCTGACGCACAAACTCATCTGTGACCGTCTTCTTCACGTCGCCAAACTCCTCGTGTTTCTTTCTGCAAGCATGATTTGTGTCGTCACCAAAAGGAAGTCAAGCGCCGTTGGGAAAATAAACAACGGGACTCTTACGC
This sequence comes from Vanacampus margaritifer, assembly GCF_051991255.1. Classification (NCBI taxonomy): domain Eukaryota; kingdom Metazoa; phylum Chordata; class Actinopteri; order Syngnathiformes; family Syngnathidae; genus Vanacampus; species Vanacampus margaritifer. The sequence continues at coordinate 14,164,423 of NC_135438.1, forward strand.
AGGATTAACACAGAGCTTCTCGAGGATGTTCCATATCAGGCCTTGCAGGCGCAAACAAGAAGACGGATTCAGTCGCATTTAATCGCAGACATGGCAGAGACGTGACGGCTCACCTTCTTTGGCCGAACCCTGTTTCATGAAGATGACACTCAGGATGACAAAGAGCAGGCCCGTCTTCGGGTCGGCAGAGCTGCGGTGACCGTGTCAGTAAGATGAGACACTTTGAAGGCTTTCAAAAATATATTTTTTTTTTTTAAAAATTGATATTTGTGGAAGACTTACCTGAAGGACGAGGCTTCTGCTGTCACCTCCAGTTTATTGATGAGGATGTACAATTGATTCTTTGCGTCTATTTTAATCAATTTAAGGCCAAAAACCTTAACAGGGGGATGCATAAAAAAACAACGTTAGTAATAGTAACTAGCTCCTTACTATACGTAGATAGCATTTTAGGAGAAAAACAAAAACATTGACAGAATTTTATAAAAACAATGAAAAAGACATTCTTCGAGCATTTATAACAAAATATAAATATTTTGCTCCAGCTATAGCATCCAGTGGAGTTCACAGAAGAGACAACCTGCTCAAAGGTGCGCGCCACCCTCTTCATGATCTCAGGGTAGACGTTTCGGTATTCTTTGAATACGTGCTTCACCAAATCTGAAACCAAAAACAAATCAGCCTCGTCACTGCATTTAAGCAAGACACTAACAGTAAGATAAATTGATTGTTATATTTGGATTGATTTCTGTTACTTGGTCGACAGAAAACGGTGTTGCAATGTATGCAGGCAGCACTGTGACTAACCTCATGGTTAGCACTCACAAATGCACATTTGGTTAGCACATCTGCTTCAATGTTGCGGTTCGGCGTTCATATTTTAGCTCTGACGTTCCTATCTTTGCAGGAATGTTCTCCCTGTGCTTGTGTGGTTTGTCTATCAGTACTAAGGCTTCCCGTCACATTCCAAAAACAACTTAGTTTCATTGAAGACTATTGCCAAAAAGTGGTGAGACAAGTCCACAATATATACCGCCTCTTGTCAGCTGGTCCAAATTAGGACAAGCCTCGTCAGCTGGTCCAAATTAGGACAAGCGCGATAGAATATTGTTGGCTGGCATGCAAGAGTGGAAAAGGACTCAAAGTTGAACCTAGTTAAAAGCGTTGTGTTTCACATGTATTGAGTGTCTTGATTGCTTATTACCTGCTCGCCTTACGGGTAACTTCTTTTGATCTTTTACCAGGATGTACTGCACCACATCAGCTGTCTGGAAAAACAGAGCAATTTGTGTGAAACCGAAAATTCCCTCCACTGTTAGCTATTTGTGTGCGTACCTTCTGGTCAACCTGGGCAGGCGAGAGCTTCTCGAGGCTCCTTTGGACCTGTGATGTAATTGGCTGAGTGAACGTTGCGTCTTCATCCTCACCTCCAGCGCCCTGCGTGCCACTTAGTCTCTGTGAGAGAAAACAAAGTTGGGACAATTGTTATTAAAGAATAAAATTTTTTCACAATAAGTAAAAATGGACTATAAAATGAGCATGATGGATTTAATTTGAAAGGTCATTTTGAGTGCCGATTGAACCACTCTTTTCTGTTTGACCGTGTTAGTGTTATTCACCTTGCTATACTCTCAACACTCCTACTGATGACGAAGAACACGTCCTAGTTTTAAGAAATAAATTGAAAAAGTATTACAATGTATGCGTTATATGTCTAGTGATGTGCTTCTCGGGTCGAATCCCTGAAGCGTGTGCGGACTAATGTAGATGAGTGGTTCATGAACGGCGAGTCGATGCGCGTGTTGATGACGTACGTGGTTACGTTTGAAGCCCCGCGAAGCGGATGTACCACGTGACTGATTCAGGAAATGATTCACTAGGTTTGAGTCTAGTTCGAAATAAAAGTGACAAAGAAACACTTCATCAGTACCATGTGAAAGAGTTTTTTCAAAACAAAGAAACACTTCATCAGTACCACATGAAAGAGTTTTTCAAAACAAAGAAACACTTCATCAGTACCATGTGAAGGAGTTTTTTCAAAAGCAGGTGAAATTCTCTGCAAAAAAAGAAACCGCTGAGTCATAAAACTATGGAAAAAATATTGTTTTTAAATAAAAATGAATAAGCACTTTATTTTACCTCCTTATTTCACATTATCACTTGTTGCATAAGCACAAACATAGACAAAGTAACACAGAACAATTCATGTTAAAACACTCTTCTAATATATATTTTTTAGTATTCAGAGCATGATTTACACCCCACCACTTTATTGCATGCACCAAGTTAGTGATGGGAAAATGAAGCCTCATGAAGCACTTGTGATATTTTTTTGACTCCTCTAGATGGCACTATTGGTTTAAAAAGGCAGTGGAAATGTAATAATTTCCATTGCACTAGCCTTTATATTTGAACCAAGAGCACCATCTAGAGGAGTAAAAAAAAATAGTAAAAGTGCTTCATGAGGCTTCATTTTCCCATCTCTACCAAGCATGTTATACATTTTTCTGTCCACATGATGGCGTAGTCAAGGAAATGAATCATCTTGAAGCCCCGACGTGTGTGTGAAGTATTGCCTGCAGGGCTAGGCTGCGTTATGGGGCTTCATTTTGCCATCACTATAATGTCTAATGTGAATGAATCAATCATTTAAATTGTACACACATAAAATGGAATTCAAAGATAGCAATGACGAGGGTAATTTATTGCCATATAATTTGAGAATATTACAAATACGAGGGAGTCGACTTACTTTACCCTGTGAGGAGCTCTGACTATTGGATCTTTTTTTCTGCGACATTGTGCCTTATCATAACTTGCACGCGAGGAGTCTTGTTGTTAGCTGACCCGCCTAACGTTAGCCAACGTGCGATAGTGGTGAAAAGATCACCGATGTATAGATATATGGATTTATGACGCTGTGTCGCCGTATCGAGAAGTGAAGCCAGCGGCGGCCATCTCGCGTTGCCACTCGCCATGTGCGACTAACTTGAATACATTTCTCTGCGATGTTTGAACGTAGTCTTCCCCTGTCTTCACAGCGAAAATGGCAGTGTGTGGCGTCCGGTTGTACAAATACGCCCCTGAGATACGCACATACACGTTTCGTCATTAAGAATGTGATCACTTACGTTGTATATCTCCGAATGCTACTGGTAGGTTTGTCTGTATCATATTGTCAAAACCATCAACAAAGAAATGAACGCTTAGCCCATCCGTAAAAACAAAAACAAAAAAACATCTTTGCGAAATGTAAACCTAACCTCTGTAAGTCACGACTCATAATACTGGGATAACAAACTGAATGGTGATGCAAACAGTTAAGTTCGGTCATTGAGAGGCTCGCATTACTCCATACGGGGATCTTAGCGTAAAACACGCACTGATAAAGTGTTTTTAGCGAGGGCTACCAGTTGTTGGTAACAGTGGCAAAGTAAGATGGCTGTCCTCTGGCTTCTAACCGAGAGGGGCAAGTTTAATCCATTTATATATGACTCAGTTTCTTCTTCTTCTTCTGCTTTTTCTTCTTCTTCTTCTGCTTTTTCTTCTTCTTCTTCTGCTGCTGCTTCTTCTTCTTCTTTTTCTTCTTCTTCTTCTTCTTCTTCTTCTTCTTCTTCTTTTTCTTCTTCGTGGTTGTAAATCAATGTTTCCGGAGCATTACCGCCATCATCTGGATTGGAAAGGTCGACATTGAAATCACGTTTGATTTGAGGACGTTGTACACGCACGGACTATGTTAAGTCCGTTTGTACGTCGAGCTTCGGTCAGAGGCAACGCGTTTCCGATGGAATTGTGTTGTTGATGTTGTTAACATTCAAAATTTCTACATGTTTTGTAGATTGTACACTTTAGAAAAATCTTCCTGGAAGCAAAGACTACGCTCTATTAGATAGGGAGAGCCCTTTGCAGCGCTCCACACTTTATCTTTCCTACACGTTAGATGAACTGCAAGATGATACCTCCATGTCTTGGCTCCTGTGCAGACTCCGGCCTCTTCCCATGTGATGGACGACATCTATTATATACCAGCCAGCTTTTCCATCATGCTTTACAGGACAAGGTTTCTTCAGTTTTCTTTCTCTTCAGTCCCTCCTCCCCCAGTAAATGGAAGCATACAGTAGAGGGCAGCAGATGTACGTGTGAGTGTGTGTGTACAGTAGAGGGCAGCAGATGTACGTGTGAGTGTGTGTGTGTGTGTGTGTCTATATATAAAATATAATATAATATAATATATATATATATATATATATATATATATATATATAAAATATAATATATATATATATATGGCATATGGGCTATAATATTCATCTCCACATGCTGTCTTAGCATACTTCATCTTTTTAAATTTCGTTCTAATGATTGTCAGAAAGAATAACAGCCTTTGAAAGCTGCCATTTTGTAATATGCTGTGACAGCTCCATCTCTCAATCATTGGCTTGGTTTAGCCTGTTGCCTCTGACATGTCATCAGTGGCGACCTACGCCATTCCTATCCTGCTTCTGTTGACAAAACAGCTAATCAAACAGCTCATTTTTCTTTGCCTGCACAGATAAGGGAGGATTGGACGGAGGTAAATGTTTGACCTCTCTTGCCATTTTGTTTCCCCTCAATTTATATCGAGTGGCTCCCTTGGGGTGACAATATACTCACTAACAAACCATTTTTTGTCAGTCTTCTTTGGTGGGGCAATAGCTTCAACAGCTTGGGGGAAAACACCATTTATTTGTTTAGTTTTTTTGCTCTGCATTTGAGATATTAGTATTTCTTTCTTGAGGGAGGGAAGTGGGGACAAAGAACAGGGAATGTCCGGGTAGGATGATGTTTCCAGATGGCATATAGTCCTGACTGACCTGTTCTGTGAGAAGCAGCTATCTGAAGGAGTAGTAGACGTGATGGAAGAAGTTAAGCTAGCAGAGGAAAAGTTTGTGCTTAAGGGCCACATTTGGTTTTCTGAACTCTCCTCATCTAGACTACACCAACATAATCCTGTACGGGGTTCCTAACAAGGTCCAGGACGAGCTCTAAAAGGTCATGACTTTTGTCATAGTCGACTCTCATTTCCTTTAATTGCTTCCCAATGAATTTTCTAGCTCGACATCAAAATCCTCCAAAGGACCTACTTCAAATCCCTTCAGGTCTGGACTCCGCCACACATCAGCAACATCCTCCATCACCGTTTAATTGCCTGCTGCCCATCCCAAACACTTTGCAAGTTTGGTGACGGGACTTTCAGGGCCACAGCAGCCCCGCCACCTGCGGAAAACTACTCAAATATATACACACAATCTGTTAGCGCGAACAAGCAATTTGGGAGCTTTAGAAATCAAGCCCTAAATTTCATTTTGGGTAGAGATAACATATAATAGATTATGTGAAAACTGATCAAAACACTTAACTCACTGCACTAGTTTTGCACAATACACTTTTATAGGCATATAGGGCACATAACACACTTTGGGGGACCGTCTTCGCCCTACAACTCCCCTCCAATTTTAATGCACCACACAACTGTGTGTGGGGGTGGGGGTGGGGGTCCTGGGTGGGGCGCCATTGACAGGAAAAAAAGAAAAGAAAAAAAACAACAACAAAAAAAAAGAAAACTGATCAAAACATTCTATTTTCAAATATAATGAAAACTATTAAAAAGTTTGAAGTTACAACAGGAAAAGTGCTGTGTAATGTACTTTTTCGCGGTTATAATTGTCAGGGAGATGTTTAAGGTCCCTGCGTGTCAATATATCTCTCTCCCTCGCTCCCTCTCTCCCTCCCTCGCTGTGCCCCTCTCTCTTTTATTCTCCCCACCCTTCACTCATTCCATCATGTTCCCTCACACATGCAGCCTGTGTGAGAGGATGAGACAGACAGACAGGAGGACAAGTATGACAGGGAACAGCATCAGCACTAGGATCTCCCACACTGAGAGAGGGGATAAAAAGTGAGGAAGAGAGAGAGAGGGAAGTTTTTTTTTAAGGAGAGGGAGGAATAACAAAGGAGAGCTGGGAGACTTTTTCTTCTCACCCTTTCTTTTTCCTTCTTGCCCATTCTTGCTCTCTTCCCTTACCCCGTCTCTCCTTTCCCCCCCTTTTTGCTTTTCACTCCTTTTCTCACCCTGGTTGTCCTCCCAGCTCCCGCCGTGGGGTCTCAGCTCTCCGTCACCCTCCCCCCTTCCCTTGCTCCCTACCTCCCCCGGGCCTTGCTCGGAGCCTCCAGGCTGCTGCGCCGCGGGAGGATGTCTCGCAGGGAGTCTCCCCCGCCGCCCTCGCCAGAGCAACTGCTTGGAGTGAGGAGGCGGGACGTGGATTGCGACGACCGTCCGCAGCGGTCCGAGCCGCTGTCCGATGCCGAGAGGGAGATCATCCAGGACACTTGGGGACATGTGTACAAGAATTGTGACGACGTGGGGGTGTCGGTGCTCATAAGGTGAGTTCGGTCAACAGGTGTAATGAATGAAACTTATCTTATCACATTCCTTGGGAGCACTTTGTTAACTTCAGGATGCTCTAATTTCTAAATCTGAAAAACGGTAGAAGTGGAGTAAATAATTATTCTCACACACATGATAATCATTTTAGTTTTTAATTACAAGGGGTCCTCGGTTTGCGAAGGAGTTCGCATCCTACGGTGGTGACGTTTTTGTACATAAATTGCAATAGTGTAATTAATTGCGCAGTCGACCAACGGACTAATCTACGCTTGGTGGAAGTAATACAAATACTAAGCCATTGTACTTATTTAGAGTTTTCAGGTATTTGTACTAAAATACTTTTTAACGTGACTTTTTGCTTTTACCCACTACATTTTTATTTTAACATAGAACCTTCTATACCTTGCTTTGCCAAAACAGGTTTGTTGGCTTTTTCAACCTCTTTGTATGACGACGTAAAGCAATAAGTGTGTCTAGCCCATTTTTAAAGAAAATCCAATTACCCACCAACATTTTCAAAATCGTGATATTATTTTTTACTGTGTGTGTGTGTGTCTTTTTTTAACAATCTAGAAAGAACACACAGTCGGCTACAGGTTGAAACTTTTTTTTTTTTTTTAACAACAAACATATAGTTATATAAACCCTTTTTGTTTAAAAAAAAATGGTTTGATCCAGCAGAGCGCGATCTGCCTATTGATGATTCCAAGCTACGTCACAATTGCGTCACGAGTCAAAATGGCGGCGTACAGTGGAGGACAAGAAAAAGGTGGGAAGCCTAACTTTGCCGGCTTCAAACCAGGAAGTGTGCACGGGGAAAATGCTCCTTTGAACTTGGAGAACCGAGTTGTGAAGTCAGGGGAAAAAAGGACCCCAGCATCACCAACCGGAATGGCAAAAATACAATTTACACCATTATAAACATATTTATCACTTTATTTATTATTGACTGACTATATGACTATTTGAAATAACTTCACGTAACCCAACGTGGTTTGGACCGACTGCGATAACCAGAACAACAAACAATTTATCCTAATCAGCCATCTTTGTTTACATATGACTTGAACACTTTGAGCTTCCCACTTTCCTTGAAAGCAGCATCAACTCGGCGAAAGGAACATCTCCGCTCATTGAAAAGCAGTGGACTTTGGATTGTTGTTATTTGATTTGTGAAGATTATTTTTGATTTCATGTGATGAAATGTCATTTGACTACTATAAGAAATGACCTAATTTGCCATTTTATGTTAGTCAGTTCACACGTTAGCACAGCTTAGCAGGTAAAGGAGCTCATTTACATGCGGGTTGAGTAGAAGCAGCTGTGGCTAAAGCTAAACTGTGGCAGAGGTTTGACTTCCGGGAACTGGATTTGACACCTCTGCACAGAACGCAGCAGTGGCACAAGAACCAAGACACAGTCAGATGTCTGCTTGGGGTGCTGGAATGTAGCGCTCCACCCTGGTTCTAAATATTGCATCAATGAGGAGCTGCGCTACTGCAGATTTTCAACTTTTAACGAGAACTAATGAATAAATATTTGTGCGCCCTAGAGTGGAAGTGCATCATGAAATTAGACCACAAGGACACAACTCAATAGCAATGCATTGTTTATCTTGCTCATCTGAAAGTAGATGTATGCATATTTTCAAACATTTTTATTTCATTATCAATATTTGTACAATTTTTGACTTGAGGAAAGTAATGTGCGTGTGTGGTGGGGAAGCACCCTTTCCTTAAAGAAAGGGTGGAGGGCGGGGTGGTGGGGTGGTGTGGGGGTGGATTACATTACATTGTACATTGCAATTTATTAAATTTATTTATTCATTGCAAATTTCATGCTTGTTTATATCATCTTTTCTTCACTCGCTGAAGAAAGGCTGGATTTTTGGGTTTGCAGAGCTAAACGGTCAAAGTCACACTAAAAAAAAACCTTCAAAGATTGCTAAAATTGACAGCCAACCCCAACCAAGAAAAGTGATCGAAGTGAGACAAACTGATTTCCAGTTTGGGGTTGACAAAATCCCTGAGGGGGAGAGAAAAGGGCAGGGAGAATATTTATGTGTGTGTGTGTGTGAGCACGCGCTTGCGTGCGAGTGTGTCGTCTTATCTGGGGTTGACAGAAATACGTATTGGCACTTCTCCCTCACTATCTAGTCTTCTCTTTCATTCTTGTCTGTCTTTTCAACATGTAATTTAATTTAATATAATTAAAAGACAGTCATTCATCTTCTATTCAAAATCTCAATTGGTTTGTGAGGAACGCTAAAATCAATTAAGTTAAAGCTGAAAGGCAGATTACATACTGTAGGCCCTTATTGAGGAATTATAAAAATCAAGTCAGTGACATCCTGGCTTATAATAAAGTAAACAGTTTCTCAGTCAATGTCATGGTAACTAACTACAGATCACCTAATATTGGTGTAACAGGCAGTAAATCACTCGTCAGCACTTACATCAACGCTAACCGTACAGAGCTGTTTTCAGTGCATGTATAAATTGTTCTCCACACTAAATAATTTGACCATGTTTATTTCATGACGTGACGTTAGAGCGCTAAGATTCCTTTCGATCAGTGATTCTGAAAATGTAGTACTGGTTATCACCACTAGTGGCAGTATGTATGCATTATACATTTGTTGTATGTGAAATTTTAAATGTGAAACTTTTTGTGCAACAATGTTCAATTGAATCATCATTTAAGCATAGTTTTATCAAATATACATGTGATGGTGGTACTTAAGTATGGTATTGTTTTAGAATGATAATACTAAGTTTAAAATGGTAGACAACCGTTGCGTTAGATTCTTTAGCGACTACACAATACAAAAAATAAAATTATACGACTGTACACAGAAAACTTTACTTCTGCTGTGAAAGTCAACATTCCTAAAAGTAAAAGTAAAAGTAAAAGTAGGACTGCACATTTTCTACGTATTTGATCAACTAGACCTGGTGAATGATTGCAGTCATTTACTTTACTTCAGTTATTATGACCTGTTTGAATCAGGCTAATTCTAAGAGGTGCGATCGTATGCACAGCAAGATAAATTATTGGCACAAGTGAGGTGATCTCAAAACGCAGACACGGATAAAGATGAAAAAAGAAAAGAAAAACAGCACACGATAGAAACATATAAACAGAAAAAGCTTATAAAAAATGTTGACGATGAATTAGGGCTACGTATAAATATATATTTTTTTTTTTGGGGGGGGCATAATATTTAGAGAAAAAACTCGCAAATTTATGAGAAGAAAAACATGTATTTGCGATATTAGAAAGTGTCAATTTTGCGAGAAAAAAAAATCATGAATTTCAGAGAAATAAACTCGCAGATTTAACTAACTCAGACATTTCTGATTGTTTAGTTAGTCAGCTAATAGGGGCGTGTTGTTGATATAGCTTTCCATGTGTAACGAGTAAAGTTTAGAAATCCGTTTCTATCCTGCTTTTTCATTTTTACAAAGATTGTTCCATTAACCACCAACAAATCTTCACCTTATAGAGCTCCTGGTGGACAAAAGCCAGCACCTCGTCCAGTCTATAGCTACGCTACGTCTCGCAAGTTTCACAAATCTGCGAGTTTTTTTCCTCACAAATTTGCCACTTTATAATGTCGCAAATTTGTGAGTTTATTTCTTGTAAATTTGTGAATTTTTTCCTCGCAAATTTGCCACGTTATGTCACAAATATGCGAGTTTATTTCTTGTAAATTTGTGAGTTTTTTTCCTCACAAATTTGCCACTTTATAATGTCGCAAATTTGCGAGTTTAGTTCTTGTAAATTTGTGAGTTTTTTCCTCACAAATTTGCCACGTTATAATGTCGCAAATTTGCGAGTTTATTTCTTGTAAATTTGTGAGTTTTTTTCCTCGCAAATTTGCCACTTAATAATGTCACAAATTTGCAAGTTTATTTCTTGTAAATTTGTGAATTTTTTTCCTCGCAAATTTACCACTTTATAATGTCACAAATTTGCGAGTTTATTTCCTGTAAATTTGTGAGTTTTTTTCTCAGAATATTACACCCTCTCAAAAAAAAAAATACATTACCCTAATATGTCAATGTAAAAAAAAAAAAAAAAAAGGACATACAGCAAAAACAAAACAATACTCTTGAACATTTTAGTGGTTCTAAAATTCAATTTAGGGGCACTTAAGTACCCCCCAAATTAGGCTAGAAACGACTATATTGAGCATTGCTCCACTCTCGTTCACCATGTGATGGTCTAAGAGTGTAATTATCAACAGCTGACTGACAGTTCCTCGGTTACTTAACAACCAGAGGCTGACCCGGAGGTCGCAGCCTTGCACGGTTGACATGTTATTATCGAGAAGCTGAGAGATCAGTGCACAGCAGCCACCGTGGGCCACAGAATAATTTTTTTTCACTTTGATGTCGCTCCATCTGCTCGGAAGCACGGAGCAGCGAAACAGTGGCAGTAGCTTCAGTTCATCTCAACAATGCGTACAAATGCAATTGCACCACTGAATGAATAAGATCTCCTCGGGCAACAGTAGTGCATTCGGCAGACTCAAGTTTGAGTATTGTTAAAAGGGCATTTTGGTCTGCGGTAAAGTTGAATTAGAACTGAAATATGATCCATATCATCACCCTTACGTCATCAGTCATCATCTGTGAGCTATTCATGTTTATAAATATTCCATTTTACATTTGAAATTGTTATTAGGTGGTTATTCAGATATTCTCTTTGTCAATATGTTCTCAAAGTGAATACCAAGAAAACGTTCCCGCACATAATTTATTCCTCTTTCATCATTTTGAAAACGGTTTTGAGCAAACAATGCAGCTCAATATTTCAGAAGTCTTGTTGTTATGTTTCAGTTCATATATACCTGATCAGGTATCAATTATGATGCAAGTACCTCTTTTCCTTATCTTTACCGAGTTTATTCTAGTTTGGAAATATTAGTCTGAATAAGGTGCATTTGTTCTTCAAATCAAGAAAAAAGAAGAAGTCACCTTTCAAAAAGTCTGCAACTGTTAAATAGTTAATGTGCAGAAAAAAAACATCCTTGTCGATTCAACAGTAAAGCCCAAGGTTGTTCACCCTGCTCTAAATAATTAGAAAAACACTCCCACTTTGATTCAAGTATGATTAACAAGTCACGCTAATGGCGCCCATTTGACTTTAATGGATTCATTTGAATGCAGAGGCAGGTGCAAGAATGTGCTCTCACACAGGGACCAAATGTTCTCCGGCTTGCTTCGGTAAGTAAGTCAATACAGAAATGAAAGCTACAGAATTAAATATTAAAGTGTTTGTATATGTTTCAAATATAAATTCATTTAATGAAATACCATTTTGTTAAAAGTCCGTCAAGCTGTTGACCTATCGGGCAAAGTGAAGATAGAATAGATTACAAATCCTTAAAAAAAAATTAAAAAAAATGAACCAAAAAAAAGAAGAAAAAAAAAAGCTACTATACATATATTTTCTGTCACTGATAGGAAAAAAAGTGTCCATATCGTGACAGCTGGTAGTGCCAAGCTAGAAATGCTATAGGCAAGCGGAAGCTTTTCTTGGCCTGGCATGACAGAATCTGGTGAGCGTCTATGCAGTTTATCAGGGCCGCCCAGGGCCAAACTCAAACTGGGAAATAATTGCATCCACAATTTTGGCCAGCGTGAGCAATGACAAGATTAAAATGAGGTCAAAGTACAGTAGTAAGTTAATAGCGTGGACGCTCGTGATTTGTAAGGCTCTTGCAAACATTTGACATAATGATGTGGCCATTTTGCAATTTTAACGGTTGAAAATGAAATGGCTGAATCATTTACGCATCAGCATTTGAGATTCAATTAGTTGGATGCGTTTACATTTATAAAGACTCGTAAGCTCTGCAGTACGCTGAGCAATTGCACCATTGACGCACTACAAATTCCAGTTTCCGCATTCCACTTAAGGATTATGCCATACTATGCATTTAAACGCCATATTATTTGGATTGTAACCTCTCTATAAAGTGCGATTTTAACTTTTGCTGAGTTTACATTTTTAATTCAATTAGGTTTAATCGTCTACTGTAGCTTTGTCCAAGTATGTTAATGAGTTATCAGCAGTTTGATCAAACTGTAATGCAATATTTGGCCATATGTAGTCAAGTAAACATACTTTAGTACACAACTCTCTACTTTCGAGCAAATGTATCTCAATGCACATTTGGATTGTGTTTGGAAACAAAATAAAAAATAAATAAGTGGCGCTGTAACCCAAGGCCATTTCAGTGGAAAAGGAAAAATAAGTGAGTCAAAGTTAATGATGAGAAATGAATGCAGGTCAACATTTCATCACTGACTCCCAGGATGCCATCATTAACTGATAGCTTCAGGTAAAAAAATAAAAATAAAATAAAAAATCATCACAATCCATCAAATGTAATACTAACCACAGAGATTCCACCTGAATTTTCACATGAATAAAACCAATGACGTTGCTTTGTTGTTGAACACCCCCCCCCCCCCCCCCCTTTCCCAGGTTCTTTGTGAACTTCCCATCAGCCAAACAGTATTTCAGTCAGTTCCAAGACATGGAGGACCCCGAGGAGATGGAACGAAGCTGCCAGCTTCGCCAACATGCCCGCAGGGTGATGAATGCCATCAATACTGTGGTGGAGAACCTCAACGACCCGGAGAAGGTGTCGTCGGTGCTGGCCCTGGTGGGGAAAGCTCACGCTATCAAACACAAGGTGGAACCGATGTATTTTAAGGTAGGAATGGCTTCATCTTACAATTTTCTACAACACGCCTTTGTTCGTCTATTATTATAGTGAGAATACTAATATTGCTGGGAATTAAAAAACTTGTCAATATAATGTACACTGCACAAAAAGGTACTAGAAGATTCCCGAAAGACTGGAACAAATTCATGTAAATTTCATAATGAACCATTCAATCCACCTATTAAAATAACTTTGATTATTTTGCAATGGAATGCGCAAATTCTTTATGATGAAGGCAATTAAATTGTAGAATCCACTTGTGTCCATTGCCGTGAAGACAAATCAAACAAACTACCAAGCATTTCCCCCCATATACATATTTGCATAATTGCCAATCAGAAAATCAACCATGCATCCCCCTTCATACGATTGAAGACACTTCCTCTCTTCATGTCTTTTCAATATCATCTTCTTAAATGCAGCTGCACATCAGCGCCATTGAAGTCCCTGGCATCCGATTGGCTGCGGTGCTTTAAATCATTAACAATTCAGGGATGAATCATGGCATTGATTTTTTACATCTAAATTCTGCATGTATGAAATCTAATCATATTCAAATGTAACCACAGTATATCCATAACTCAATGTTTACATGTGCCAGCGTAACGTTTGATATGAGCAAAAGTATTGGACCATGTGACGAATGATCGGTATTTTTGTGTTTCTAGTTGCTCAGGTGTTCCCTTTAGATTGATTTCTAAACACTAGATACGGTTGTGCGTGTGTTTTTGAGTTTCACCCGTAATACTGCAAACTAAGACTAGAGAGCTGACTATGAGAGAAAAGTAAACCATTTTGAAGAAAATCGATCAGAGCTTTTACACAAACATCGAGCACAGTCGATACAACAATTTGGGATGGCCTGTAAAAGGAAGAAACATCGAGCAGGTCGGCCACGGGTATCAACAGCAGTTGATGGCAGGAAGTTTTTATGGACTGATTAACCTCTCACAAAATGATGAAATAATAAAGGATCTGCTTATGATGCAAAACACAACAAAGGACTTCATTAGGGTGGAAAAAGTGGAAGGTCTTAGATTGGCCAAGTCAGTCCACCCAATAGTAAATAAATGCATTTTACCTCCTAAAGAGGAGAGTGAAGGGCGAAACACCCACAATCAAACAAGAACTGAAAGAGGCTGCAATAGAGGCCTGGAAAAGCTTTTCAAATGAACAGTCTGGTGAAGTCGCAGGTTTGATGCAGTTATTGCAAGTAAGGGTTATGCCACCAAATAGTTATTCACTGTTCTAATACTTTTGTTCACTTGAAAAGTTGTTGGGTGCAAACAAAATGTGCTTTTTCTTCTTCATCTAGATGTAAATGATATGAAATAACGTTTGTCTCCTATTCGTCTCTTGAGCTGAAACCGAAATGTCTTCAGTACACAACAAATATAAAGGAATTGACCTTGTCATTGCAACATCCTACATATTTACAAGTGGCCAGCTGTTTGATCAGTTTCATTCATGGTTTTAAAAGAGTGTTAAATGATACTCTAGTTCCAAAATAGAGACTGAAAGATAAGCCCTGCAATTATTTTTAAAATCTATGTGAAGATGTGAAAATGGGCCATTGACGAATATAAAAAGCGCAAATTGGCAATACAACCAAATTACTTTCAGGCTTTCGGATCATAAAAGAAGATATAGCAAGAGCATGCACCTGCATGGGAAATGTGCATTTATTCTCTCTTTCTTTTTTTTCTTTTTTTTTAAATTACCAGTTACGAGATAGACCGTGCTTTCAAAGGCTGTTTACTACATCGGAATAATTTCTGCTGCTGATTTGCGTTTTACATCATCTATTTCACGTCCCTTGATGCACAAATGGCCCACGTCTTTTCTTCAGCGTATTGTCCTCTCTAGCGTGTGATTCTCATTCCCATTGTGTTTCCTCTCCACCTTGTACTTTCATGTTTCACCATCGCGGACATTTTCAATTCTCACCTGTCTCGCCCACCTTTCTGCAACATTGAATTGGGCTGATTACCTGCCTCAGCTCTGCTCCCACCTTACCTAATAATCTTATTTCTTTGACAGCCTCGTTTGATTCTCTTTCCAGCTCCCTGTTGCTCATAAATGTAAAGTAAAAATACAGTATGGCCAGAAAAGTAGCAGGACAGTATGGCTTGTCATACTGTGACCCCAGTCCTGGTACTTTTCTGACAAGCCATAATGTCAGAAAAGTGCTAGGACTGGGGTCACAAAAGATACATTTAAAAAATCAGAAGTGTTAAAAAGTTAGAGTTACATTTTTGGAGTTTATTTCAACTCCCACAGTGTAATTTTAACATTTACACAGTTGATCCCCTTAGTGACAAACTAACATTAGGAAAACAAATATGTCTTAAAAGAGTCTACTCCTGTAGTGTTAATTTAACTCTGATTTGTGAGACTTTGTGCGTTGCATACCAAATGACAGATTCTGAGCGGGGTGATGCTGGAGGTGCTGTCTGAAGACTTCCCGGAATTCTTCACGGCTGAAGTGCAGATGGTGTGGACCAAACTCATGGGTGCCGTCTACTGGCATGTGACGGGGGCGTACACAGATGTGGGCTGGCTGCAGGTCTCCAGCTCGGCCGTGTGAATGGTCAGTGGGAAGAAAATGTGTTAGAGGTTTGCAGTGGACTTTAAAAAAAAATAAATGAGAATGACATGTTTTCCCTGATTGTTTAAGCTCAAGTTTTGCAAGGAAGGTTTCTCAGACATGGATGATGATGATGATGATGATGATGAGTAACATGTTCATCTACACAATTGCTGTGCTTATTTGAGCTTATTTGGAAGCTGGGGCTGTTCACTAAATTCCCTGGATAACCCCTGACAATGTAGGCTGGCAACATCTGCAAACACTAATGACATTTTAGCTCAACTAAGTGGGGGTTGGGTATGTGCTTTTTGCCCCCAATTGGTAATAGTAATTATCCAGTCAGCTGTCAACTGTTGCCAACCCCACAAGCAATCGTAGTCCAGCAGGGGTGGCCCCTTCCAAATGTCTTGCCCAGATAATTTCCCCTTTGCTTGCATTGCACGTGTCAAGCTCTTTTCTCTGAGACCAAATTTCAAGAATCAAGTGTAGGGTGGTTCCCACTATTGGATGTCTCTAAGACTACCTGCAGAAGGTGACACTGTTTGGCATTTTTCTTGTAAAAAAAAACATAAATGGAACTCATTTTGTTCCTTGAAATACTTTATCTGTTGATACAAACTATTGATTCTGGGAAAATGTTGCAACTCTCTAATTTAAGCGCAAGCAACATAAAATACAATTAACACAAGACAATGCTTTCCGTCAAAATAATATCTACTGTTAAAAAGCTCAGCAAAAGATGACAACCATATCCATAACATCAGAAAAATAGGCTATATGGCTTAAATTTGGCACATTGGTGTAACAAAAATACAAATTTGTGCTCTTTATTCCTACAATGCTAACAAATGGAAATAAACAGTTATGACAAATAATCTACTGAACGCGCCTTTTTTTTTAAATGTCAAACTGTATTTTATTTTTATTTTTATTTTTTTAAATACAAAGGGCCATTAATGCACCAAGGGGAAAAAAAGGGAAAATTCATGTGGGAATCTGCTAAGCGAGATGCATCCTCGAGTCACACATTTTGTATGAATACACCTCATGTTATTTTGAAAGTAATATTAAAGGGATACTTGACTTATTGAGCCATTTTCAGCAGTAAAAAGTTAATATTTTGTCCAGAATTAATTTGATAACATTATTTTTCATGTACAATTAATACCTTTAAAAGCAATTTTTTTCCCCACTTGCTGTGGACTGGAGATAACCTGTGCTGAGGAAATAGGTAACAACCAATCACGTCTCACCTGTTTTCTGGGTTTGGTCAGCAAACTGAGGCCCCCAATCCACACAAAAGCCCGTTTCAATGTATCCGTACAAGTTTCTTACCATTTGGGCAGTTCGTCCACATGGCGGCGCCTTTTCGGAGCTTGAAACCCATCACTTGGAACCGGGCTCCAGAGTGGAAAGATTCCCGTACGTTCCAATGTGGACACCATATGCGGGATACTCCTCCATTTTGATGACGTATGCTCCAATTCTCGCGTAACTCTCGTTTTACGCAACCTCCTTAGCTTTTACAGCTAAATATTTTTGCGTGATGTTATTGTAGTGGAATCATCTGCCATTGTCACTTCTCCTGTGTTTGTCTCACTGATCTGTATATACTACTGGACAGCCGATAGCCCATACACATCCGTGCAAGCCGTTGAAGCGACAGGGCGGCCATCTTACTCCTCCCATCTCGCGAGAAGACTACTGTATAAACGATACGTATATGTATATATATTTGAATACAGTAAATGTATAGGATCGAATGCTGAGAAACGTTTCTTGGGAGGAGTACTATGGCGGCCTCGCAGCTTTAAAAGTCTTGGCCTATCGACTATTCAGTGGTTCGTCTTCCTTGCCGATTCTTCTTCTACACTTTCCGTTAACTCCCTGTGGCTGGGCTACAGCGCCACTCCAGACTTGGCATACACATTACAGCCGTTAAACGTCCTCAGCGTCTTCTTTTGGACACACGCATGTCTTGAAACGTTTCTGTGCGTACAAGATTCTTTTGAGGAACAAAGCCGGCTTTGCTTCCGTGTAAACAGGGCCTGAGCCATGCTTGGTCGTTACCTGTTTCGTCAACAGCAAGTGGCAAAATTCGTTTTTAAAGGTATTAATTGTTTATGAAAAATAATGAAATTTTCATTGACAAAATATCTTCTTACTGTTGAAAATGGCTCAATGAGTCAAGTATCCCTTTTGAAAGATGTATAGACAGGAAATGCTTGGGTCAGTCATATGTTTTAGGACCATGGAACTGCTGACTGTTAATTGTTTTTTACTCTTTCTGTCCTGTATTGCTCAGATTTAAGGGGCTGTGCTCCTCTTGGCTCTATATCGATGCATTATGTGCTGAAAATATCTGATATCAAGTCTGTCCTTTGTACAAGTGAACCGTGCGCAAGTGTACATGTGCTGTTCCGCCTTCGCAATTCACTTCCACATGAATCTGTTTTCCGCACCAAAGAGGGCTTTACATTTGCTTCACTCTCTTTAGACAAACACAGCGACACTGAGAACGTAAGATGGAAAATGTCCGCAGGTGGGCACGATCAACAGCCACGCATGTGCGCGTTGCACGGGCAGTTCTCCCCCTTTTGCTAATATTTACAAGCCTGTCACTTAGTTTACCTCATCAGAGAAACTTACCGCATTAAAGGCTCCATTAAAGGCTTTAAAAACTCTTCTGGAGGTCTCGGAAACAGAGCGCGTGTTCTGACAAGATTTTGTAGTAAAGGTACAGCAGATGCAGCAAAGAATTGACGTTTCTGTGTCTTGAAGAGTCGTGCTAAAAATCACATGCCTCACCCATCGAACCCGGTGAAATAATGACAATATATCGCAATTTTGCATGCACTGCCATTTATTGTTGCCATCTGTTTATTAAATTCCCAAGCATACACTGCAAATCTCTTTAGGATGGACATTTGATCCAATCTTCAGCTCGCATCTGCTCCACTGATGTCCTGTTTGTCCTATTCGACCCTTGTTGCTATCAGCATCTGGCATTTACCAGGAGGCAATGAGTCGCCGCTCCTCCTCAGCTGCTCATTCATCTACTTAACGTAACATCCCATTGCCCCACTAACGAGCGTCTTCACTGAGAGCTATAAAACTTTTTTAAGAATGGCCGTATGCTGTCATCTATCATACGCTTTCATTCATAAGCGCCCTTTCTAATCACCTAAAACGGATTGCATTGAGTTTGTAGGCAAGAATGAATTAGAAGATGGAACGAAAGAACTGCAATTTATCTGGTTTAAATTCTGGTTCCGACTTGGTTTTCATTCAAATGAAATGAAATGAACATATATCATGTCAAAGTCAAGAATGATCATTTCAGCCTTTCAGATTCAAATTTCAGCCTTAATGTGCTGCCTTGTCAATCTAATCTACCCGGGGCCTTCAGAATCAGTAATGCTGGTTAATGTAGCTTAAAATATTAGCAAGGTCTTCGACCAATCAGATTCAAAATGCATCTTTACAAGATCGGCAGAGCTACAAAACTTTCTTATGGAAGACCCAAGTCGATTTCAAGTTCTATCCACACTCTAAAAAACAGGTGGGTCAAAAATGGATTGATCCTCAAGAAATGGGTCTTTCAGCGTAAAATAACTCATAAATATTGGTCAGATCCTTTACTTGGGTCAAAAAATTGGGCCACTTTTGTGTAAAACCACCCAGAAAGTTGGGTGAAATTGACCCATAAAGTAGATCGGTCCATTTTTGATCCATAATTGGGTTACTTTTGACCCAACTGTTTTTAGAGTGTAGAGACGATAAAACCCAACAACTGCTGGTCATAAATGATCCATCATCCTAAGACTAGATTCCTTGCCTCAATAATAACAGTTGTCATCACACCGCGTTGCTGCTTTAGCCTTTTACGACTTTCAATTTGCATCATTTTCTCGTCCATTAACGCACACAAACACGTAGATACAAGATACGTCCCTTTTCACATTCTCTCACACACACTTGTGATTGTGCATACAATTAGCTGACTCGGACATGTCCACGCATGCCTCGGCACTTAATCCAATAAATACTTAGAAAAGATAACGACACATCTAACACGCTTGCTCTCTCCATAGCTTGTAAACTCGTCACGGCATATATGTGGAAATATCTGTTTTCTTGTGAAAATATTTTGCCAATCAGTTGTTAAAAGTGCAGACTTAATTATATTTTTCTAAGTATATCTCTGATAATGATTTTGACATATTTGAATACTATATTCTCATGTCATGGTATACTAACGTTGTCGGTGGGAGCAAGTGCAGTGGCTTTGTCGTGTTTCAAGCATGTTTGCACATCTTGCCACAAACTCGTACCTGTGTAGACGTGGTGAACATGAAAATGGTCAATAAAAATGCACTTGAACAGTTGTCCGTGTCCTGTTTTGGGATCAGTTTGGCAAACAGCGTATGACAATGCAGTTCTTCTTGTGATAGATAAAAACATACAGTAGCATGCCCTCTATAGAGAAATGAATTAGTCATGTTGACATCTAACTTTCACAACAACCGACGAGAAACCGAGCAGTGAATAAAACCATGACCGACTTAATGAGACACAAAAGTGTCGTGACCAAAACCGACTAAACTGTTGTGCCTTGTGCCGGATTCAGCCACTAGTTTTCCTGAGTGAACATATTACGTTTGAACATACTCGTAAATACGTTCCAACATACACAGTAAATTCTTTGGAGTACAATTTAGTCTAAACAGAGTCTATTTGGTCCAACTCTCCATAAAGTACAAATTTACACTTGGAAAAGAGTAAAATACTCAAATACAAAGTATTTGTGTGTACGAAAGAACATGCCTATACCATTAAAAAAAAACTATTAAAGATTTTTACTTGCAAGGGGATATTTTGACAAAATTTCACTAGTTTATTTTAAAAAAACACTCTATCACCTGAGCTATGCCACTCCTACTGTTTGCTTGTATCCAAAAGAAGACCAAAAACTATTTTTTTTGTCAGATTTACCAAGATTCCAGCTGACGAGCGATATACTAACACAAGCAGGAGCTGCATGGCTCAGGGAGTAGATCAGCTGTCTCCCAAGCTGAAGGTAGTGAGTTTGTTCCTCAACCCTTGTGTAACTTTTAAAAAAATTACAATTTTACTCTCTTCCGAGTGTAAATTTTATTCTGTTTAGAATGGGACCAAACAGACTCTGTTTACAATAAAATGTACTCTACAGAATACTTGTAGGCTTAATACTGAAATAATGCACTGCAGACATGCCAATGAATCGTAAAAGTAACGATTAAACAATATTTGTACTTAATTTTTTCCAAAGTATCAGTATAACACAAAAAAAATAATGTTAGCTTACCCCGTGGCATTATGGGACAATATGCTATGTTTTTAGCATTTAGCCTACAATTTTGAACGTATTTGCGAGCATGATCGAACATACTTGCGAGTACATTCGAACGTACTCGCAAATACGTTTGAACGTACTCAACAGTCAAAAATGCTTAGCAGTTCCACGCTTCCGTACTTTATCGCAATGTCCTACCTCTGCGTTCTTGTCGTCATGATAACATGACGCATGTCATAAAATGAGTACATTCCTAAAAAGAAACAATTTCAACCAGTCTGACACGTGTATGTTAAATTCGCTGTAATATTTTATATAATTTATTAATAGATTTGCACTACATTTTTTAAAATTAATTTTGTAAAAAACATCTTACCAAACTATTTACCTTTTAATCTATAAATATTTTAACCTTCAACTTGATGTGTTGTTGTTTACCTTTGAAGATCATAAATGTGCTGACAAGAAAACTCTGTTTGTGGCTAATTGAGGCCAAATAATATGTACCGGTAGTAGTAATGTTACATAAAAAGTGGTATTAATGTTTGTAATTATTGTTTGCCGGTTTGTCGCTTGACGCTGTAAGCAAGAGGTCCAGAGGGAGGTTCATGCAGGGAGGAAAACTTTTATTTTTCAAATGATTGGCCTCATTTACTGGAACCTGAGGCGTTTAATTTAGAGATTTATTTAGTTTTTAATATGCATTTGCTCAAGTGCCTAACAAAACTGTATGTCAAGGTTTGTTCGAAGTTGTGGTCCGAAGGTTTTCTGCGGCTACTCCTCTTCTTCTCATATTCCAAAAACATGCATGTTAGGATTAATGAAGACTTTAAATTCAGAATGTGAATGTGAACGGTAGTTTGTATACAGTATATGTGCCCTGCGATTGGCTGTTGACTATCCCGCTTCTCACCCAAAGTCACCTGGGACAGGCTGACATCAGCGCAACCTCGACCTTAATGAGGATAAGCGCTATCGAAAATTGACGGCTTGATGGAGTCATTTGAAGAGGTGAGGCAAGTAAGCGGCAATACAGCAGTCGGAAAATGGAGCAATTTACCAAAGAAGGTTTCCATCAGGCCTGCCGCTCGACCTTACGCTAAACTGTTCCCATGGCGACATATTTCCCATCGGCCGATATTGTAATTCCAGGAGCGCTGTGTGAGGCAATAATTCAGATGCGAGACACCTTGTAAACAATGGCTCCATCAATAATTTTTTTTATACCACCGATCCTACTAAGGGTCACAGGGAAGCTGAAGCCTCGATGAACCACTACATTGCCGATGACCTCTACTTTGGAAGCTCGTTAAAGCAAGGACATTAAGGGAAATTACCGTGTTAATTACTTACATGCAAGCAGTCTCTGGAGTGCCTACTCAACCGCCAAATGTGAAATGAAACATATTTTCTTGCCTATTTCTAAAAATGTGCATGTGAGTTGTGCTTATTTTACGTCAGCAACCTGAAACACAGATTAGCCTTAGCTAACTGGGTTAGCTTGAGATAAATGGCACAAGTCAAGTTTATTTATATAGTCCTTAAAGTGGAAGTCAACCTTCAACATTTCTTGACAATAATATGTTGTATGTGACCTTACTAGTCTAAAAATGACATTCTGATTAATATTACATTTGTGTTATAAAAGTTATGAAGCAAAATCCAAAATCCAAAATTTTTATCATCACAGGGGGCGGCCATTTTGCCACTCTCTCTCTCAATCCACGACCAATCACAGCTCACCTGTTTTCTGAAACTGAGCTGTGATTGGTTGTTACCTGAGACCTGAGCAACTCTGAGTGGTAAAATGGCCGCCCCCTGAGATGGATAAAAAGGACTGGATTTTGCTGCCTAACTCATATTCCACTAACGCGATATTAACCAGAATACCATATTAAGACCAGTGGGGCTGCATAAAACATATTGATTAGCAAAAAAATCACAAAAGAGTCTAAAAAACGGGTTTAAAATTAGAAACTAAGTTGTCTTTGTGGGGACTTGCGAGCACTTTGCAGTATGCACAAACTTTTTATTTTTTTATTTTTGAATGGGGCTCAACATACAGCCACCCCAAGTTCCAGCTGTAGTTGTCATGGCAACAAAATATACCCAATTGGCCCAGCAGTATACGAGGCTGGGTGAGCAGTACATCTATGCGCCACTCAATTTCGCTGTAGTAGTAGATTCCATTTCACATTTGGGGGACATCATAAAGAAAAGTCATCTTCAACATGGAGGCCTGGAAAATCGTCACTAGGAAGGAAACTCAGAATTCAGTCCAACCTTCAAGTAGTCATCAACTGCACAGATTTGCTCAGTCCCCTCAAAATGGAAGTATTCCATATGAAATTGTAGCAACTCCAAAATGGTAAACGTCAAAAAGAAACCACTTGAATTAAAGCTCAAAGTCTACACTTCAACCACATGATTGTTTTATTTCAAATCATTTTGTGGTGACCAGTGGTGTTTGTAACTAAATATTGATTAGCGTGCACTGAATTTAAAAAAACACAACAAACTAACACGTTGAAAAACCCACATCACCTGCTCATTTTGAAAGTGCAGGATCAGAGCACAGCCCTCCTGATTTTTTCCACGATAATATTCCAGACCACTCTCACCATCAACGCTGCAGAGGCAGCCTGCAGAAATGACCAATTAGGTGCGTGTGAGCGTAGATATCTCAGAGCGGGAGATGAGATGCACAGCCACATCTCTGCGACTTGACATTCCTGACAGCCACTTGTGTGAACTTCCATCTGTGTGCTGTCCACGCACCGCAGCCTTCATGACAGAGTGGCACGCGTCGTGGTGAGCAATGTCTTGCTCGCTGCCACATATAAATTGGGCATAATGAGACACAAAATGGGAAGGCTTTGGATTTCATGTGTAGCTGAGTGTGTGTCCATACTTTGCTTATGAAAATGGTGTCTTGTTTCGTTTCTTTCTATCCACTAAGCATTCATTCCAACATTTAACTGTGCACTGTGTCTGAATAAAGACTGATGTCACCTTGTCTAATCTGGGATTGACTAATCCCACGCCATTGCTGATCCAGCCAGACGGGCAGGGTCGGATAGAAACAGAGCCAACACCTGCACAGCATTTCTGTTGTGTAACGTGGTCTTGGCTACGGATGCTTCCTCTCCCGTCTTTCTTTGTCTGGACTGCGGTGGACTGTCGGGGCCATGTGCACCACCGTCATGGTTCTATCCACTTTGGCTCTCCTACTGCGCCAGCGTTTCACCAGCAGAGTCAAAACGTGAGCTATTTCTCTTCCCTCTTATGTTATTTCTGTTTTTTGGCGAATTACAGATTTTATACTGTTGCAGTAAATAGTTTCAATAGGTAGCTAGGCCTACTCCCACAATAAAAAAAAATAATTAAAAAAATAGTTAATAACTAGGTAATAACATTGAGTAATCATTTTACGTTTCAGAAATGTCTGCATTTTTATAGATGCCTTTTAAATAACCTTTCTGGCAGAGGTAGCAAAGCAGCACTTTTGAAGAGATTCGCTTTTGCTATCTTTTATCCTGCATAAATTTAACTTTTAGAACATTTGTGAAGAAGGGTCACCTTCTTTTTATTTTATTTATCAGAATCAAATTTTTATTGGTCAAGTATGACAAAACTCGCAAGGAATTTGTATTCACACTCTAAAAACAGTTAGGTCAAAAATAACCCAAATTGGGTCAAAAAGGGTCCAAGTCAACGGGTTGGGTTATTGAATTAATCCAAAAAGTTGGATACAAATAAATGAAAAACCCACAAAGCAACCCAATGTTGGGGTTGTTTTGTGGGTTATTCATTTGAGCCAACTTTAAACTTTAACTTTTTGGGTTAATTAAATCCAAAAGTTGGGTCAAATGAATAACCAACTCCAAAACAGGGTTGCTTTGTGGGTTATTAATGTAATTTTATACATCTTTTTGGGTTAAGTAATCCATAAAGTTGGGTCGGTTAATTTGTCATATTCCATTTACCCCAAATATTGGGTCAAATGAGTAACCCACAAAACAGCCGAACAAATTGGGTTGCTTTGTGAGTTACTATGTAAATTGACCCAACGTTTTGGATTAAATAACTCAAAAAAGTTGGTTATGTTCAATTTTTACCAAAAGAATTTGGGTTAATCAATCACTTTGGCTGTCCTACTGCGCCAGCGTTTCATCAGCAGAGTCAAAACGTGAGCTATTTCACTTCCCTCTTATGTTATTCCTGTTTTTTGGCGAATTACAGATTTTATACTGTTGCAGTAAATAGTTTCACTAGGTAGCTAGGCCTACTCCCACAATAAAAAAAATAATTTAAAAAAAATTGTTAACAACTAGGTAATAACATTGAGTAATCATTACGTTTCAGAAATGTCTGCATTTTCATATATGCCTTTTGAATGATTTGGTTTTGATTGGGTTTAGATTTTCCACGTTTTCCCTGTCCCTTTTTTTTCTTCCCATTTCTTGTCTGTCTCGTTAAGTTTTTGTGGCCACCTGTTCTCATCAGCCCGGTCCCTGATGTCTACTAATCAGCTCCAAGCAATTAGCAGGTTTCTTTCTGTCTTGCCGGATCATTGCAGGGAAGCAAGGAGGCAAGACTGTGGAACAACACTAGGTGTCTCCAAAAAATTGTACAAGTTACATTGATGTAGTCAAAAGTAATTAAAATT
Source organism: Vanacampus margaritifer (assembly GCF_051991255.1). Lineage (NCBI taxonomy): Eukaryota > Metazoa > Chordata > Actinopteri > Syngnathiformes > Syngnathidae > Vanacampus > Vanacampus margaritifer. Next base: position 14,190,186 of record NC_135438.1, read on the forward strand.
TTAAAAAAGTATAAAGTAACAAACCAACACTGGGAGTAGATCAACATAACCAGGAACATGACACGAAGAAGGAACTAGAGAACAGAGAGCAAGAGAAACAACGAACCAACAGAGACAGAAAGAAACTGTGGAAATAAACTGATGAGGAACACCTGGACGAGACACGAGCGGCTGAGGGAGCTGATTAGTAGACACCTGGACAGTGGTCTGATGAGAACAGGCGGCCACAAAAACTTAACGAGACAGACATGACATGATAAAAGGGGCACGGGGAAAGCAGGACAAAATTAAATCTAATCAAAGCCAAATTAACGAAAACCATGAAGAGGAGAAGCACTAATGGATACATGGGAAATATCTGGGATATTGGGTAAAAATAAATGTTCACTTTAATAAATGACATAGAAACATCAATTTATTTCCGTAGTTTAAGTGAAACTCTCATAATGTGTTCAATTTATTTTATATAATGCTGCATAAGGAAAGGCCAATTCCTAACTGTTTTCCATGTTTAAATCATTTGAACTGTTTATGTTATATTCTAATTACTTTGTCTCTTTAAGCTAGAATCAAACCATTCCATTAAAAATGATTTAAAAAAAACTATTTAACTTTGTGTGTTTTCTATGATATTTTCGTTGATTAAGAAGCACCTGTGTATTTTAAGTATACACTAGTAGATTTTGTAGTGTCTCCACTTTCCTTAGAGCTCATCCTCATTGCTTGACGTGGAGCCGATCATAAGTGGTTGAGAGGTGGGATGAACCCTGGATTGGTCTCCAGTCAGTCGCATGGCACATAGCGTATAGACAAACAACCATTCACACTTACTGTACATTCACATCTGTAGAACTTTGAGCCTTCGATGAACCTAAGATAGGTTTTTGGGAATTTAGAAGGTGAACAAAAGCAAACCGTCTAAAAAATGACTCAAGAGAATATTTAAACCCCTCAATTGAAGGCCAGAGCCCAGATTTGAACCCGGAACCCGTCAACAGTGAGGCAAACATGCAAACCATTACTGTATTGTGCTTGTTGAGATTTTGTATTGTAAAATGTAAACTAAGAAATGTAAAATGTTAAGTCATCAGAAATACATTAGACAAAGGACAACAACATTTGATCTATTCTTTATTTAATTCATAATTTGTTATACTTGGGATTAGATGTTCAGGCTTTATTGTGGCACTCTAACTACTGGGAGAACCGACTATAGTTTGTTACATTCAAAGTAGGGAATTCCTCCTCCTAAATCCTTGTGGCAAAATGTGGTGTTCCTCAGGGATTTTCTTTGGGACCATTATTATTGTCCAAAATGCTGCAAAGTCTATAAACTTTCACTCAATATTAAGAAAACAAATTTTATCTTATTTGGTCAACGCTTTAAGAAAAATCCTGCCAATATCACTCTGATTTCATTTTTTTCAATACCTGAATTTTAGCCTTGTTGTGATTTAATGATGCTGATGATAGCCCTTAGGGCTAGTGATAGCTTGTGTGCACGTGATATCATAAATTAAGACTGAAGACATTGCATCATTAAAATCCATTCTATTAATAAATAGATAAATGCGTGGCCTTTTTCGACCTGTCAGATATTCATACGTCACGTGACATTAGGGGAGGTACTGCAGTTAGGTCAGCATTTTCACATCACCATCTCACAGCCAGGGTCTATCCGAGGTTCTTCAGCTCATTATTGGCTCTGTAATCATCTAAAGATCAATAAAGCAACATTCTCTCTCAAAGAATACTGACCTCATTTGACATTTGTCACCTCAGAAATCAATGAGAAAAAGGCTACATACTGCGATCATAATTTAGAAAAGGAAGTCAACATCGATCATGTCGAGTATCTTCTCAAGCCAGGGGCATCCATTTTAACTACAGGCGACATCACACGCCTTTAGGTCGTCTGATTAGGAATTCGAGACACGTTTTCTGTGGAAAATTCATTTGTAAAGTAACACAAAAACATTTGTTTTGAAATTACAGCAACTTCACATCATGTACATTTGACTCGCTATCATAGATTGTTGTCAAACATCTGAATAAGATGAATGGACTTTACTGAGTTAAAATTCCTGACGTGAGCAAAAATGGATCCGTGTCGAATATCCAGGATGATCTTTCAATTGGAACGTTAGTCGGGAAACAAATAAAGAAACAAACGTACCCGTAGATGATTTCTTTTTTGGCAGGGGTGAAGCCATTTGCAGACAAAGCTCACTCAGTCCGCTTCATAATTTGTCACTCAGCGGAATCCAAAGCTTTATGGCATACTGTGACAGCCAAATGTGACAAATATGCAATTGAAATGCCAAGTTCATTATGTTGTTGTGCAGCGGCGCCACTGGCAGCCTGACACTTGGTTATGATGCCCTTTAAGGAAATGGTTTTAGATTAGTGCCAAAACAAACACTTTGCATCCAGACGGATGTTTGGTTTTCACACGTGCGTTATTCCACACTGTTTCTTTTTGCTATTTTGGTTTTCATATAAATAAACTGTGGTTACTCATCTGATCAATGTATAGCAGCTTCTGCTGACAGTCCTTCAGACTTCCAAACCTTGCTCTCTCACCTTCATCCCCTCCCGCCGACAACCCTATTATGTCCTAACACAATACAGTATAACGCAAAGTAATGTAATGTACAGTTGTACCGCTGACCCGCTGACCTCTTCCATCAGCAGCTTGTGTTTTTCTCTTCGCAGCTTCCCAAAAGACACCAGGGACAAGGCAGCAACTAATGTGCACATCAGCGAGGCTTAGATGTGACGCCAAAAAGGTAAACAATAAAACCTTTCAGCATTTCAACCTATAAAGCCATGCCGATGAATAAATAACCTTTCCGGCAGAGGTAACAAAGCAGCACTTTTGAAGAGATTCACTTTTGCTATCTTTTATCCTGCATAAATTCAACTTTTAGATTATTTGTGAAGAAGGGCCACCTTCTTTTTTTGTTTTTGTTTTTTTAAATCAGAATCAAATCTTTATTGGTCAAGTATGACAAAATTTGCAAGGAATTTGTCTTCACACTCTAAAAACAGTTGGGTCAAAAATAACCCAAATTGGGTGAAAAAGGGTCCAAGTCAACAGGTTGAGTTATTTAATTAATCCAAAAAGTTGGATAAAATTTAATTAATAACCCACAAAGCAACCCAATTTTGGGGTTGTTTTGTGGGTTATTCATTTGAGCCAACTTTAAACTTTAACTTTTTGGGTTAATTCAATTCAAAAGTTGGGTCAAATGGATAACCAACCCAAAAACTGGGTTGCTTTGTGGGTTATCATTCATATTATTCATTTTATCCATCTTTTTGGGTTAAGTAATTCATAAAGTGGGGTTGGTTAATTTTTTACCCAAATCAATTGGGTTATTCCATTTACCCAAAATATTGAGTCAAATTAATAACCCACAAAACAGCTGAACAAATTGGGTTGCTTTGTGAGTTACTATGTAATTTGACCCAACGTTTTGGATTAAATAACTCAAAAAAGTTGGTTATGTTCATTTTTTACCAAATTAATTTGAGTTAATTAATCAACCCAAAAAGTTGGGTCAAACGAATAACCCACAAACAAGCAAAATAAGTTGATTGTTAATTTTATTTATTTAATAACGCAACAAGTTGGGTCCGTCCATTTTTGACCCAATTTGGGTTATTTTTGGACCAGCCGTGCACGGTCACAACCTGTCCTAGACAGAACGGGAAGCCTGGCAGTTCGCTAATTAGTGTCCCAAGTTTCTTGTAATCATTCATCATCAACATTATTATTATAATGTTATCAATTATGATCCCTCAAGGGAACTTCAACCTGGACTCAGTGGAACTCTGCTATTTGCAGGGGATAGGGATCGAGCCCGACCGTGAATAGAATTTTTTTTGGTTGGGCTGATAATGGAGCAGATGTGTTGTCATGTAAGCCGACACCTTTGGAGCTGCACGGAAGAGGAGATCCATTTGGAGAATCAAGTAACAGGCCGCAGTGTTTGACACTACTGTGAGCTGCTCAGTGGCCAAGGGTTCCGTGTTAGAGGGAGCCTCATGGCAAAGAAGGAGGGTAGCCAGTCCCCTGATGCATGTTTACCTCAACACTGGAGAGATCTGCGAGAATGGAGCATCGAGAAGAGACAGGACCACAGAGTAAGACCAGCAGACCGGAACATTTCTTATGCATGTTTTTTTTTTTTTACATTGGACTCATGGTAACTATTCAATAATTTCAATTAAAAGACAGAATCTTGAAACTTTGAGATAAAAAATTAATTATCTCCCTTAATGAACATGTTTTTTAAAAGCCGCCTCCAGCAGTGTGGGAGTTATTAACTCTCCACATCTTAAATGAGTTGCTAAATAACTATCCACTCCAGTGACTGACTGACAGCTTTAATTAGACGTTTTCATTTATTAACGCAGGAGTTGGTGAAGTGGTTTGTTGGCCTGACTTGAATTCTTACTCAGTGACGATGTGAATGTGAGTCTATATGTGCCCTGCGAACAGTTTGTGACGTGCCTTTCAGCACCTTGAACAGCTAACTGATGGAGAGAAAGAAACACGGCGCGCTGAAAGGCGACCCACCAGGCTTTCGTTCTGTTTTCATGTTTCTTAGACGGGTTTTTGACTGGAGGAAATTTCACGAGCTGCCATTGCAGTCCAGTCACACACATGCAGCATTCAAAGAGTCACTTTTAGTACAATTGCTAATAATGGACCTAATAAATAGAAGGAAAGTAGAAATGTTCTTCCTTTGTTCTTTGTTAATCCTTCTCCTATTTTCAAAAGGTTTGTACCATTGAAAAGCTTGCTGAACGCAGAAAGAGACAACATAAAAATGTCAATCATTTTTTAATTCATTTCAAAGTTAAATTAGAGAATGCTACGCACAAAACATGAAGAGGAAAATAAATTAAGAGCAAAGAATGAACAAACACTGCAAGAATTGTTAAAATAGATGATAAGAAATAAATAAAGCACAACAAAGAAGCCTTTTTAGTCAATGAAATTAACATTGGAAGCGAGAGAAAATTTTACTTTTTCATCATCGTTTGGCAACTGTAAGTTTCTGGAAATGTTTGAGAGACAACTTAGATTAATCAGGAAATGCCAGCAGTTCGATAGCTTGAACAGTAAGTATCATGTCTTTGTGTATTAAGGATATGCAAATCATTAAGTTCTGTTTTTAATGACGTTTTACACAACGTCCCAACTTCATTGAAATTAGTGTTAATATTATATTAGAAAGTGTTTGATTGCGATTTTCTTGCCTAATGACCATCAGGAGAATCCTCTGTAGTCATACAGTGCTAATGACCTTGGTCAAAATCTTTGTCTTTGTCTTATAATGGCCACATTATAATTTAATTTGAGGCTTCAACAATTTGAGTTGCTCCCCAGACAGACTCGTTAGATGTATAGAACACAATAAGCTTTGTGTTAATGCCAAATATTTGCAACTTTACGATCATTAGAAATAAAACGGACTATACTCCGTCTCAGGCAAGGAAATTGAAAGTGAGGTTCAGTTTTTCATTACTTTGGAAAAGTCAGTTTGCTAAAACGTGGGTCTGCTGTAATAAATGATGAAAATTGTTAATTTCTCCGTTTGGTTTGACCAACTTATCTTCGCCCCCTTATCTCTCTCTTGTGCTTCAAGGTGTGGCTCTTGCACATGCAAGCTGTCATCAGGTCTACGGAAAGAAAATTGGTGAGCTCACTCATGTTGCCTAAAAATCTTGGTTGAAGACCACAAAATTGAGCGTAAAAAAAAAATATATATATATTTGATCTCTATAAACAGAACTCGTAGTGTTAACTATTTAGCGCTTACTTTGCAGATGACAATAAACCTCTTCACAGCTACAGTATTGCAATAGAAAAAAAAACAGTTCAACACTAGTCATTCATACTGTTATTTTTCTGGAATGTCAGTCAACTACCAAAATTCATGCCTAGTAAAAAATATGTTTTAACCAAGGGTGTCAAAATGTTGGCGTTAATTTTGAGTTAATTTCAATTTTCTTTAACAACACTATTTATTTTATTTTTTTACTTCGAAAGCCTGTACTGGGTGAATTCCAGTCGCAACACCGCAGACACACCCACGTCAAAATTGAGCAGTAACAAATTGAATAATAATGCATATATTTGTAGATACTGGAGTCAAGTTGTATTTTACAATTTTAAAAATGTGCAGAATTTCACAAGTTACTTCATGTTAAAGATTGGATGGCTCTTCATGTGAAAAGAAAAATGCACTGAGCTGTCACCAATGTCTTACAAATGCAACTATGCCATCTAGTGGCAGAAAAACAACTTCAATAAAAAAAATCTATGTAATTCTCGTTTTTATAGTAAAGTACATATTTTTAATTTTAACTCAATTTTATGAATTATTATGAAATGACTGCATCAATGACTAAAAGATGCAGCCATGTTTCTAATAGTTCAACTTTTCCCCCAACTTTTATGTTAACAAGAGTATGAAAAGTTAGAAAAATATTTTATTGTACATTAAGAATAGATATAAAATTAGTTTTTTGATTGATTAATCATGAGTTACCTATCAAAGTAATGTGATTAATTACGATAAAAAAAATGTAACCCTAATTTTTACATTTGTATGTGGCCTCTAGTATAAACAACATATTTACATAAACAATATAATCATGTACATTTAAATAATAGAAGTAATATTATTAGGATTTCCCTTCATTTAATGTATGTTTTGTTCTTTCCATCTGTGCAGATTATCAGTCTTTTGTTATTGTGACCAGCTACTCAACATTACAAAACAATTAACTGCCAAAATTCATCAACTGGCAGCAGGCATATGATTTTGCTTTTATCAGTTTTGTTTCTTATTTCTGAACGCTGTAACAGGCCCTGCAAGGCTACCCGTTCCTTGAGCGAGTCACTATGTTTACATGCAGTCAATAACCCCTTGTAAACTGGAATATTTACACAAGATCATGTCAACACTTGAGCTGTCAAACTATTAAGTTAATTACATCTTAGAATTTTGATTAATCGCTTAATAAAAAAACGTGTTTGTTTTTTTTATCACAATGCTCTACTTGTAGCATAATATCAGCGATAGTGTTTGTACTTATAGTTAAATATGGGCAGTGAAGTTAAACTAACATCTCTTCTCCATATTCCAGAACGCTTCACTGGAGAAATTTCCTCGCCGTGATTGTGGAAACAGTCCAGAAGATGTGACAGCAAAAGCTAAGACAAATGGAATGTACAGGGTTTGTGCTGGCCGGCCAATTGGAGGAGGCTGACTTGAGGATTGCGTTAATTCACATTGTGAAGCCTTTTTTTCCGATATCCTCACCTAAAAGGTGTAGAACTCCAAACTTTGGCTGATAATTGTCAGGTGTGAAATAAACATGTTTTCAGTTGCTTGTAGCATGGCATCAACCTCCGACTGATTTCAATATTATTTGCCATTTAGTTAACACCGAGCTCAACGACATATTCACTATCATCCAACCCAATCACGACAATTATGTCCCAATGTATAGAACAATTTCCTCACTGACAAATGAGTCTTGTTGTTTTCTGCCGCCTTACTTAAATGCTTGATTCCTTGTTATTCTGGTTGTCTCCCTCATATAACAATATGCATTCATTTCACATTCCCCTGGCCCCAAAAGGCAGCCGAGTTATTTCTGTAACAGACAGAAAGCACCTCTGTGATCTGTAACGAGACCGAGTGTTATGCATCCACTCTATTAAAAACTCAATGATGGCAAATGTCTCTGTGTCATCGCGTACCAAGTCCCAGTGCACCGCTGGCCGAAGCCGAGGGAGCTAATGTGGCTAATGTTTCCCCAGGAACGTCGCCTCTGCCAAGCATGCACTCTAATCATGCACTGTGCAATCAAGGCGATATGAAACATGAATCTGCGCAGGTCCACCTCTCGCTGTCGCCTCCCCGCACTGATGAGCCTGTCGGACTCAAATAACAAGGTGAAAGCAGGACTTTTGTCCATTTGGTCCGGTGAAGGTAATTAGGATGGTCTTCCTGCCAACATTGGCAGAGCACAGGAGTTAATCTAATGGCGGGAGAGACCCATGATGCTTAATGACCCCTCCGAGAGCGCGACACGGGTTGATGGGGAGCGATGGCGGCTTCAATGCAGAGTCCTTTCATTCTATTTAACTCCTGCATTGCAGACTTAATTTATCATCTCTCCGCCAGACTTAAAGACTCCAAGTGAGGACTGGAAGGCATTAAAGCGACATCAATGATTTTATTGTCTCTTGAGAGGCTAAAGATAGTCAGAGCTGTTGACTGTTAAGGAAGGATAAGCATTTTGTCATTGATTCACCAATGTGACGCAGACTAATAGTTCCTGTCATTAATCATCATTTACCAATGCTGGATGCGCTCATGTTGCTGAAAAGTCAGGTCAGCTGCACGGTGATTTCATTAAGAACAATTTGGATTGAAAAAAAAACTTCTTTTTTTTTAATCATCCTTTGGACTTTTTATCATAATAAAACAGAAATATTTTGTCCTTTCTTTTCTTTGGTCCTTCCTCGGGTCTCCTGACGGCCTCACGACTCTGGCTGGAAGTGTTCGGTTTAGGTGAACGGTATGGGATTTTTTTTAATAGGTTTTAGGTGAACTAATGAATACACACACACTCACACGCACGCACATACACATACTCACCCACATACAAAAAAAAAAGAAGGAGAGCAATGATGATATGTCAAATCGGTAAAATTACCGAATGAACAATACTGAGCTCTCCAGAAAAAAAAGAAAGAAAAAAAAGAAATATTTTATACCAAAGTACAATAATGCTCTATGTCAGGCATGTCAAACTCAAATTATCTCAGGGGCCGCATAGAGGAAAATATATTACCAAGTGGGCTGGATCGGTAAAATAATGGTATATAACTTAAAAATGATTGCCGTCAATAATGAGCAAATTTTCGCTATTTGTGGGCCAGCCCTAAATTACAGAGCTTAAATGCAATCATACTGTTCCAAAAAATACACAAATGCAAATGGAACGCGGCAACACTTTGCCTGTATGAGTTTCGGACATGTTAAAGCTACCTGTTTTGCATATATATTGTTCCCAGAATGCATTATGTGGCGCAGTTAATGAAGTTGTAAGGACGTGAATCCTTGTCATATGTATTTGTGTTACCAGTAATCGAATTTGTGTCGTATTTAACACATTTCTGTCGGTCTATGATTAAATTTTTTTTTTTTTTTTTTTAAATTAAACAAATCATAACTTAAGTTTGTGTGTAAAACTCATCTGAGGGCTGCTTGTGAAATTACAAATTTATATTTATATAGATTCTTTTTTTTACTTTGTCTCGCGGGCCGGATTAAACCCCTCTGTGTGCCTTATCCGGCCCGCAGGCCGTATGTTTGACACCACTGCACTATATAATAGAGACCCCCTAAAAAAATGTGTGTGTGTGTGTGTGTGTTTTAAATACATTAAATATGTTTGAATGTTGCCTAATCGCTAAAAACTTGTGAAAAGACTGAGAACAATTTAGTGCTGAATTGTTGAGAAATAGCATTAACTAAAATATGGTCCAGTCAGTGACATACTTGGGACCCTGGTGTTTTGAGCCCATCCTGCAGACACATCCACAGCGCCCCAAGAATTGGAGGAGAAAATTTAGGGACTACTGTTCAAAATTTTTGAACCTCATTTTGCTCGTCAATTTTTTTATTCATTCTAAATAATTTGACATACTTATTAACAACACTTCTCTGTGGTGCATTAATTTTACAAAATATTTTTGGGGTCAATTTACTGGGTCTGTAAAAATAATAATAATAATAATAATTTTGTCGGCTACAATTGAGGACTACAATGTGGCTGTCTTGTGCCAATCTAAAAACCACAAAATGCTGTCATCCAAATTGTACTAATTTGAGAAAACAAACAAACCATATAAACACACACACAAACAAAAAAGGTTTATTTTTTCCCAGTTATTTTTATTAGCTAATTTACCATTTCTTGCTATTCAATTCACAAGGCTAGCAAAGCTATGGGAACACATTGTTTTGATAGTATAAAAGCTGTGCCACAGCTAGCTATCCCTTATACGAGCGATGTAACATTATTTATTTATTTTTTCATTATTCTATGTACATGCCCTATAATGGACAGTAAAAATTCATTTCTTAAGCACATTTCAGAGGCTAGACTTTTTCTCTCTTTTTTTTTTTGCTTTTAATGAAGAGTTGAGTCAGTACTAGTTTATTACTACTAGATACTACTAGTATCTTTGTCTACAGATGTGCGAGCATTTTTGCTGCCCCTCTTGCTCTACTACATTAAAGGTGACTTGTGTTGGGGTGATTAGTGTCCGTAGAAAAATCATAGCCAGCATAGTCAACATCATTACCTGTCCTCTTTCCTTTATAGAGCCAGATTAATTTTTTATTGGTGTCTATGTCTGTGACCTTTGCTTTTTTTTTTTTTTCAAGCCTGACAGGTGATTTTTCTCTTGCCTTAGTGTTGCTTAGCAACTTGTGAAGAAAGAACACACCTCAATAGATGTCATTTCATTCAACCTCAAAGGGTTAGCATAGCATGTCTTTTGCTTTTTCCGTTGCGGTTTCGTCTGAAAGGATGACAAGAAGAGAAGAATATATCCCTGGAAGGTTCGGTGAATATAAATGGACACACAGACTAAGTATAAAAGACTAGGGTTATTTGTCCAGTGTTAGCAACTTATTTAGTCTCTTCTTGATAGTTGGAGATCATCTCCAGTAGTCATGTGGATGACTGAGTTAAAGTTTTGTTTCTGTTCAGTCTAGTTTAGCACTGTTGCTACTAGTATTATTTCAGTATGTCTCTATTTATAAACCAGAGGATGTTGTCAATCTCTGTGAAATGTGGACTTTGACTTGTGGACTTGCGATTAGCGGCTAGCTACCTTGACATGTTTCAACTTGCTGTTTTGTTGTTGTTTTTTCCATTATAAAAAGGACATTGAATTTTATCTTCTGTGACTGGTGATGTGCATTTGTGTCAATCTGTTTTGGATTTTTGACAAGAGTAAAGATGAAGAATGCTACATTAGCTTGTCGTGTTAGCCGCTGACTGGTTAGCTGCCAGATATGCTTGTCATTTGCCAAAGTTAGTGTTATATGTGTATGTGTTATGGTTTAGACATTTCAAGGCACAATAGTAGTCTAAACTGTCCCATAAAGTTTCCTGCTAAATTACCTCTTAAATATTGACTGAGTCATCATATTGTAAATTGGCATTTTAAAAAAAAAAAAACATCTTGGAAATAAAGGTAGGAAGCTAGGTGCCATATAGAAGAAGTGTGTATTTGATTTTTCATTATATTTTAGCTGGGCACAACAAACGATTTTGATTTTGATGTTTCCCAATGTGGAGGAAGAGGAAGTGCTTATTAAATAAAGGCTAGCAGCTCACTTTTCTTAGAAATTGCCATGGGTCTTGTATCATTATCGTGAGGCAGAAGTCCAGAGAGAGCCCGACAATGGCTTTGATGCTGTGAAAGTGAAAACTTCAAAGGGTTACACAAGAAAGCGTCACAATCGAGGTATGGAACTATGCAGGTTGGAGAAAAGCAAGTCATTGAGTGATGAAAACTTTCACATTCCGTGTCTGCACAACACAGAAATAGCGTACATCCATCCATCCATCCATTTTCTATCAACACTGGAGAAAATTGAACTCGATAAGGATTTTAGGCTGCCCTCTGCCGCAATAAGTTTTCTCTGTGCAACAGTGATTCGCAATCTCGGTTGTGAGGACCTCGAAAAGCAACCGTCACACAACATAGGATCTTGAGACGCACTTTAAATGCATGGTGGGAGACAACCACATGTATTTTGGATTTTACTCAAGTCTCTTTAGTTTTACTCTACTGGTTTCAGAAAACAATCCTCAGAATAGCCTTTGTGGCACAGCATGACTCCAAATTGTGGGCATCTCTGCAATGTTAATGCTGTAATGTTTTTTACTTGAGAAATATACTTTGTGCATGAAATCTTCTGTGTCTATACGTGGCTGAAGAAAAAGCAGTGGGCAGTGTATTTTTTGTATCCACTTTTAGCTTTCTAGTTATTACACAGTCGATGAGCGCGATCTTCATCATAATCATCATCCACCCTGCTGAAGCAAGCGGCGGCTTCCTGCAGCGCAACCAAGAGTCTGATAAGACGCCATTCGCCACCGCCGGTTTGGAGCAACAAAAATAGTCTCGCAAAGACATCCACATGTGACCGCCTACACACAGTCTGCTGGTTAAAAGGGTGCGCTTTGCCAAGGTGGCTGTAGTGCTTTTGGAGAGGAGATGAGAACACAGCAAGGTGTGCCTTGCAAAGGCTTGATATGTTTGTTCTTCTCTCTCAGGTCCACTTCAGGAAATGAGCAGCGGCTTCTATCCGAATAGGTCACGCCCAGAATCATGAGAGCTGTGACTTTGTAGTTGACACTGTAATGGCGGTGATGAGAAAATGGAGAACACACAAGCACAAGCCTGATTGTCATTGCCATAAATAAGCGAATCGATTGATAGATTTTCAGTCTATTTCAGGGGGTCCGCAACTTGCGGCTCTGAAGTCACATGTGGCTCTTTAGTCCCTGTCCTGTGGAGCTCTAAAAAAAAAACTGTCAAAATTAATATATGTTTTTTCTACATATAATTTTTTTTTAGATAAGATATTCTTTAAATGAATAATTATTTAGATTTTAAAAACTGAAGTTAAATATTCAAAAAAAAAAGAGTCCAAATTTGTAAGTTGTCAGACAAAGAGAGATGAAATGTATCTAAAAAAAAAAACTTTTTTAAAGTTCCTAATCATGTTGAAAAAGTGACCCTAAAAAAGGAAGAGGAAAAGTAGAAAATTACCATAAAAAGTACACAAAATTGCCCACAAAGTAAAATAAATAAATAATCATCATCATTTTTTAAAAGGTAGAAAATGTTTAAAAAAAAACAAACATATAATGTCCAAAAATAAAAAAAAAGAAAGGCAGAAAATCACCATAAAATGTCTTTGGAATTGACAAAAAAAAAATAATCACAAAATTCATTTTTAAAAAGGCAGAAAATAAACTGTTCAAAAAGTAACCATAAAAAGTCCAGAAACAAAAGAATTAATCCCCAAAATTACCACGTTATGTGTACAAAATTGGCGCCCAAAAATTCAGGTTTTTTTTTTAAAGGCAGAAAAGAAAACTTTAAAAAGTAACTATAAAATATCTAAAAACAAGAAGAAATCCCCAAAAATTACCTTAAAATGTCCACAAAATTGCCAAAAATGACCCCCCCAAAAAAGCAAAAAGGCAGAAACAAATGTAAAAAAAATAGCCATAAAATGTCCAAAAAAGGAAGAGATGTAGAAAATGACCATAATACAGCATGTTCATAAAAATGTCAGTAATGTCAAAAATTTTACAAAAAGACAGAAGATTCTAAAAATGAATGAAAAAGTAAACCTAAAAAATTACACACACAAAAAATATATATCAAAAAACGGTAGATGAAAGGTAGAAGAAAATGAATCTCAAAGTATTGTTATTTATTTTTTGACAGTATAGGTTGCTGACCCCTGGTCTATTTATTCACATTTTTGGTGTGCTTCACACAGTATACACAAGACTTGACGAGGGCGCTCAAAGCCAATACGGGGACCAAAGTGAGCAATTTATCCTCTAATATGCAGCCGCTGACAATTTTGCTTGGGGCTGTCGACTCAAAATCATATGGACGGGGTTTGGCGTTTGGATTGGCCGCCTGAATTTCTGCCTTCCAGCCTTTTCTGTGGCCTACCAGTTGCTCAAGGTGCAACTGCCATAAACTAAGAAAATACCTGACCTCGTCTGATCTTGGCAGCCACCTATTGAGTAACCCTCTGTGTATTATTCATAGGTTTGAAGGCAAGTATGTTTATCTATATGTGCCCGACAATTGGCTGGCGACTCTCACCCAAAGTCAAAATATAAACAAAAAAGATCCCAATGAGCACAAGCGCTATAAAAAAAAATAAAAATAGATGGTGGCTATTAACATTGCTATCGGGCATTTTTTGTTGTTGTTTCTCATTTTCTAAATTAATAATGCATGAATCTTAATGATAAAATTCACTGGCTGTGGTGTGTGTGGATTGTATTGCCCGAGTGGGGTTATTAATTGATTAACAAATTCCTCTGATTTTCCCTCAGATGGGTTGACTTGAACATGCGTGATCTTCCAAGCCGGTGTTGCAATTCAAGAGAGTTATAAAGACTCGATCTAATAGACCCGGGCAACTTGGCTATTTTGCAAGAGTGCACATTGCTTTCTATGGCACATATCAATGCCGGCACGCTAATACAGCTGCCTCTGTTGGATTCCTCCACTTTACGCTTCATCAACCCCGCTATTTTATTGGCTGTGACCCAATAAACCAATGTAATATGTAACAATGAGTGATAACCCAGAAGAGTTTTACAGAGGCAGCGCATGGGCTTGCCTCCTGTCCACTCCTCTTGGCCTCACGTCACTTTTAATGACTCTATAACTGAAGAAAGAAAGAAAGAAAGAAAGAAAGAAAGAAAGAAAGAAAGAAAGAAAGAAAGAAAGAAAGAAAGAGACAGGCAGACAGACAGAAAGAAAGAAAGAAAGAAAGAAAGAGACAGACAGACAGAAAGGAGAGAGAGAGAGAGAAGGAAGGAAAGAAAGAAAGAGAGAGTGAGAGAAAGAAAGAAAGAAAAAGAAAGAAAGAAAGAGAGAGAGAAAAAGAAAGAAAGAAAGAAAGACAGACAGACAGAAAGAAAGAAAGACATTGGACAAAACATGCAGTTCTAATTTGTAAAGCTATTAGAAATTAAATTTGCCATTCACTGTGACATTTCGCGGTTTGACTGATAGCCTATGAATAGATTCTCAATAAAGTGTTATTGAAAATTACAATGGCAAAAGTAAACGGGTTTAAAGGGCATACAAATTACAACTTACAGCTTCCCTCCATCGCCAACAGTTTGTAATTGGACTAATTGCACCTATTATTCATGCAGGCAGCATGGTTCCTGTTGAGTGTTGTGTTGGGGCGAGGACAAAAGGCAGCATTAGGCTGCGAGGGGGCCATTCACTGTGACAAGCAAGGAAGGACCAAAAAAAGACAAACATTTGAATGAGGGTATGGAAAGGTAGTGGAGGATATGAAACAAACTCAATACATTCAGGATCGCTAAAAGCACTTGTTCAACAGGTAGTGCACTCTAATGACATGAATGGTTTTAAGCTAAATCAACATTTGAGTTTCTGTTTTTCTGGGGATGTTTTTCCCCCCAAATGTTACTCATGTCTATTAAGATGATTGAGATAAAACTTAGGTAGGATTGAACATTAGTTTCACACGTGAGTCTAATTAAAGGAAACTAGAAGAAAGGGGGGATAATGGTGCTAATGAAGTGTGGAACTATGGTTGTCCTTAATGTTAATTATCACATTAGACCTATACTTACAATGTTTACTTGGGTCTGCAACCTGCGGCTCTGGAGCCACATCTCCTGTGGCTCAGTCGATCTCTAAAAAAAAATATATGAATAATAATAATAATAAATAGTAGAAATTCATATTTTCAATATTATTTTCATATTTAATTGTATTTTTTTAAGATAAAATATTATTTAAATTATTTATTGAATAAATAAAATATTTAAATATTAAAAGATGTCAGAGACAGAATTATTAAGTTGTCAGAAAGAGAAAGGTCGATGAAAAAAGTTTTAAAATGTACCTAAAAAAAGTCCAAAATGTGACCATAAAATGTCCAAAAAGGAAGCAGAAAAGCAGAAAATTACCATAAAATGTCCATGAAATAGGCCAAAATGTCAGAGAATTATTTTTTTTTAAAAAAGAGGCAAAAAAGAAAACATTCAAAAAGTTAAAAAAAAAAAG
Source organism: Vanacampus margaritifer (assembly GCF_051991255.1). Taxonomy (NCBI): domain Eukaryota; kingdom Metazoa; phylum Chordata; class Actinopteri; order Syngnathiformes; family Syngnathidae; genus Vanacampus; species Vanacampus margaritifer. The sequence goes on from NC_135438.1 coordinate 14,206,114, forward strand.
TAATAAAATGGTCAAAAACAAAAGTAGAGGACCAGAACATTACCATAAAATGTCTTTAGAATTGTCAATAAAGTCAGAAATTGATTTATTTAAGGCAGATACGAAAACCTTCAAAAAGTTAGTTTAAAATGTCCACAAACAAAAGAAGAAATCCCGAAAATTACTATAAAATCGACAAAAAAGTTGAGTTGTTCTCCCCCCCCCCCCTTTTTTCTTACAGCCTAATGCTCCCTTTTGTCCTCGCCCCAAGTCAGAACAATTTTTTTTTTTTTAAATAGCCATAAAATGTCCATAAAGGAAGAAGAGAGGCAGCAAATTACCATATGTCAAAAAAATTGTCAAAAATGTCAGAAATGACAGAAAGGCAGAAAAGTCTAAAATGTCTGAAAATTAAAAAAAAAAAAAAAGAAAAAGAAAAAAAGGATGAAAAGGACAAGAAAATGAATTTAAAAAATAATGGATATTTGCATATTTTTCTGTTATGGTGCAGCTCTAATTAGCTCTTGGTCCCTCAATGCAAACACAGTTTCATTCATCATAATCTTCAAATATTTTGTGGCTATAGATTTTTTTGTTTGTTATTATTTTGGCTTAAAATGGCTCTTGTGACAATAAAGGTTGCAGATCCCTTATTTAGTAGCACCATATTTTTAGATACAGCCTTAAGTCATATTTGGGAATGATGCAACAAGTTTTGCAAAGTTCCATTTGAAGATTCTCTCGTGAAAAAAAAATCTGTCAAACTCAAGATAGAAAAGGAAAGTGGACAGATGATCTATTCTGGTCTCTCCTAAGACATTCAATTACATTTAAGGCTCTCGTGTTGTCTTGGCTGTGGACTCGAGGTCAACCATCTGCCATATGTGCGTTTCTAAGCACTCTTGACAAGGTTTTCATTTCAGCATTATTTGTACTGCCATGTTGATCGCTCCTTCAAGTCTCAAGGCCCTTCATTGAAAGCTCTTTGCAGGAATTTCACAAGTCTTTGCTTTCTGCCATTCGGCCGATATTTGCGGAGGACTGTGTTTACGGCACGTCTTCCACTTACATAATGAAGTCAGCGCTGCGACAATGGGGGCGGGCATGCGAAGAAACAGAGCAGAATTAAGGGGCAAATGAAGGAGAGCCAGGCAGACAGGCGAAACCTTTCTCCGAGCCTTCAATGCTAAGCGACCCAGATGGCCAGCGTGCCATGTCGGATGCCAATTTGATCTCAACGTTGAGATCTATACGACGTCCCAACCTCCCACTTGGTGACCCGCCACTGTGTGTGTGTACGCTTTTGAAATAGCGATTGCACTGACGTGCTCCAAGTTGACATCTGTGCTGCATGACCCCTTCAGTAGATAATGGCAGTTTAGCCGCTATCAAGCTTGTGTCAGTCAACTTGCGCTCAGGAGATTCATTGTCGGGAAGGCCCGCAATTAGCACAAACTTTTGAAATCAAACCCCTCCAAGTATGAGCCTGCGTGCTCGTGTTCCATGTCGCCACATGCAAGGCCAGCCCTCTTCCCCCACTTCAAGGCCTTCAAGGCTCCAATAGAGCTCCCAGCTGGAAAAGCGTGGAAGGGAAAATCGATGTGTCTCCATTCAAGGCTGCTCCTCAGCTGTGCCATTTTCAGTCAATAAGGAAATCAACATCTTCCCTGCGGTTTGAAATGAAAAGCCTCTTTTGTTGCGAGTTCCATCGTCTATGGAATGATCTGACATGCGCCGCGTTGTGAGATGTTGCAAATGACGTGTCCATATTCATATGAAGCTGAATGGCTTTTAGGGAGAAACGCTGCATTGGCAGCAAAGGAATTGAGGTGCTACCGTCTACCTATTCTGTTGAAAGGTGGAAGTCTTTTTGCTCTCTCGCACACAACTAGCATGTGAATCTCATTTCTCCTCTGGCCCCAGGTGTTACTGGGACCGTTAATTCCCATCTGCATATATGCATACCGCCTCCTACTTGTTCCACTCTTTTCCTCTCAGTTGATGATATGCTTGTGCCTGGAGCATCACCACAACACACGATGACTTTGTTTTGACCACAGCAAAGATGCACAAGAAATGCATTAGGTGCAAAACAATAGTGCCCCTTCCTCCTCCTCATACATCAGTAACAGATTTGCTTGATATACATTTGATCAACATTTTACATTTGCTTCATATGTTAAATTGAGACATCAAACAATATTTATTTTTCGCTTTACAGGGACTTTAGTATATTGCAGTTAACTTCTTTTACACATAAATGACAAGTTCAAGGTTTTATAATGTTACATTTCTGACCACCAAAAAAACAACAACGAATAGCAATAGGCTACTACATTACGTAATGAAGAGTAGAATCCAAACGGATTATTTTCCCTATTCAGTGTCTCTTCTGGGAGTAGTTTTAAAGACGCTGCAAGCTACGATCGGGTATCTTGAATGAGAAGAAAACGATTTAATACGTATTCTAAACACATCGTCGTTGTTCTTTCCAACAGTGCCATCTGTTGGTGTGAGGGTATAACTGCTTAAGCAGCTGTAAAATGACACAGACCAGTATGCCAAATGAAAGAGAAAAAAACGAAAAAGAAACTAGAAAAGAACAGGAAAAAAGTTGTGCTTAGTACCTAAATGTGGCTCTTTAACTGATAAGCATTGGATAATTGTTTAATACTGTAAAATCATAAGTACCGTGTTAACCCCTGGGCGTTATTTGACCATTTTTTGGCTTTTTGTTGGTTCTGACCAAGCCATTTCAAAATAAAATAACGCCCAGGGGTTTTAAACTCGTTGCCTTTGAACCAGTAATGAACCTTGAAAGAACCTCGTTGGTGTACTGTACATTGGTGCAAATGTATCCACGGGTGCTATTGAACCAGAAGTGCAAAATATAATATCTGAAGCACCTTTATTTATTCATCAGAACATAGTAATACAAAATGCAATTCAATTTAGTCCACAATATACTGTTATATTTGTGGGAAAATACATAGATTGACTTTTTGGGGAGAATGCAATTGATCCGCGTGGGAAAATATGCAAATAAAACCAATCAATAGCTGTAACTTCTCGTTTCATCAGTTTAAAAAAATATAATATTAAGTCAATTTAGAACTTTCATTATTTAGGTATTTAGTTGTCATTATTTATAAATAAATAACATTTGTCAGCGTTGATGTTTTTGGCCCAATGTTTCATATTTTCTAACCCATTTGCAGATAACAACCGCTAGAGGGAGCTATATCATATCTTTTTGCGCACCAAAGTTGCGCGTTAAGTACGGATAAGTTTACGTGTGAAGTTTACAAGAATCACCCACAACACTAACTACAAATGTGTCTGTCGAGCTCTTAAGAATAAAAGCATTCCGCGGTTGTTAAAGTAATACGTCATTGTTTCATATGAATGATAAATTGTTATATTTGAAGAAATAGTTAGATTAAAGTTGTATTCATTATAGCGTACAAATGTATGACTTGTTTGAACACTGACAGGTAGAATACTCTTATTGTGAAGTAAAAACGGATGCAGTGTCACTCACTCCAGTGACTGACAACAGTCGGACCGGTGGCAACTGTCAGATGTCCCGAAGTGTTCCCTGCATGGTCTCGCGGCGATGTGACCGTGTGGCCGCCGCGTCCAGGTCAGGATGGACCTAATGAAAACAGAACATGGCTACCACATGAACACGCTGTACGGGGAATTCACGGCCAGCACCGGGAACCGAAAAGTCAGGTGCGCCGTGAGCCTGACTGACAAGGAGCTCGTTGTCCAACGGCTCACATCGGTACCTGCGGGCCGGAGCCGAATGGTCCTCAACCTGAAGGACTGCGCCGGCTGCCGGGCGTACCGGGAAGAAGACGATGCGGATCCGGCGGCTTACCTGACGGCCTCTTTTTACCCGCTTAAGCGACGTTGGCTGGGCTCCGGGCTCTCGCGGCAGAGAATGGAGCAGTGCTTTCGTCTCTCTGCGCTCCAAGACCCGCGAGCCAACCTGGAAGAGGCGGAAAAGTGGGCTTGCGCCGTCCGGGAGCGCTCGAACCGGTGGCAGCATCTTAGAGAAGGTAAGAGTCTTTTTTCCCTATTTCTTTTAAGCAGGTCAGAAATTAAATGAACTCTGAGGATGCTATTATCTCATCAGTTGTCAGTAACCAATTAAAATAGCTGACATGTTTTGAATTCTTGTGGCTGATGGGTCATAATGAATAAGTAAGTGTCATATTCTGTTATCTAGGCACCCAGGCTTTATTGTGTTTTTATCCACGGTGATGCCAGACAGTGATTGGAAGTTTGTGTTCTCTGTCGTCACCAAAATCAATCAATCAATCAACCAATCAAGTCTATCCAGTTTGGATTTAAGACTGCCACCGGCACTTAATCTAAGCATTATTTGGCACAACGCTGTGGAATTGTGAATAGCACGTCTAGGTTAAAATCTGCCAAATAGAGAGAACATCAAAATGGATGTGGGTTCAAATCCGCTCTCTGACCTTCCTGGGTGGAGTCATGCTCTCCCCGTGCTTGTGTGGGTTTTCTCTGCAGTTCTCTGGCATATTCCCACTTTCCAAAAAAAAACATGAATCACGTGTAAAACACAGGTGTAATTGTAAATAGGAGAGTAAACATTTGATTGTCTATACTGTATGTGCCCTGTGATTGGCGACCAGCCCAGGTGTACCCCACCTCTCACCCATAACCCTATTGAACATAAGTGGTATAGATTATAGAAAATGAATAGATGGACAAATATGGTTTTACTTTAACATTCAATGTCATTATTTGTTTCTCTGCTTTATGTATTTATTTGCTCATTTTAAAAGTTAAAATTGACTGTAAAAGACTCCTGAGAACCTGTAGGGAATTAGAGCTGTTAAATTCCTGAAATACTAACAAGTACAATTACTCCTGTGCGGAATGCTGAAGACTGCCAAAGATAAGTGATCTGTAAGCTTACGTGTCCTATATTAAAATGCATGAAGAGTATCACTGGCACATTGTGACCCAGATAACATCTCCCAGTTTGCATAGATAAAAAAATAAAAATAAATACAAAACATGCTGAAACTTTATACGTCTTGTCATTGTCAGAGGAGGAAATAGCAGATGTGAAACACTTACCATGGAACTGTAGTGATCGGACAGGTTTTGTACCCTGGGAAACATAAGAGTCAACTAACTGGCTTTGTTGTCAAGCAATGCGCTCCGCCCGCTTAATTCACATTAGGCCTCTGTGCAACAGCATCTTTAACCTTCTCTGCATAATTGAGATGAGAGAGTTTGGATACTTGTGAGAATTGATTTGAACACTGACATCTTTGTGATGCCTTAAGGTGTAAATCACTGAGGGTTTTTTTCTTCTTCCTAGGAAAAAAAAAGAGAAGAATAAAACAGTGTATCACCATTACCTATTCAATCTGAGACAATAAAGCTTGAAAAGAACTAGCAGTTGGTTCTACTGTATGTCGATGGGGCAGCCGTGGCCGAGTGGTGTCCTTGAGCAAGGCACCGATACCCCAGAATTGCTCCCCTGCTCCAATGTGTGTCACTAATGTGTCTGCTACTGTGATGAAGAGGTCAAAGTTCAAACAAATCATCTGCCAAGCCTGGCAAGTCCCATGCATATGTTTACATACGTCCCTGCTCACACATTTATAATTGACAGAGCAGCTGCTGCTGCTGCTTTGCCCGAACAATCTCATCAAAATTGATCCGATTTTGTCAATAGCGGGATTCAGCTGTGTTGTGGACAGCATTATCATTGTTATGATGCAGGCGACGGCAGTTGGCCCAAGAGGTTACTGATCAAATCAATCGGTTGACCTGAAGCAATTGACCTGCGCTGGCCAAAAGCAGCAAATCAACACCACAATATCAGATAATGGGATTCAAATGGTTAGCACATTTAGCTCACTGTTTTGAGGTCAGGGGTTGAAATCCAGGCTTCGGCTTTCCCGTGCTTGTGTGGGGTTCTCAAAACATTTTTCTTAGGTTAATTGAAGACTCTTGAGTTTTCTGTATGTGAGTGTTCTTGATTGTCTATTTGTGCCCTGTAATTGGTTGGTGACTTTTTCAATGTGTGCCCTGACTCTCAGTCAGTCAGTCAGCCTCGAGGAAAGGCAGAAAATAGATGGATGGGGTTCAAATCTCAACACTATAATGCAAACTTGTTTATCACAGCCAATTATACCATGCAGACATGGCTTCTGTAGGCCAATTTTTGTTTATAGTCCCATCTCCAATTTTTTAATTTGCTTACTTTCCCCATATTAAATGTGTTTTATAATCCAACTCTCTATACCTATTTCATTTGCAAATAACATTTGTCTGAATAATTCATCAGGCATCCACTTAAGCAGGCAGCATGATCATTGTGAGGAACTCTCCCATGATAAAGCTCAATAAAACCACATATGTGTAATTAAATTCAATTATAAAATTCAAATGTGAAAATATCCCAGAAGAAAACATTCTGCTCCGGGAGCTACACTCATAAAGTGCTTGCTCATTCATTATTTTGGCTTTATAACTAGAACATTTATACTTAAGTACACGTTGTCTGCAACTTGTCAACCTTAGAATTCACAATCCAACGAGCTCTTTTTCTGTGTTTAGCTCATCGTTGTTTCCAAAGTCACACCATGGAGGAGATGCCATGTTTTACTTTATTGTGGCATTTTTATGAATTGCCACTCGTGTCAGTGAAGTTCACCAACCAAGCAGTACAATTTTGTTCAATTTGGTATGGGATGAATTTTACGAGTTTCCATTCTTACCCACAAACAAACAATGGTTGTCTTTATTTTTATACAATATGTAGCCTTGTCCCTAGAAGAAAATACTACATGAGGTCCTCTGAAAAATCTTTTGCAATGGGTACTAACTGAGATGTCCTTTTAAGTGTGAAACCACAAACGGAACTCTCCAGCTCACTGCTATTACTCAATTATTAACTTAACCCAGCCTGAGTTATTGCTGCTTTGATATTCAAAACCTCAAACTTCTGATCCTGCTATACTGGACTTGCTGAGACTGAACACCAGCAAAGAAACCACCACTTACCATGTTATCCAAAAGCTTCTGATGCAGACAATATAATGAAAATGACAGAGAGATCGTAGCCGCCCCCACAACTGCCTTTTCATATCTTCACTCACGTAATATATGGTTGTGTGTGAAGACTTGGCGGCTGATTGCTGTTCATCACATATGGTATTTATGTGAGAGTGTGTGAAGCTGTACAGACCGCTCGAAAAAAAGAATTGTGTCAATAATGGTGCGAAAAAAATGACTTACTGTTGCAAAAATATTGTGATTCAGTGAATATACTGTAAATGACCAGTGAAGAGGAACTTCTGTGGAACAGACATCACATCAGACCTGATGTGGAACAAGTGTAGAGTTCCTCTTTCAAATAAACCTGCAAAGGGAACAAAAAAAAAATTGTCAGCCAGATTTTTTTTAACTTAGTTGTACTAAAATAAAAAATAAAAAAGTACTACAAATGACAACAGGATTCCGACTCATCCTCATCGGCCGTTTGGTCCGTGATTCAGCTTCTCATGTGTTGAAAAATTGTGTATGAATTTGTAACATCCTTCTTCCTCTTACAATTAGTTACATACAGTTGCCTCAAACTACTCTTTAAGGGCCACTTTCTTGTGCGTGTGCGCGTTTGAGTGAAACGCATTTCCTGGCAGCAATGATTCAATCATTGACTTAACGCTGTCATTTACGCACATTCACGCGAGATACGACTCCAGGCAGAAGGAACGACTCGAAATGTCAATGTCAAATCTGAAATCATCACTTAATGTGTTAACTTTGACGTTTAGTTCCCATATGCGTCGCTTTAGAACAAAGACTCAGGTTCCAAGAACCAAAAACAACGCTATCGGACTTGCATACAAACCTCAATGTCGTCAACTCTGAGCCTCTCTTAAAATAGAGCTGCAGCTAGCTAACCGCCAGCACCTCCTCCTCTTCCTCCTCCCTCCACACTCTTTATGGTCTCATTCAGCAGAAGTAAGCGTGTGTGCCCAAAAAGCCGCCACTTATTTTACAAGCAACATTATGGAACGGCACATCTATTTGCTGCTGCGGCTGGGCCACTTGTGAAGTCTGTCGATAGCTGCAGTCTGCAATGAAACTGTAAATGAAAAGGATCAGACAAAATTAAATGTTCTGAAAAGGACATTTGAAAATATATATGTATAAAATTGTTTGCTCACTTAATTTGCAGGTTGTTGATTTGGATGAAATGTTGTGTTATCTAGAAAAAAAAAATAGCTGAGAAACACAATACATGAGACCCATTTGCCAGTTATGTAAGAAAGAGAATTAAAATGTTCCAGTATGGGACCAATACAATGTTTTCTTTCTGCTCCGACAACCTGCAAATTAAATGATCAAATGTGTAAAAGTGTACAGTTAATATGGTATAAACGTAGTACTGTGGCGATTATGGTAGCGGATCAAGAGAAATTTGATTTTGGAATGGCTTTAATGTTGACGCACACGCAAGAAATTACCTTCAAGCTTCAAATGCTGGAAAAGCTGCATTTATGCATTATTTAGTTTTTAGTGGATTGAAATTGGGTCTCTATGTCATATTACAGAAGGGACAGATTCGCACCAGGCCAAATTCATGTTAATCCGTTAATCCCTTTAATGTGGAAACTGGATTCCCTCCTAATGGGTGTTTGTTCGGGTTTAAGAGGCCTCGTCAACGCAGAGCAACAGGCAGAAATAGGAGACCTCAGTTTGTTGGTGGTACGAGGGGTTCACAGAGAAACCTTTTTTTTTTCTTTAAACAATTTCAAATTATGACTTGAGTGTATGTTGAGTTCAAGAAAGGGACACGTTGCAGAATATCACAAGTCTAACGCGTCTATTCTCAGACTCCCAAACTGTGTGCGCCCAGATTGCTATTATAAGATCGCTTTTCCGGCTCTTGGGTTTCCCCCCCTTTCAATTAGGACATAGGAAATACTATGGCGGATACCTCAATATAGTGATTACTCCATTAAGATTTGGGCCGGTTCCCGTGCTCTTGCTTGGAAGAATGCAGAGTCGTCGTCTATAATCACACATCACAACACAAATTTGGCTCTCGGCTTTGGCACTTAGTTTTGACTTTTGTGACAATGGGGACTTTCAACTTTTCCAGCCATGATTGGCTTAATTGTTCAGTGAGAGCTGCCGTAAATGCCAAATAAAACTTAAAAAAAAAGATCAAATGTTGCACATCATTTGGCAATCAGGGCAACACCCACTCCTCTACAAACAAACTAGACTCATTATCCTCGGACATAAATCCACCAGTCCTCTTCTGACGACTGCCCAGCTCTGTGCATGATGGGTAAATAAATATACAACATGTGTCACAGTTTGGGCACTGCAGCTAATGACGGAGGAGGAAACTGGGAGCAGACAGAGGCGAAGAGATAACTCACTCCGGAATGTCTTGGGGAGGGAGGAGTGGCACACAGGAAGTGGACGGGATTTGAATGTGACCAACGCGGACACGCAGGCAGCCGGGGTCAGGGCCTCCAACGCCAACTGGCACGCCTCCTGATTCGCAAGGCCACTAAAGTGCCACTATCACTGCTAGCTGCACTCAGAATTCCAGAGGAACATTCTTTGTCGTTCGCTCAGTTGTTGTAACTGTGTGACTTGTATGATGCCTTTATTACCTCCCCCAAGGACCTACCTTTTTTTTTTTTTTGAGGTACCGACAACTTTCTCCTTTACTTCTCCTCCCATGTTGTGGGACAGATGGCCCAATCCATCTTCCTTCATCTCCTCCTTCCTGCTGAGCCTTCTAAAGAAGATCATCGTCAAGCGTCTTTTAAAAAGATTCGGGATCTGTGATCGGAAAGTCTTTGTAACCCTACACAGTACTCTGAAGTCTCCTTCATCCCTAACATATTCAATATGCTAATTTGCACCATAACATGAGCACGAGATTGGTGTATACATGAACAGTTTAGTTTGAACGATAAGTAGTCATTTGGACCAGGAATTAATGCTTACAAAAAACAACAACAATCTTGTAGGGAGGAAAACGGTGTGTCTGACTGCCTTGGCAAAATTAGATAATAATAATAATAATAATAATACACTGCACCTGCTCAGTTCTCAGCTCTGCAGTCGCACGGGTTTCCTGCGCGCCCATATTTGGATGTGCTGATGTAGTAGCCTATCGCAAAGTAAAAATGGAAATTTTACAATTGGTTTAGACTGCACCTCGACAAGATGTATCATTCATTGTTACAAAAGAAAGCTATGACTTTGCTCATTTTAATGAGGAGGACGAAACGTGCAGCAGAGAAAAACTAATGGCTCAGTGGGAACTTGGACAACTTAATCATGCCGTTACTTGTAAACAAGTTCGCCAAAATAACACTCTTCTGCACCGCTCCATTCCGTGGTTCCCGCCCGTCACCACCTACACAATGAATACGCCCTGCTAAATGCAGTGTGAAAAGGGCATTATGTATTGCTTACTTAAAATCAGTTATATAATTACCCCAACTTAAAAGACTGTGTATTGTGCACTGTCACACATTTTTTGTGGCAGTCATCACATGACCAAATTTGTACAATTGCAGGGTTGCTGCTGAGTGACTTGTCGCATCCCTGTCGGATGATGGTGCTGGTGAATCCACAGAGTGGGAAAGGACAGGCGCTCACGCTCTACAACAACCACGTCCAGCGGATGCTTAACGAGGCCGGCGTCCTGCACACGCTGGTCATCACCGGTGAGCACGAGCACAAGAACACACCACAAAGTTGACAACAACACGCTCTTTAGTCCTGTTGTGTTCATGCTGATATGTCCTTGCTGCAGCATACACTTGAAAAAACAGGCTTAATTTGTTACTTGACCTTTAACTGGCTTTAACATTTAAAGCTGCTACTATAAGTAAAATTGATGAATGTTGCGCCTTGAAAAATACAAGATTTTTTTCAATTTTGAAATTGAATTATTATGGCTTATTAAGGATAATCCAAGCATTATTATGGGCATCTTGTAAATGTAATTCAATCACGTTATCTCGGTCATGTCATTGAAGGTTAGTAAACAAGCTCACTGACAGACACGTTTTTTTTTTACTGCTGAAATCTCACCGATCGTCTCTTTAGTGTTAAAAACCACACGGCTACACGGAAAACATGCCCCAAAACACCTACTCCAAATGAACACGTCATTTTTCATGCTGTCATTATGTTGATCAACTGCCTCTGACCCACGTGCAAGCACAGCTGTTACGTAACCGATGTACATGCGCACATGCATTCACATACTGTATGCATAAAGACACACACAGTCTCACAAAATCCCCTTCCACACGATTTGCTTTTTTTATTTTTTTATCATCACTAGCCTCCATACCGGCTGGTAATGATTATGCAACACAGATTTATGATGAGCTAGTGTGACACAAATTTTACCAAACACACACAAAAAAAATATGAATTGTAAGTCATTCATCTATGTGAGCGAGGAAAGGCTGAAACTGTGCATTTAAGTGACTGTGGGGAAATACACACTTTTTTGGGGGGGAGGGTAGAGATGCACTTTTTGCCACATTAATCCTGAAGGAAATAGACTTTCGGATTTACTCCTAAAATCTACGACCACGGGCAAGGGAATCTGGTTACAATCTATTCAAGTCAAATATTGTGAACCATTTTAATCTCTGGTTTTAAAATGAAATCTACCCAAGTAATGATTTGGTTTTATTTAGATGCACTTAAGACTGCTCATAACAAAAATAATGACATTTAAAAATTAGATGACTTCTGATGATTAATTCGATGTAATAAAGTTTTTGAAATTGTCCATTGATTAACAAATGCACCTCACCAGTGAGTAATGTTGTGTTTGACGCTCTTTTAATCTTGTGTGTATTATTTACAGTAAGTGTGTGTGTGAATTACTGTGGCTTGAAGTGTCTAGCTAACAAAAGTGGACAAACTCATTATGCGTTGCTTGGCTGTGTGGCAGCTGTGGGCACTACTGCAGGGTTGGAGGATAGATGAGGCATGACTGCATTGCTAGAGGGTGTGCGTGTGCGTGTGTGTGTGTGTAAGCATGTCTTGGTCAGTGTCAGCAGTGTCAGAAAAGATGGCACGGCTATGTTTCTTCTCCCTTACTGCACAAGTACCCAAGGATGTCTGTCAGACAGCATTAAGAGCAGGACGGCTCCACGCTTGTCCTCCTTTTGTGCCCCAAGAAAAACACTTCACTGTTTTACCAAAATGAAAAAAAAAACGCCTCACTCGTTTTTTCCATGACTTGCATTTAAAGAAATAAGTAACACATTACGCTAAAATAACAGCTTTAAATCCAATTTAAAGTTGCTCCAGCTTGTAATTAGGAGAATTGTATCTCTATTGTTGCCATGGTAACACTAGACCACCTACATTAGTGAGCTATCATAATGTACCTTCCTGTATTAGCGCTAAAATGCCTGTTTAAAGTTATGTACAGGGCTTGTACAAGTGTTCAACATACAAAATATTTCAACAATCTTTATTTTAATCCATAATGTTCTAAAACACACATTTTATTAGCATTTAGCATGCATATGTATGTAGCATCAGCTGTCTGTTAGAGGAACCCGAGAGCACCAAAGACTGATTGTCTTTTGTCACAATGAAGAATTGTGAAAATTCTGGATACCTGACATTTATGGAGGACCAAAAATGCCAAAATAAAATAAAATAAATAAATAAATAAACGTAAAAAATAAAAAGGGATATAAAAAATATATAGTTCCAAAATTAAATAAAAAAAATAATATACATGGAAATAAAAATGTATTTACACATAAATAAATGAATAAATAAAAGTAAATAATTATACACAAAATAAAAAAACGAGATTCAAAAAATAAAAATAATATAAATGCGGAATTAAATACAAAACTAAATATCCATCCATCCATTTTCTTAACTGCTTGTCCTCACAAGGGTCGCGAGACAAAACTAAATAAATAAATAGAATTAAAAGTCAATCAATAAATAAAAAGTCTCTGCTCTCATATTTATTTCATGGTGCAGACGCTGTCAGCAGAAAATGCGTCATGAAATGTTATTCAAATGAGGGGGAGCGGTCCTAAGTGTGTCTTGGTTAGACTCCGCCTACTACTTCACAAAATTGTCTTCAATAGAACGTGTTTATAAAAATATTTCACTCTCTTGTTCTCATAACAGAGTTGTTTTAGTTTCTAAAATATCTGCTACTTGATGAACTGTAAATGTTTATCAATGTTCAAAATAGGCCCATGTCAATTTCCAAAGGATCCTCATAGTTTAACTTTTAAGGGTTCGGACTGGATTTAGAACAGGAAGTTGCCATCAGCGCCTCCATCCACGGCTACCAACCAGATTTCATTTGGTCATCATAGCTAGAGACTGGCAAAACACCCTAAATACATAATTACAAATGATAGGACTATTCCAAGGAACATACCGATAATGTGTGACTTTAGAATATGTCTATACTACACTATGTCCGATACCTGAATGGCTTATTATTCTACAGACAACTCCCTTAAACATCATAAATGAAATTCGTTTTTATCTTACGTAAAGCCAGCAGTGGTGGTGTTATTATGTTTTGCAAAGAGCCACTGCCTGTCTTGACAATAACCTTTGAGGAATACATCAGGCCAAAAATGTATTCTGTTCGTAACGTCAGCATGCCCTGACTTGAGTACGAGTACAACACAGTGAGTGTTTGAATTAATATAAATGTAATTATACGTGCAGCAGTCGTCCCTTGGCATCTGATTAAGCTATCAGAGTGATATGCACACACGCGCGCGCACACGCACGCACAGTCAGTCATCACCTGCTGTTAGTGAGGTGGTGGAGCACTGCAACTATTAGGCAGCTCCTTGCTGCAGAGTGCACATTCATCTGGCGCTGCCTGCTTCTAATGAATGATGCACGATCAGCACATTAGCACAGAAACTCTCTGGATGGCAACATTTCACATCAATCAACGGTGCAGTAAATAGAAGCCAATTAAGGGTTTTAGCACATTTGTGTCTTCAGTTCAATTTGAGCTCAACAAGTCATTTTCATCACTTAAGTCAGCTGTAGAACACTTTCAACAAGTCATCATTATGGAGTTCCCGAAATAAATTCTCAGACTAGTTTGACTAAAAAAAATAGGACGCTGTTTTTAACAAAAGCAAGCATAGAGCGCAAATTATGGTCCACACTGAATTTGAAAGAATTTCTTAGATCTTTGTCAGTGGTAAGTTAACTTGTGACTAAATTCAGGACTGTAGATTTTAGAAGCTTGTAATATTTCCTGCTTACTCTCTTTATGTAGATCTGTATTTCAACCCACAGTCTTTGTCAGCCAAATTGTCAAAGTTAATAAGCACCAACAGCAAAACATACACCAAGGGGGGCGGCATCACTTACTCTACTTATGTTTTACAGAACATCAGAACCATGCCCGCGAGCTCGTGAGGGAGGCCGACCTGTCCCAGTGGGACGCGCTTGTCATCATTTCAGGGGATGGTCTTCTGTTTGAGGTAACCAAATACTCCAAAAGTTCAACATTGAAAGACCTCATGAGTAAAATAAAGAGGCGTTAAAAGGGAAAGTGGGTAGAATTTTGTGCCATCTAGTGGTGAACTAATAGAATGCAACAACCCAAGTTCGAAGCTCATGCATTTTGAAGCACATGCACTACAGTGCCTCAGAGAGACCACACTTCAAGCATACCACCAATTAACGTTTGCAAAACTCTTTTCCTTTGGGTATCCGTAGCAGAAAAATGGCGGCATGGCGCAGCACGACCTATGTGTTATAATTAGCTATTACTAGACCTAAGATGATATACAAAAAATGTATGTCGATGTGATAAAACTTTTTTTTTTTTTGCATAATATTGAAATCAATAATACAAATTCTACACGCTGTTCTAAGGTAAACACATTCAGAGCTTTGCTGAAAACTCTTAAATCATTGCATAATTAAATGTATATTTTTTTGGTGCAAGGTTATTATAGTTAATGAAAATACACAAAATAAACAAAAATTGAAAAAACACTTTTTGTTAAAGGATCTTTGTGCAGTTTGTCACTTTTTTACTCACGACTGCCACCACTGGGCCAAAGCGTAACTGCAGCATCTGTGTCAGGCTCGTTCATGGTGCGCGTGCAAGCACTTGCACGATCTTAAAGCGATAGCCATAGTTGAAAAACAAAGACATGACTTCAAATGAGGTAAAGTGTGCAGGGTCCGCACACTCTACTATAAAGATAAAAGCTCTAAGGTGCAGTCAGACTAAAACAGTCAGGGCTCTTCGTACTCATCTGGGCATTGGTGGGCATGCATGATGTAGAAAAAGCTTTAGCATTACCTTTTTAAACGGCACAATGCACGTTTAACAAAATAAAATAAAAACAAAAGTGCTTTTAAAAAAAAAA
Organism: Vanacampus margaritifer; assembly: GCF_051991255.1. Lineage (NCBI taxonomy): Eukaryota > Metazoa > Chordata > Actinopteri > Syngnathiformes > Syngnathidae > Vanacampus > Vanacampus margaritifer. The sequence continues at coordinate 14,221,551 of NC_135438.1, forward strand.
AATGAAACTCAAACTACATTTTACATTTATAAAAAATAACTATAATGCTCGTGAAAATGTCGTTCGTTTCTGTCTTTGTTAAAATTGTACATGAGATTTCAGGGTTCATTTTAAATTATGTCGGTATTGCTGTAGCAGTACAGAAGAAGGAAGTCGTTGGAAAACTACAATTTACTTTATTTAAAAAATACTTAGTGATTTTTTTCATGTTGTGTCCAACAAATACTCCATACTTAAAAAAAAAAAAAAAGAAGAAAGAAACTAAAACTAATAACTCAACTAAACAAAGCATTTTTGATTTTTTTTTTAACTAATAATCCTGCTCTAAAATTAATTAAAACAAACTGAATTTTAAAAACTTAAAGTCAAAACGGAATAAAAATGAACTATACTGAAGAATCCCCAATAATTCTAACCCTGTTTTGGTGTGCGTTAGGTAATAAATGGTCTCATGGAGAGATCAGATTGGGAGGAGGCTATCCGTACACCACTTGGTATACTTCCTGGCGGCTCAGGCAATGCCTTGGCTGCATCCATACATCACTACGCAGGGTGAGTCACACACACACCACAGCACTCACAATCACTATTCAGGGGATATTTACGTAACAAAAATAGACCACAAAAAAAAAAAAGTAGTGGACGACATAACCACTTGACTGCCCAGTGCCCAACGGCTATAATGGGTCCCAACTATAGGAACAGGAGCATTTTCACATGCTGAATGGGGCATGGAGTTTGAAAGCCAACAGGCATCGTAATGGCGCCGTGAGTTGCATTTGGAAACATTTGTTTTTATTTGACTTATGGGGTCATGAAATCCGTTGAAGTGACTCATCTGTGTTTGTGAATGGGAGAATTTGGCCCTAAATGATTACTCTAGCATGACTAACACTCGTCCCAGACACCAATAAAACGAGTCTAACCAGTCTGGAAACAAGCTAATTAATGTCACGTGATTGACAACGTACTGCCATGCTGTCACGGCAGGTGAGCCCAGGTCAGTGTGTGATCCATTATGCAGATTAACAGAAGTTAGACATCCTCTGTTAATTACATCAAAGCTGCAATTATAACAATTTTACCTTTAAATCACAGCTTCAGAATAGCACGGACTGTACACATCATTTTTTTCGTGGTCCACTAAAGCCGTGTCAAATTTACATTTCTTGCGCAATAGACTTCTTCATTTTGGCACCAAATTTGTCATTTTTCTTCTCGAGAACAATGCACTTCAATAGTATTTCATTGTTGTTGATAATTAATGATTGCCAAATGGGAGTGGTTGAGGTTGCCAAAATCAAGACAGAAGGAAATGAATGGAACTTTACTGCATTCACTTATTAGTCAGATTCCCAACAATAGAAAGCGTGTTTTTCTCTCCTCATCATCGAGACTCGCTCATCAGCTGCCATCCATCACTTCATTCAAATTCTATGAGAGATACTCTGGTGTGCTATTCCTTCTGATGAATTCCTTGGCCTGTACCCGTCAATCCCTTTCACATGCTGTATGGCAGCGCTCCAGTGACAACAACAATAGAGGAAGGGTCCAGGCTCTGTATTGTTTACGCTCCTCACATCACATACACTCGCACTCCCGCTGCATCCAGAAGCTCCGTGTCGTGTCTGCTTGCTGCAGGCTGCTCACCGGCAGGCAGTACGTTTGGGATTATTCCCTGATGAATGGGGGGGGGGAGGTTTGCTAGGTGCGGCGTGCTGTGCTTCAAATGAGCACCAGCTACAAGCTAGCTGCTATTATGCAATACGGCGAAGAGCGCAACATGCGCGCCAGGGGGGCTGCGAGCTTCAACGAGACGCACGTCGGATGTATGGAGTCAAATTAGGAAAGTTCTTGTCAGGTCATTTTTGAAATGTTTAGTACATTATTAGCAGTTTTAGCTTTAAACGTCAGCTTCGTCTTTAGCTTTACAGATGCCGCATTTGCTCTGCAGATGATGTGTTATAAAGCACGGTGTAAAGAAATTCACAGGCAAACAAGGCGATTGTCTATTTGGAGTGAGGTGTTTATTCAAGACCACCAGTTCAGGGAATACTTTATATTGCTCTATTATTTTTTTCCAATTTGGAATTCATTATACTTTTTGGTCCCTCAAGGAGAAATTCAACACAGACTCCAATTATAAAATGACAATGAAAAACATAAAAGAGATTAACGGCAAAATGAATGACATCCTACAAATAATCTGGCAACAAATAGTTTTGGTTATTAAGTTGAATTAGTGCTTGTGACTTCTACTCTTTTAACACGTTTTAACAATCAAACAAAATCACGTCTTCATTCAAATCTCATAGAAGCGTGACAACTATTACAAGATTGATTGTCCTCATAAGAAAGATTGCAAGTTTAAAAATGTATATATATTATGAATAAACAGTAAAAGCACTGACATTTAAAATTTGACTAATGGAAAAACAACAGTGAGGTTTCAATTGGTTGTGACCTTTTAAGCAGAAAATGATAGAAGAGGACAAGAGCAGCAAAAATGTAAATTAGACTCTTTGCACAACTGCAGTGTGTGTGTGTGTGTGTGTGCGTGTGTTTGCGTGTTTGAGAGAGAAAAAGCGAAAGATAGATCGAGATTATGACCTTCTACACCCTTGTCTCCATTTCCCCAGATGGGACTGCCTTTGTTGTCTCACTGGCCTGTCATGTCTGAAATCACCACTCTAAACGCACACACACACACACACACACACCCAGCATCATCCATCTGCCTTCATGGCTTTATCAAGATGCTGTCTCCCCACAACCATATTGGTCCGAAACAATCAAGATAACTCATGATTGAATCTCTAAAAGGCATTCATACAGCAGCCTTGACCAGTTTCCAACCCTCCCCAAATATTAAGGGCACCTTCATGCTTTCATCTTTGTCTGCATATTTATTTTGGGAACTTAATTATTAACGCAAATCTAATCCCAGAAGAATGGCGTTGGTTTGAAAAACACTTCTTAAATTTATAATTTATCAAGGAAAAATGTGTTTCACTGATTTTCCCAAAATGGCTGTGACTCCTTACTTGGATTTTTTTCGTGTTTGACTCTTGGTTGGATTTGGGAATGTCATTCTGGCCATCTGATATTCTGTAATTCAGAATAAAATTCTTTGGGAGATCTACTTTTATCTGAGCCCGTCCCGTCTATGGCAGAGGTGGGCAATCTCGGTCCTCGAGGGCCAAAGTCCTGCAGGTTTTAAAGGTTTCTCACTTCCAACACAAGATGATTCCAATCAACAGGATCGTTATCAGGCTTATGCAGAGCTTGCTGATGAGCTGATCATATATCAGCTGTGTTGGAGAAGAGCAACATGCAAAACCCGCAGGGCTCCGGCCCTCGATGCCCACCTCTGATCTATGGTGCTCCCATTACACCTTTAGCATTAAGATAGCCATCTTAAAGACAAACTGCTGTGGTTGTTTTAAATAAACAAGATGTAATTGCCTTTATTGTATGCTTATTTTGACATTAAACCTCAGATGGGAGTACCGTTATACAGCCTCTTTTATAGGCATTTAAAAACCTTTTGTGATGAGGCATGAAGTAGTGTGGGTTTAATGTAATTGTAAAAAATCTGACTGCATTTGAAAGCATCACTAGCTGTGTCTGTGTTGTGCTGCGTTCAGGGTGTCTAACCTGCCTGCTTTCCCGCAGTGCCTCGTTGGTGTCCAGTGAGGAGCTCCTGGTCAGCTGTGGCTTCCTTCTGTGTAAAGGCGTGGTGTCCCGCATGGATCTGGTGTCAGTCCACCTCTTTTCTGGCACTCGCCTCTTCTCCTTCCTGTCGCTGGCGTGGGGCTTCGTGGCCGACGTGGACATCGAGAGCGAGAAGTATCGCCGCGTCGGGGCGGCCCGCTTCACTGTGGGCACGCTGGTGAGGTTGGCGTCTCTCCGCGTCTACAAGGGCAAGCTGGCCTACTTGCCCGTGGCGGAGGACTGCACCCAGGTGGGATCCAGACATACGAACAATCACAGCGCCTCTTCGCGCGCCTCCACAGACTCTCCCGTGCTGAACTCCTTCCACAACTCCTGTCACTCCAACAACTCCCTCAGGGCGAGAAGATTTGAGCGTTCGCGGAGCTCCAGCAAAACTCCGACCACCCTGTCGGACTCTGTGCTCCCCCGGCTGGACGAGCCCGTCCCAGGAAGCTGGGTGGTGGTCCCCGAAGAAGACTTTGTCCTGGTGCTGGCCATGTACCAGTCCCACCTGGCCGAGGACCTGGTGGCCGCGCCGGACGCCGCTTTGGACGACGGCGTCATTCATCTGTTCTACGTGAAAGCGGGAATATCCCGCGCCGCGCTGCTCCGGCTCTTCCTCGCCATGGAGAAGGGCGCGCACGTGGCCTCCAGCTGTGCTCATCTGGTGCACACCAAAGTGCGGGCGCTCAGGATGGAGCCGTATTCTCCCAAAGGGATTATAACCGTGGATGGGGAGGTGGTGGAGTACGGGCCGGTGCAAGCAGAAGTGCACCGGGGCCTCGCTCGATTCATCAGTGCATGAACTGGAACAAGCTAACACACGCACACAACACACACTGCACATCCAACTGCACTTGCAAAGACAGGGACGTCAAGCTGCTGCTTGTCTGCGTCCCAGCACTACATTTGCCCGGGCTTTTTAGGAATGTGCATGGAGAGCCATATATAAATCGGCTCATGCTGAAAATAACAGCAACATTTTGTCACATTTAGCTTCAAACAGCGGGTTTAAAATTGGTGAGAATGATTAAGAGTCACTTTTCTGCATATTTACAACAATATTTGTCACCTTCAATGGGTAAATCCAAATATCCCAGCTAGCACAGCTTCATAGAAATAATGTTGTTCCGACATAATAAGCCAACAGAAAAAACTAGGGCTTGGGTTAAAAAAAATTGAATAAATTATTTAAATTTTCGAGCCTGACATTGATTCATAAAACCATGAATCTATGTTTTTAATATCTTTTCCCATATATTCATAAGAAAATTGACTTTTAAAGGCCAAAGGTTTTTTTGGTAACTTACTGTTTTTTTATGAATTTATTTAGGGTTTTACTGAAATTTAATTGAATGAGAATTATGAAAATATTTTCATCTTTTCTGATGTCAATGTTTATGTAACACTTAAGCGATCATAACGTGTGTTACTTTCATTATAACGAAATAATTTAACCAGTTACTGCCTCAGTTAAATTTTATTTGGGAATTTAATGTTTGTTGAGTTTTTATCATGTTCTTCAGTCCTTGATATTTAACAAGAATTGATGTACCATATATAATCAAAGTAAATGGAATCAGAAAAAAATTGAAATCAAATCGAACTGAACTCCTGTGAATCAAAATCAAATTGATACCCAGCCCTAGAAAAAACTTCACGTTAGGTTGTAGATTGCAATTTTGTATTACATAATTTTGTCAGCGTCATTTCAGTTTTAAACCTCATTTATTGATACAAAATTGTTCAAAACACAGATTTGAATAATTGTCTTACACTGTCAGGGCATACAAATACTGTGCCATTATTGTACTGTACCAAGTACAATATTTGTGTTGCTTACCAGGCCACCGAATTTTTAAGGTTCCACCTAAATGTCACATGAAAATGGTCTAAATATGTATTAAATCTAAGAACCCTATTTTCTTTCTCAGTACAAGTCTAGCACAAAGCGCAGTCTAAATTTGCGCATGGGTGGAGTTTTCTTTCGTTTGTTATTTTGCTCCAATACCACATGTAGAAGAGGGACATTTTGTGCCGTTGTTGGATTGAACGCAGTCGACGACTCTGGGCCAATCAAAGCGGGTTTCCCATTCCCATTAAAATCAGTTCGGCCAAAGTGCACACATACTTGACGTTGCGGAAGCAGAAATTGACTCATTGGGGTCCAAGAGATGAAACTGACAGGCCCAAAGTGTGGTGTTTATAGAATAGATAATGATATATTTAAAATTAAGATTTAAGATTTATACTTTGATATACATTCAATATTTAGGTGTAATATTATATTTCAATATTTAGGTTTAATATTGAATATTTAGATTTAACTATTTAGAAATATTGTAACTGTGCAGGAAAGTGACTTTTAACAGTCACACCAGTTTTTGTTTTTTTTTTAAATCACAGTTTAAAGCTAAATGCGACAAAATGTTGCTGTCATGTTCAGCATGAGCCGCCCAATAAAAAAGTGAGACTTAACGTGTTCTGTATTAAATAAAGACGAGGTGTCATGTTCTCACTGTGCTTACGTGGGTTTGCTTGCGACCAGTCCAGCGAGCCAGCTGAGATAGTCTTCAGCTCACCTGCGAGCCTCATGAGGACAAACACTACAAAAGATGGATGGATGGTAAACTAAGGTTCACTTTACAATGGAGGTGCAAGTGCCCAATTCCTATTCCTACTACTAACCTGCATGTTTGGGAATGTGGGTGGATGCCGGAGAAAATCCACGCAAGCATAGCGAGAACATGCAAACTCCACAAAAGAAGGCTAACCACTTTCGAACCCTGCTGCCTATAGATTATTTCCATTTCACGAAAATATTTATTAGTATTACAAATCAAGGAAAGTGGAACACCAAAACATGATCATGAAAGCACAGTTCAAAAGTCATTTTCTTGCCTCTCCTTACATAATTAGGAACCCTGACAAATTTCCCATCTTTGTCTAAGTGAATTCAATCCATCAGCATATTACAAACTCATTCACTGGCAACCATATTGAGCAATTTGGCATTTTCAAGACCCACAAGATATTGTGTTCAATGATTATATACACACCAAATATAATCACAGAATAAAAACAGGTATCAGAAAATGCAACCGTTTCTCCCAGTGGACTCACAAACTATGCTGTACTGCTGATCTCAACAATGCCATCTACTGGTGGTTGTGCATCAGTAAAGTTGTTCCCATCCCCAATGTAATTGACAAGCATACTCGCCGATGGCAGTGAATGAGTTATGGGATGTTTTTGGTTCAACTTCCAGCATGTTACTGTCACTATTCACAATGTTTCAATCTGGTTGAGCAGGGTTATTCTTTTCTATTTCTCAGTTAAGATGTACATATCATTTACATGCTTGTTGGCATGTTTTAGAATGTTTGTGCTTCTACTACCCCACAAACAAAGACTAATAATAAGAGAATGGCGACACCAAAACAACCCCAAAACACATGCAAACAATCCTCACCAAGGTGTCCTTAACACTGCGCTAAAGATTGTATAACAGACTGTTAATTGCGACTTTTGCCTGTTCATTTTGAGTTGCAATTTTCTTTCCAAATGTGCCATCAACTAGATGAGACTGACGGCAGTTAAACTGCACAGTGGAGAGGAGGGCTTTCTAGAAGGTTCCAGCCGTCCACAAGGACTGAAAGTGAATGAAGTTCAGGGTAGAAAGTTTACACGAACCTATTTAGTAAATGTTAAAACCAGTACAATATTTAGGGTGGCAAACTCACCAGTTTTTGCTTCATGAAAGGTGAGTTAGCTAAGTGGTAAATTGGGGCCTGTTTGTACTCCATTATTGAACACCTGGCACTGATTACTACTTCTCTGTATTTTCCAGAAATGCGGATGCCCTGTGGCACCATGCTGCCTCTCACAGGTCAGTCTTGATATGACACACGTAGGGGAGGGGACTGGTGATGCCACACAGTCAGAGAGCAGTGAACACAAACACGCAGATTTTTTGTGCCTTGTCAAGTGTGGAGTCCTCTCACGTCAAAAAAAAAAAAAAAGCTGGAATGTTAAAAACATGTTTAAAATCAGTTAAATTTAAACATAATTTTGTCAGACAACCTAAAAACATTCAAGGTTCCGGTTTATAGCAGAACCTGCAATTTTACAAATCCCCCTCAATTCCCATGAAAGTTCCATATCCACAATTTGTCATTCCGTTGGTATTATTTCTCGCACACATGGAATTTTTTAAGTCAGCCTTGTAGGGCAATTATAGTGGGTTTGTGTATCACCACAAAAACCCTGTATGTTTATTAAAACTTCTCAAATTAGATGATCCCAAAGAAGTACTGCCGTCAAAATAATATCAAATATATGGGGTTAACACAAACACACACTTGATACTAACTTATATACAGACACAAATCAGGTCCTTTATTTTTAACAGGTGCATTATGCGTCCCTTGATTGTTCTGCCTCCTGCTGGTTGGAATAGGAAAGTGCTTTCAATGAGTGATTGAACAGTCACTATTCCTGATGCACCTCAAATGACCATTTGGGAATAGAAAATAAAACTCATATGAGTCACATATACAAACGCGCTCAAAGCGATGTTGCTGCAGGTCAGTGTGATTGATGTGTAATTTATGCTCATAACACTTTCGCTTTTTTCTGGTTCTGAGCTATTTAGTCGTTTTTTTTTTAGGGATTATTCCCTTTATTATTCTATAGATATCTATTTTTCCATGAGGCAAATGTCTGTAGTTTGTAATTTGATGTTTTATGCTATGATTGACAAATAAAAGGCCATTTGAGAAAATCGTGGACACTTTATTTCGCCTATTTTTTCTAGTGTGAGGCCACTCATTTGAGAATACTGTATACGGTACTTTTTTTTTTTTCCTCTCCCCACAACAGCACTCTTCATTAGGGTCTCGTGAACTGGAGTCTATCCTGGCTGACTTTGGACAAAAGGCTGAAACGCGACTGTGATCTCATGTTTTGGGACATTGTGCACTGTTTTGTGTTTAAGTGCTGCAAAAAAGCGACACCCAATCAATCAGGAGAAAATAATCCAAAACAAAGGAATTCTGTTACTATGAGGAATTATGAACTAGTGTATGTAGTTCTTTTCATTCTAGAGTTTAAGAATGAATCATGTAGCCTTGCTGTACGGTACTGTACTTTTGTTTCTACTATTAGAATGGAAATTACAAAATGATGTCATCATTTTAGCCCAGGAGTCTGAATGTGCAAGTAGCACAGTGTGGGGATCCAAATAAACAAAAAGACACATAACTACAGTAATGCTTGCAAAGTTTAATACGTTAATATACATCTGTCTCAACACAACAAATGCAATTTGAAAAAAAAAAACTGAAATCATTTTGTACATATGCCCCAAGCATCCGTACATCTTCAAGTGAGTTTATATATCCATGACATCCACTCAGAAGGAATCAGGCTACAAATCATAACTTTAATTCTTCATGTATATATATTTATAAATAAAACAGGCCACTGTGGAGATGACATGATACAGTCAAGTGTTGCCTGGCAGAAAGGCTTAATTTAAAGCAAAATGGTGCATGCTTTCGCTTGTGTGGGAGGAGAAATAACACGTAGGATATTGTTTAAAAGCCACGTGCTTGATCGGATCTTTGACAGCTTCACAAGCAATGGCATCAACTTCAGGCAGGAGCTTGTTTGCACTTCATGTAAGAAGATGTCTGACATTTACAGACAGCAGCGTGAAGAGGACGAGGAGGAGCGTAAAGCAAATACAGGCTCGGCGCTACAGTGAAGATCACGTCATTTCTTTGTAGCATTAAAGGCAGCAAAATAATGATGTCGGAATGTCAAGGAAGCCTGATTGCCTCATCCGGTGCAGAATTGCGTGTGTGCGCACAACAATTCATCATAACTCATAAAATAACTTAGCACTCATCCAGGTAGTTCCACAGCGCACAGAAAGCACACGTTATAAGCATAGCATCGGTTTAGTCAGAAAAAAAAAAGTATGATGGGAATCAGTCATTTGTACAAAATAATGATTAAAAAAATGTAAACAACGACTGCTCTGCTCTCCCTAGGAAGCACAAGAACCACTTTCTTTCACAGTAAAATACAGCATCACCTGTCAACGGGCAGAATAAAAACCCAGAGAGGTGAGTTGGTGGGGAAATGGCTGTATGTACTTTTTTTTTTTTTGAAGCAGTCACACATGGCCAGGGAAGAGCAATCGTGCCAGATAAGCAGATGTGTAGTTTGCTGCCATTCATGCGGTGAGGAGGGCTGAGGGCGGAATGGAGAGGTTACCACTGCAACAAGGCACAGTGCTAACCAAACAAGCAGCTCTGCCCCCCCGAGTAAGGCAACATTTTGACGAGATGATGGAATGGATGTGGTCATAGTGTGTTGCGTGTTATGCCTCAAAAGCAAGTTCCATTTTGATAATACAGTGGTACCTTGGCTTAGGAGTTCAATTTGTTCTGTGATTCAGCTCTTATTCACTCAATGTATTATTTATAATTGTGAGCGAGATGCTGAATGCTGGGCGGATGTTGTGAGGTAAAACAATTCATAAGACAAGGTACGACTAATAAATAAAACAGATAGCGTTATGAATGAAGTAACAAGCTTTTGGCAGTTTGATGACATTGGTGTGTTGGCATAATTTGGCAGAAAGCATACAAGAAGTGGTTTTGATTGGGTGGGTCGGTGGGTGTTCCCATATGCCTGCTTGACGCATTTGGATGGAGTTATCAGTGCAGGGTGGTCCACTGATGGCATCAGCGGTGCTACAAAGTGGCAGCAGATCGGGCCTTTCAACAGGAACCCGGTGGTTCTTTCGTAACACGTTGCGAGGTTTTCAAGCAAAACTGAAACGCGAAGTGGTCATCAGGTTCTTGGCACTCTCCTTCCCATTCTTTTCAATCTCCACCACTGACACAAGGGGCTTGGGGGAATGTTTACCTGCTTAAAGTGCAGATAAGGGTTTCTGTGACGCATAGCAGCTGAGGTCCTTTGTCTGTATCTTTATGTGTCACTGGAGGGAGAACAAAAAGACGAGATCAGATGACACCAGTAAAAGGCCAGCCCACAGAGGAATGGACAAAATGCATCATTTGGAATAAATTGAAGAAAAAAAGATACAGTGGACTTGTGTTTCGGTACCTGAGGATGCGAATAAATGCAGATTTTTTTTTTTTAAAAAAACAACTAAAATATTTTTCAATATTTAAAAAAATATATTTTTTATTCCCTTTACGCCATTTGAAAAAAATGTAAAACGCTTGCTGAATTTTCATCAGTTTCTTTTTCTTTTTTTAAAGATTTCCCCATGATACTAGCCTGGCAATAGCCACATTGATTTGTGCTTCACTCAAGGGAGTTCTCCACAATACCAGTCTGCGACTGCTCCGCGTTGATTTGCTCGGGAAAGGCGGGGCATGCTGTACAACACTTCGAGCTGAGTGGACGAAGCAGAATCGTGTGCACATCGACCTAACTTTTGTTTTGACCAATCACGGCAAAGGATGAAAATGTCGTCACCGACATGCTACTAGCTTGTGACCAGCTGATATCATGGCGTTGAATTTATGTTGTCGGTTTTGCAATGTTGATATGCGGATACAAGAGACTAATTCAGCAAGAACAGAATTAATTGCAGCGTCCACGCATTCGTCCACCGGTGTCGCCATGTTTGGTCTGTTTCTTCCCACGGCTTCGGCGCTTCTTGTTTTCGTCACAGCTGCATATCCCACCCCCAAATACAATGACGCTCTTTGATTGGTCCGAACCACCAGTGGTTTGTATCGGTGGAAATCAATGGGAGCGGTACAAGATGGATTCTCGGGAGTTTTTGAACTCACAAATACCCCGAGAATACATCTTGCGAGAGCAAGGTTTCCATAATACATTTCCAGATGAATAGCAGGGGCCCACTGCAATATACATTTTCTGAAAGGGCATTTAAAATGCTTCCAATGATGTATACATTGTGGCAATCCAGTAATATTTAGTGAAGACAAGTCAATGTAAAGATCAAGAATGAAGTAACTAGAGAATGGAGAGACAATGTTGGTGAAATGTACTCAATAGCAAACGCATACTAAAACGTATCAGAAATGAACACCACTTATTTCCCATAATACAACCGTTACAATCCCAAATTTTCATAGCGATCATTATTATTATTATTATTATTGAACCAATTTTTTTTTTTGTCCTTCAAAATGTTGCTTGACTTATGCACAAAGTAATTATGACCGTTTAGTGTTAGCCTAGCAACAATGTTTTGTTTATTCCACGAGGGATTGTATTTCAGCCTTTTGATTGGTTGATGTGTATCACGTATTCACCCATACATACACATTTAATACTGTATATTTCTGTCACTGCGTATGTAACTACTCTGACTACTATAAAGGGTTACTCTAGTATTTCAAGATTAATCATCGTCTCAACATGATGACAAATATTTTTCGTTTTCTCGCATGCGGCCCCTCCAGCGGTTAAAAAGCTCCCCGGCAGCTTGATGCAAAGGAAGGAGATGAGCAGACAGTGTAGAGACGTGAGGAGGCACTTACTTGTTGTCCTTGACTCGCTCGGGGACGTCGGCGGCCACCAGCGCAGCACGATACTGCAGCAGCACGCAGCGGATGCTCTTTACGAAGCCTTTAGAGAGCGGGAAGAGAGGGAAGCCGATGTCCGGGTAGCCGCCCTCGGGGAGGAAACTCCGATAGCTCTTTCTCCGTTTCTTGGGTCGTACCACCGGCTGGCTGAACGCACCGTCGCCAGCAGCGGAAACGACTTCCGACGTGGCCGAAGCGGCGTCTTTGCTGTCGTGGTCCGAGTTCTGACCAGTCTCCCGCTGAGAAATGGACGGACTAAGTCCCGAATCCTCCGGCTCCTCCTCTATAATACTTCCTCCCGCCTTCCGTGGGGTGCTGTGTGCCGCGGCCATGGGCGCCTGCTCCTCCGGCGCATCCGCGCAGGAAGCTTTGGCGTGATGCGCTCTGGAGGAGGCGTGCGACGCGTAGTCCCTTTCTGCAGCGTCATGCAATTCTAGCCAAACTTCCAGGCGGTGGACCAGACGCCAGCCGTTGGTGACGAAGTGCTCCCGGATCTCCTGTTTGAAAACCTCCACGGGATTCTGGAGCAGCTGCGTCATGGACTGGACCATTTTGATCAGGGCCATCTCGTTGTAGCAGCGGCTGTTTTCGTAACCTTCCTGGAGGCCGCGGTCGCTGTCGAAGCCCGCCTCGTTGTAGTAAGGCTCGTTGACCAGGATCAGACCTGCCAGTTGACACGCCGTACAATGTAGTAGAACGTTTTCAAAACGCAAAAGCTGCAATATGGGAGAAGATGGATGAATGTGCTAACCTTGTATGGAGATGAGGACTTGCAGCAGGCTAGACTTGCTGGTCCATCTCTCAGTGCCCTGTTGAGAAAAACCAAGGATGAAATGATGAGGGTGCCAACTGAATATTTGAGCCAGATTCCCACGCAAACTCCTAAAAACATTGAACTGGCTAACACTTACCCTGCCGATCCAGGTGCCCAGCAGACTGACGCAGACCTTGCCGTTGTTGTAGAGGTTGGGATTGAGGCGGCCGCTGCACTGAGACAGGTAACGAAAAAGGGGCGGCAGCGCCGGATAAATGTTAGGCAGTTGGATGTCGAACAGGAACAAGCCGTCCTCGTAAGGCGTACGATTTGGCCCCTTGATCAAAGCCGAGAAGAGGTCCTGTGTGGGAGGAAGCCATGACAATGCAAAATTAAAAAAAAAATGGCATTTAATTTAGCCACCCACTTTTTCCATGCTAACTAATTCAGCACAAAATCATATTACAACGCGATACAATTGTCTTGCCAAGACGTTACCGAAGGTTATAGGCAATATTGCACCCCTAATTTTGAAACAGTGAAAACAAAAAACTAATAGGAAGGAGTACCAAAAATAAATGTTAACAATTAACAATACTGTCTTGATGGAGGTATGCAAAATATTCAACTTAGATATCACAATTTTAAAATTGTTAAAACAACATATTTAATGCAGCCTAAAAATGTTAATAGTCCTGTATGTGGATAACAGCAATGCCAGAGAATCAGGACAGCAGTGCTGGTCAATGAATTTGATTGACGACTAACATAGGTGGCCTCGGGTTTTTATGGCAGTGTGTCAGCAAACAGCAATTTTTAGGTAATTTTGCATATAAGCAATATTTTTAAGATGAACACGCTGAGGCACTGATGTTGTTTGAAGGTCAATGGTTTATAGTATGTAATCAAGCTACTAACTATTAATCTAAAATGGCAGATATTTCGTCTATCTTTCAGAATTGCCAACCCACCATGCGATCTTCAAAGGTTTTGACCATGATGCCATCTGGCAGTGATGTCGCCAGCAGAGCCATTTCCTTCCTTACGGTGCTGAAGAACTTTTTGGCTTCGGCTGGCTGAAATTCCATTTTGTGAAAGGAATGCGTTTCTGCAAAAGACAGATGGGGAACATGGAGAATTTAAACTGCCAAAACAGATTGAACTCATGTATAATTGATTCCTTTTGTAGTCACACCAGCTTAAGTCTTATCAGCTGGCTAAACCCAGCCAGGGTTGATCACTTAGAAGAGAGTCTGAAGTGCTGTATGCTAAGGTTAGCAACTTAGCATGCTTTATCTGGTTTTCTTGACTGACTCATGATTCAGAACCAAAGAAAGCTTAAAAAAAGGAAGTATTATAATACGTATCAAACTCAAGGCTGCCGGCTAGGCAACGGAACTTTCCCCTGGCTCTTCAGATGGAGTCAAAGCACTAACACGTGCCATTTTTTAGTGTTTTTATAGCATTATAATTCTCACTGTTACTGTTGCACTGATCTAAATTATTGTATTGCCTAAAATTTGCATTTTGCTCACTTTCTAAACTGACGTGAACTACATCATGACCTTAAAACCACACATTTATAACATCCTGAGGACAATCTTAACTACACCGCAGCCAGCGATGAAAACAGGTTTGACTTTGAAAAAAAGAAGAAGAACATGTGTACCTGGCGCCCAATCCAGGACAGAGAACACTTCACCCTTGGCACTGGTAAATGTGACGCCAGGTTTGCCTCCACTCTGTTGGCACAGTACAGGTGTGTCACTCAGAAAGTCAGCGGGCCACTCCTGTCCAGCCACCGGCGTCTGTGGCTCCTGATGGGGTTTCTCCTCTGCAGGTTTCTCAGCCTGAGGAACCAGTTGGAAGGACAAAACAAAAAATGAAAGAGGAATAGAAATCAAATCAACACCGATGACTGATTGTCAGAGCATACCTTTGTACCCGCACCCCCGCTTGCTTCTACTACAGCCTCCATTTTCTCCTCCTCCACGATAGCCACAATATCCAACGTCTTTCTCAGGTTCTCCTGCAGCTTCTTGAGGTCATCAAGGAAGCGCTTTTCCTTGTTGGGTTTTTCGGGGGCTGATGGCGGCGCGGGACTTACGTTAGCTGCCGAAGCCGGTGCGACCGAGGTGGGGGATGTCGGTGAGAGGCCGGTCCAAAGCTGCTCCACAGTCATGTTCTTCAGGCTCTCCAGGATCCTCAGGGCTTCCTTCAACTCCCGGAAGCCTCGCGAGGCGCCGTCTTTACTTGGCTTCTCGGCTCCGTTGACAGCGCCTGCTGGAGTGTGCCATGAGGCACATTTTGTTAGAAAAATGCAATAAAATGTTCTCCATTATTCTTTAAATTTGAATCTCAAACCCTCACCTCCTCCAGAAGCTGAACTCGCCACTAGTAACGTTTCACCTTCTTTTCCACCGACTGCTTTCGTGGGACTGGTCACCCCGACTTTGTCCTCCTCTTGAGGGGGAATGATGAACGCGGACGTGGGGGTCGCCGTCTCCGTGACGTCCATATTGTCAACATGGCTGTCATCCTCTGTGGTGAGGCCGTTATCCGTCTCCCAGCTGTCGCTTTCGTCTTCCCACTCCTCAGTGGACAGGCCGCTACTCGTCTCGTCCACAGAGTCGTAGTCCGTCTCCTCGATCTCAGACTCCACACAGTAAAGATGCTGTGTGGGATTTCAAGAATGTCAGCAACTACGATGGCAATAGCAATTTTTTTTCCCTTCTCATTTTAGCAATTAGGTTGTAAAGGACCTGTGGGAGGACGATGGTCATGGAGTTGTCCGCCCACACCACCTCCACTTTGCTGCTCACATCCACCCTGGACACTTGGCCGACTGATGTCTGAAGGTGGGGGTGGGGGTATGTCGACATAATCATAAGACAAACAGCATGTGAGGAGGCTAGTACAACAACAACCAAATAAATGCTATGATATGGCTAATTTACAAGATTCTAATTCACCTAATTTAAATACCCCTTACCTCATTTTCACAGTCATTCTCGCCAACTTCCGAGTTCCAAATCCTTATGACAATATCAGTGGTCCGGAAGTGGAAATCTGGGTGGTCCGTTATGTCGTAGACGCTGACATCTTCCTCCACACCAATAACCTGGAGGCAGGGGAGAAAAGAAAAAGATAAATCATACTAATGCACTCAACAATGTATAAGAAGATTCATAATGAGTAATAGTGTTTTTCTTTTTTTCAATCCGTGCGCAGGTTTTCTGACTGACCTCTACATCGTCACTGGTTGCGTTGAGTTTGATCCACTTAACGACACATGTCCTGCCCATGTGGTCACCAGACTGGATCACACCATACACACCTGTGTCCTGGAGGACTTGGGCTATAGTGAACAACAAATACATTTATTGATTTATTTTACAATTTATTATCATGAAGAATACAAACCACTATTTGCAATGATTTATATAAAACACATTATTGAAAATCGACTAGCAAATGTAGAATAAATAATGGAAATAGCTGGTTACTGGTCATGTATCCAAAAGCAAACAGCTTCAATGTGAATTGCAAAACTGTTGGACAATGGCTTACGTCGTTTGTCTACCACAAAGTCGCCAGGGCAAAACTCATGGCCGTCTAGATGCTGGATAGGGATGAGGTCATTTGATCGTATCCCTTTCTCCACACGTCCGTCCTTCCACAGTACATCAGCTGTAGTCTTGGTAGATACAACTTCCACAGCCACGCTACACATAAACACACATTGTGTCAACCCAAAAAAACAACAACAAAAAAACTATAATCATACTACAGTAGACAAGCTCTTAACGCTATAAGATGTGCCACCAATATAACACCCCCATGTTAGATTCTGAATGTTGTAATGTGCAGCACTTTTGAGTTTTTATGTATGAAAGTGCTATATACTGTATCTAAATTTTGAATTGATGTCTCCATTTTTACACTTTAAGACAAATTTAACCTGTATATTCTATAGTGAATACGCAAATCTATCAAAACTGTTATGGAGAAATTTTGTATAACAAAAAGAGGCAGCCCAAACATAATGAAACTACAGTATGCTACATCTCACCTGTCACCTGGTTTGAACTCGCGGGAGAACTTGGTCCTCCTCTTCTTGTGTTTCCTCTTCAGATTTCGTATAGAGAGTGGGATGCTTTTCTTGCGGTTCGTTCCCAGGCCGCCGCTTTGTGAGGATGCTGTCGAGCTGGCCGATGATGTCAGAGAACTACAAGACAGGTAGAAAAAGTGACTTTTTTTGCATTGCTCTATCCCATGACAGATTTAACAAATAGAACAGCCCCGCCAAACTAGTGGTAGTCGGTAGTGCAAAAACGTATCTTTAAGGTCCAGATTTCTGTTGAGCATAGAGTTTTCTTCATTTTTTTTTTTACAAATGTTAAGTTAATGGTAACGTGTCAACTACTGATTTGGTGTGCGCTTGACAACCTGTGAGTGAAAGTTGCAAAATGAGCATAGCTAAATTCGATTTCCTAATTAAATAATCTCGCCAAAGGATTGTCAAATCAACAAAAATGATTCACTGATAAAAGGAGTTGTACTCCCTAAAGTCATCTTTTTATGGATTTTTCAGTGAATAACTTTTGGCTGGATTATTTAATTATGAAATTGAATTTAGCTAAACTCATTTAGCAACTTTAAATTAATTTGTAAAAAAAAAAAAAAAGAGAAAAAATGAAGACATTTTGGTTTGTATGTGCGTATCTTAAAGTTAAATCAAGAGGAGCTGCCAGACCTGGCGTCGTCCGTGTCTTCTGCTGCTTCGTCATCAGCGTCGTGCTCGCCGTGCTCAGCAGGCGCGTTTTGAGTGTTCTGGGGGTCGGGGGGGTTCTGATTGTTTGGGCAGTTATTGTCGTGAAGGGAGCCATCGGTTTGTTCTGATTTGTGCTCGCCTGTTGACATATAAAAATAAATTGGCAATTCAAAAATAATGTTTGACATGACAGTAAATACCACACAGTAATGAACGTAATAAAGAACTATAAAAAAAACATGTAATCAGTTTTATAATGCCCCAAATGGGTTACTTTTCTGTGTAGTGAGAGAACAAAGTACCACCTTCATCTGTTTTCCTGGATATTCAACACCATTTGTCACCAAACTATTCCCTCAGCTCAGGGCTTCATTTGTGGAGAGTCTGTCTGACAGACTGCTCTCCCGGGAATTTAACGCTCTCTGACACATCTAGTTCCCAAGCACGTCAGGGAAGATGTGAGAAGAATATGCTTTTTTTCTGACCATGACAAATGTATGAGGACTTTGGTGTGTGCTGAATGACACTATTGTTTGGTACCTTGTGTATCGACGTTTTCTGTCTTCTTACCAGAATCCTTCTTGAAAAATCTTTTTAACTGTAACACACAGGCAGGCATGCACACACCACACACACACCCTTGAGTGAGTTTTGCAGGGATCGCATTTGTATGGATTGACAGCTAAAAGCCTAAAAATAATTATCAATGATGCCTCATGTAAGCTAGACCTTTCTGACCACAGGATCCTCTTGCAGGACAGGGGTCCTTTCAGGTCCTTCGAATGTGATGCGTGTGGTATCCCCATTAGCAGGGAACTCATAGAGACCTCGGTCTCCAAGCTGCCTCTGGGTGTGGTCATAATAGCCTAGGCGTCTCACCCTAAACCCGGTGAGGAGAGCAAAATTACACACAGGGCAGTGCACAACACAAACGATCTGAGGAAAAAAAAAAAGTGTCTAAAGCTACATTACATATAGTTGTTGATCAAGTATGGTGTGTGGCTTCATTTGTATCAGTGAAGAAGCAGACCAACCTGCAAAGATTCTCCTGCGTGATGGTGCAGGGAGGAGGATAGATGCTGTCAGAGCCTTTGGGGGAGTAGCTCTTTGTGATCCACGTGACCTTCAACTCCAAAACCTTGACCTGAGTAAACCACATTAATACCAGTGATAATGGCGGACCCTTGCAGTCGTAGCAGAAGTAGACAAACAGCCGTTAATGTCCTTAATTAGTGAAGACGTAATATTAATGTCATGTTTATACAATTTTAATGCATTTTTTATCAATTTTTAACATAATAAATTAGTTATTGACCATAACTTTGGGGTACTGTTGTGTTGATGTAAATGTACAAAGGTATATGATAGCAATATACTGAATAATTCCTACGTGAACAAAGCGGTGTCTGGAAACCCTTTTTTTTTCCTGCAAGGTTGTCATTTTGGATGTAGGGGGTATTCCATCGCCGACATTAATGATATATAAAATAAAGAGTAAATACGGCAACTTTAGCCTGCAGTACATTCCTTTGTCCACACAATTTGGTATCTAATTCTTCCGATTTCCAGAGTAACCAATGGAATAATCAATTGGATAACACTGGTCAACAAATGTTGACAAAAGAGAAGCAAGCTAATTTTTCTAGAATATTTTTTTGTACAGATTTAAAATCTGCCCTTGTTTTTTTTTCCGCTAGAACATCAGGTTGTCATAACAACAATATATGTAATATGGAAATATATTAAGTAGTATTTATGTAGGTGGATTTTTTTCTGGAATGTCATGGCGATAAATTACAACGCATCCTTATTGCGCTAGCTTTTATAGGTCAAACTTAAGAAATTAAAATCTCTGAAATCCTGATGTGCTTTATAAAAAAATAAAATTAAAAAAAAGTAGCACTCAGGATCTTTTTAACCTTAGTCAAATATTTTCATAACTCTTCTGATGAAAGATCGACTTAAAACTAGTTGAATGGTACCTTTTCCATGGCCTGAGGAGGTCTGTATCATTTTTACTGGCACTAAGCAACTTTGAGGAGGATGGTATTTCACTGCCACACAAAAAAACTACAAATGTGCTGTATGCTTTATGGCATACGTCACTTCCCCCATTTGTTACAAAGACAGAAGTCAATTTGAAGGTCTATGCATGATTACTGCTTTCCTGGCAGGAGCTGCAAAACAACTGAAAAGTTTTGTCTGAGGAGATAAAAAGGAAAGATGCCCGGATAAAAGGACAATCAAGGATCAACATTGGCCCGGATTTCACTCGCTGGCATGAGCTAAAAAAAAATAATAAAAAGACGACGCAATGCGCTTGTCTTCATGGGAAATGTTGTCCATATGGCACCGCCATGATCAACGTAAACTGAAAGTTCCTTCGTGTTGCTTTAAATTAGCGCTAAAAATACATTTAGGGGCACATAAAGCCATCTCTAATTAAAATTTGCTGTTGACCAGTGTAATCGCCCCTAAAAAGATTAGTGACAGGCTGACAGCCCTAGTTCAAAGCGTATAAAACAAGTAGTGGTTTATTGTCCGGAAATAAAGGTTTATAATATAAACATAGCTGGTTCATATGAACAGCTCATCAGCAAGCTCTGGCAAAGCATGATAATAATCCTCAACTGTGTTGGAGGAGGGAGACATCTAAAACCTGCAGGACTCCAGCCCGAGGAGCGAGTTTGCCCACCCCTGGTTTATATTTCACGCCAAAACAGGCTGATATTATTGAAAATCAATATCAGTTCAATTTTCCTGATCAAAAAATATTTCTAGTGAATTTATTAGTGAAAAATTGACCCTCTGAATGCTGTAGGTCTTTTAAGCTTACAGTCAACCCTGCACAAAATGGTAAAGGTTCACTTTACCTCTTCCACCACTGCCCTGAACTTGCAATTCCTGCAGAGGACAGGTTTGACCCCTGATAGCCACTGGACATTTGAGAAAACTTTAGAAGGACCAATCAGGACCTGGCCAGGATAGAACCCGTACTCCTCGTCAAAGAACAGACCCTGAAAATCAACAGTAAATGGTTGAGCAAGCAGAAAATACAGCACATTAAATGTTTTGATAATGAAATGACCATCAAGTAATTGTCAGAGATGCTCATAAAATGACAAAACAACAGCCAAATTAGGGTAAATTAATATACATCTGCCATGTTGTTAATCACTATCTGCCATCTGGCTTTGGCTTCACAATACACGTAGCTGAGGTAAAGCATGTAATAAGAGCATCATACCATACCGGATCACAAACATGACGACTGACATCGTACAGCTTGGCGCCATCTTCCACACTCATGGAACATCTGGAAGACGATGAGAAAGATCAGTTGACACATAATCACAATCACACACAATGGCACAAAAATAAGCTTACCTGGCTCCATTGGAGAGCTTGAGGATGATGTGATTCGTAAAGTCGTACACTTTGCCGAGCCAAAAGTCATAAGCTATGTAGTCACCGTACATGAATGACTGGGGAGGAAAGAGAAACAATTTAAGAATTAAAACAAAAACAAGACATTTTTATGTAAGTGGACTTACATAAAAATGTGTGATTGATTTAACACTGTCGGGAGTCGACTTGGCTTGAGGTCCTGATGGGAGACCCATCCTAGAGTAAACCCTTTTTTTTTTCTTTTTCTTTTTTTTACTTTTTCAAAAGCTTTAGTTGAAAACATGATTTATTTTATATGGCTTGACAGTATTAGGTAGATACAATTAAACACAAGGACTACAATGTTAGTGGCAGTTTGACCTTAGTCACATTGGTGCCGCTAATGTTCATCATCACCCTTATCAGTTTTACAATTGTTGGAAAAACATGGCAGAGATCAAGTATGAAATTAGTAGTATCACTAAGTTGCGCTGGCTCTTTTCCTGGGATTTGCTACATAAATAACAACATTGCCTATTTAAATAAATGTAAGCAAAATCATCATGTCTTTATGTTATTGGTGCCAACTAACTAAATTAAACTAGAAACTAAAAACCATTACAATCTCAAATCGTATCACTGGTTATGGTTATGCACACCAAACACTATTATATTTGTATTGTCAGTATAGTAGTGATTAGGGAAGCACAATACTATCGGTGGCCGATAATTATCGGCAATTATCGACCAATTGGCGTCATACAGACAAATAATACAGACTGATAATACAGAAATCCGCCGATAATAGACATGCCACGTTGGTCCATCTGTTATGGTTTTGGCTCAAGTCGTGCCCAACTCCTCAAACCCACCCCTCTCCTATTGTAGTGTCACATATTTGTGATGTCATAATGCGCGTGACCTCGTGTTCACAGAAGATGCATAATGGTGGCAACATGGCAGTCACCAGTGTGGTCTTTATTTACTGTCCTGTTATGGAGAAATAACTATTTAACATGTATTATTAACAGAATAAGTTTATACTGTATTGTGGACACCTGTATTTTCTTTAACAATGGGCTTTTTAAATCTTGTACATAAAGCAATATCCAAGTAACCTTGACTGATAACCCTGCTCAGAACAGACTGCTTGCTTTCTTGTCTAGCTGACCCTCCCTTTCTCCTCACAAAACCTAGCCAGGCTGTAAAAAAATCTTCCCATGGCAATTTACTGCGCACGCTCTCACAGATCCCTTCTTTCTTCGAGACTGCTCTGTAAGACTTGTGTATATTTGAAGCTTCAAATATAATAAAAAAAATATATAAAAAAAAGACAAATTGTTTTCTAGACTGTTTTATTCATCTTGCCTAACTACTGAAAAACACCCTTGCAGATTTTTTGTTGCATTACTAAAACGTGACTGTTTTGTTTTGGCAAACTCAAAATGAGTTACTGGTTGTCTGTGAAGCAGAGATATCAATAAAATTCAGCTTCATGGTGCTTTACATAATGTTTCAATGTATTTGTACATGGTTAGACTTATAGCAGGACTTGAAAGTATATTTGTATTTAAGTTAATTTTGCAAACAATTATCGGCTTATAGGTTATCGACATTGGCACTTTCTAAATTATTGGTTTTGTTTGAAAATAGCATTATCGTGCATCCTTAGTACTGATATCTAGGAGAGGGTAAGTTCGAATTGTCATATTCAATTGTAAAATAGTTTCTGGGTGGTAAATAATTACCCAAATATGTTGTAGCTCTTTGCTGTTGACAGGATACAGCACACAATTTGTGCCAACCAGTTTCACTGCACACTCGATATCCACGTTGGTCACAATGCCACACTGGTTGTCCTGCAATAAACACAACAAATATTGCCTTTTTTGTGGCCCCCAAAAATGTAATAAAATTCAACAACAACAACAAAAATAATGAACCTGGCCTTGACAAAAAAGATGATAACCTCAACATAATAATATCGCAAAAACTTTTGAACCTTTCAACTGAATACACGACAAAAACAAGATTTTTATTTTTTTGTTGTTGCTAATATTCACTCATTTTTAATTTGATGCCTACAACATGTTCCAGAAAATCTGGTACAGATGCATGTTTACCCCTATGTTACATCACCTTTCCTTTTAACATCAATACAAAAAGTGTTTGGGAACTGAGGACATATAGGTTGAAGGAAGGAAGGAATGATTTAAAAATCATTGTATTCTGTTTTTATTTACGTTTTAAAGTACACAACATCAAGCAGAAGTTGCATTATTTTTTTGTTTGTATGCTACATTTCTGCATCTGTAAATAAAGAACTCATGTAATCTTGCCACAAAGCAAATTTATGTCTTGTCAGTTTCAAATGACTTCATTAGCCGTTGCTTTTCTTTAACAGGAAGATACCCTTTTATTTTTTCAATGTGTACATAAACATATCTGTACAACACAGAAGATGCTGGCAAAAATACAGTGATAAGAAGAGTTAGAGAGCTGAGAAAGAAAAGTATTGAGTGTTTGTCTTACATTTGAATTATTGCGTCGAACAATGTCTCTGATCATGATGGATCGGTCTTCAAGCAACAGCTGTGTGGGGGGGAAAAAGGGGGGAAAAATATTAACTCACTGTGTCTTTCAGATATTTTTGTGCTAATACCAAAAAGCTGAGAGCAAAGTTAGACGCTAGAATAACAACACAATTTTACGTGTATTTATATAGCACTGCATACCAAGTGCTGTACATGGAGTAAAAATCAGTTCTGCAGTAAATACAACTAAAACAAATAAATAACACAAAATAAATTTATAAACTCATTCACTCCCAGCCATTTTCACAGAAGCAATCCCCTTCACTCTCGGCTGTTTTACTGGATTTTGACAGATCTTGCAAGGCCCACAGAATATTGTGTTCTATTGCTATTTAAAAAACAAAACAAAACAAGAACAAGATTAGAATCTCTTCTTTCATCAGGACAAAAAAGTATATTTCTATCTGTTTCCGTTTTGCAGCAATGCGCATTAGAATAGTTAAGTTTCATTATTATTCACAAATCAATTTTGAACTCTTGAGTAAATGAGCTTTTTTTCCCCAACATGGCCCTGGTTGATCTCTTTTGCTCTGCCGCCTCCTGCTGGCAGTTAGTGTAATAACTACCATTTCTTTAACCGTTCTCTGCAGTTTAGAGGCTGCATCAAAGCCTTCTGTATGTTCAAGCATAAATAAATAAAAACATTAAAAAAAACCTTCTTTGGGACACTTAAAACATTTAAAATAGAACGGATTTATACATTTTGGGAGCAAATGAGTTATGTCATAAGTAGCTAAGTAAATAGGTAAATTAAATTAATACCACAAGAAGTAGGTAAGTGAATAAATAAAAATAGTAAATGCATTTTGGACCAACTGGAGATGCTTCAGGTAGGACCGACTGAAGTGAAGAACAACAAGTCATGATAGACAGGCATACTTTGTCATAGTATGCAAATACGCACATGCCGCTCTTCCATTGGTGCACATTGTTTTCACCAGAAAAAAAGGCACAATTCCAATAAGAATTGAAGCTAATGTTTGTCGATCTAACAAGAAACAAGTACATAATCAATCACTCTGACATCCTGATAGCTTCTCGTAGCTGCCACAAGACAGGGCCAAGCGGCGGCAGGTTATTGATTGACACAGAGTTCTAGGAACTACTTAGCCACCAAGACAAAACAATGGAATAACAACACTGGTTCCTACCATCAAGGCTGTTCATCACCTTTCCGTGTAAGGCAAGACAACGTACAGAAATAGAGAAAGGAGGAAGTAGGGCATCCAACAACAGCGACATGAGGAGGATAGATAGGGGCGTGGTGGCTATGAAACTCAAGATGAGCGGCAAACGTGGCACAGTGATGGAGCACTTATTTGGGCAGCCCATTAAGAGAGAGTGACAAATCAAAAAGCACCAGCAGAGGAAGGCTTTTAAAAAAGGCTTTTAAAAAAAATAAAAAGTAATGTGTGTGCGTGCATGCGTGTACATGTGTACGCCAGAGTGTTAGCCGTCTCACTAATGGGCAGGGCCGAGACTGCAGAAAAGAATGGAAGCAAGAGATCAAATGAGATCCATTATCTCAAGGCAGGACAAGCATCCAGTCAGCAGCATATTACGTCAACATTCCCCACCACTGGCCAGCTGGGAAGATGATTGGGGGGGGGGGGGGGTCCTTGAGTGGTGGATGATGAGCGGTGGAGACTGACAAGGTTTAAGATATACTGATACTGATTATTAGTAGTCAAGGACACCAATAACTGATATTTCAAGCCAATATTAATTTGCAGTAAAAGAGAAAATATCAGCGTCAAAATAAAAAAAACAATTTGGTTAGACAGGAATCTCCATGGAATAAGATGTTGGCAGATAATATTGTGATCTGTAGTGAGAGCAGGGAACGGGTGGAGGAGAAGCTAGGTGTGGAGGTTTGGGTTTGAGTATCTGTGTGTGAATGGGAGGGACCCAAGTGGAAGAGTGAGGTTACAGGGAGAAGAGACCAAGAAGGTGGAGGAGTTTTAAGTATTTAGGGTCAACAGTCCAGAGCAATGGAGAGTGTGGAAAAGAAGTGATGAAGCGTGTGCAGCAGGCTGGAACGGGTGGAAAAAAAGTGTCAGGTGTGATGTGTGATAGAAGAGTTTCAGCTAAAATGAAAGGAAAGGTTTATAAAACTGTGGTGAGACCAGCGATGTTGATTGGTCTGGAGACAGTGCCACTGAGGAAAAGACAGGAGGCAGAGCTGGGGGTGGCAGAGATGAAGATGCTGAGGTTCTCTTTGGGAGTGACCAGGATAAATAGAATCAGGAATGAGTACATCAGAGGGACAGCACATGTTAGAGGCTTTGGAGATCAAGTCGGAGAGGCCAGACTGAGATGGTTTGGTCATGTACAGAGGAGAGATAGTGAGTATATTGGCAGAAGGATGCTGAGTTTCCAAATGCCAGGCAGAAGGTCTAGAGGAAGACCAAAGAGGAGGTCCATGGATGTAGTTAAAGAGGACATGAAGGTAGTTGGTGTGAGAGCAGAGGATGTAGAGGACAGGGTTAGATGGAGGCAACTGAATCGCTGTGGCGACCCCCTGAAGAGAAAAGCCGAAAGGAAAAGAAGAAGTAGTAGTAGAAGCTAGACTCAGGACAGAAGTGAGTAGTTGAGTACCGGGAATTGCAAATGCCATTGTCACATGCCTAAGAAAAGTACCACAGATGCATTATTTGCCTTGACGGCATTGATGGAAAAGTATAGAGAAGGTCAGAAGAAGCTGCATTGTGTCTACAGGGTGCCCACTGTCCAGGGAAAAACTGTGACACTGCATGAGAAAGTCTAGAGTGGCAGAGAAATACGATATGATAGTTCAGAACATGTATGAGGATAGCAGAAAAGTGGTGAGGTGCGCTGTAGGTGTGACCGAGGCGGAGGTAGATCCAGATCAGGGATCAACTCTAAGCCCCTTCATCTTTTCAATAGTGATGGATAGGCTGACAGATGAGGTTAATATGGAATACCCATGTGCCATGATGTTGTTAAATTATTTTTGGGTTGTTGGCCTTTCGGATGTCTTCCTCGTTTGGGCTTATAGATGTACAGAAAATATTACCTTAAAATAAAAGTACGATCTATAAAATGAGATCTGCTTAAGTAGTAGTCATCCTCAGTTGATACAACATACCAGTGTCATCCTCCTCTCCTCCAAACAGCACTCCAAGGGAGTGGCTCGCATCCCGCTACAACAATCCACTCGGCCCTGACACGAGCTCTAAGGGGGGCAGCGCCTTCATTAAAAACACAGACAACACGGACGCCAGCGACCTGCTGTGTCATGTTCACCGGGAAGGAATTGTACACAAGCTCTCAGGGCTGTCCTCACCACGCCCCAACTGCTGCAATGCACCTCTTGCCCTTGATTTGGGTCGCATGAGTCAGGCACAAAGATGGAGATCTAAACCCAAATGGCTCGATTAAGATTTTATGATAGAAAATGGGACGTGGAGAAAGGTAGTGTGCGGCTCACTTTCCCACTCCAAGTAGAGTGTAACTGAATCGCTTCAGAGATGCAACATGAATTCGCTTTGTAGAAATTATTTTTGGAGCGGGTTACGCAGAGCTTTGAGTCCATGGTGCTGCTACTAGGGATTCAAACCACTACATATGCTTTGTGAGTTTCTATGGCAACATGGACATTAAATATACATCTTATTCTGATGATTTTAGGCTTCCTTTCTCGAGTGTGCAGCTGATAGGCATAGCAGATCACAGTATATCAGACAATAATAGAATGACTCATAACTCCACCCGTAAATCAGCATTTGGTCAATTTAAATCAACCTTCACAAAATTCTGATCAGCAGTACCCAACTACTAGAGCATGGACCAGTACCGGTCCGCTTCCACTCTGGGTCAGAGTAAAGGAACAAAAGATATTTTACTGAAGAAGTTTCATTTTTGACAAAAAAAATCCAAGGCTCCCACTAATGCCAGTCTGTCAAAATACAGAATCTCCTTTTAAAATGGATGACAAAGCATCCAAACAAAATAACACGTTGAAATAGTGAGGGAAAAAAAATCCCTAATTCAGACAGCTCATGAAACAGAATGTGACAAGGAGATGATCTACTGGACTATTTCTTCATCTATAATTTGCAATTAAAGGCTGTTGTTGCTGCTCTTAAAATCCTTGTTTTTCTGTGAACATGCTAATTTTATGACTCTCCTAAGAGCATCTAAATAAAGCTAATTACAAGCAAAGCAAAATGTTTGGAAGGTGCGCTTTGAGAAATTGTTTTCAAAATTTA
Organism: Vanacampus margaritifer; assembly: GCF_051991255.1. Taxonomy (NCBI): domain Eukaryota; kingdom Metazoa; phylum Chordata; class Actinopteri; order Syngnathiformes; family Syngnathidae; genus Vanacampus; species Vanacampus margaritifer. Next base: position 14,249,606 of record NC_135438.1, read on the forward strand.
CAAAAATATCTAGAGGTGGCACTAGAGCCGTTTACAGACCCCTACTTGACCTCAAAGTTTAATGCTAGTGAGGACCCCGTTTTTTTCCCGCGCCATTCTTTTTTGTTTTCTTTTATGTTATTATTCCCTATAATCTTTTTCAAAATCTGCCGTGAAGAAAAAGGTTGGGAATTAAGTGAACTGCCAATTTCATGAAAAACAGGAGCCGGAATGTTTTTTGTTTTGTTTTTTTAAACACAGGTAGGGGCACCCTAACATATCTTGAAAGCACAGAGGAAGTTGTGGCGCTCAATAAATCAGACATCATTAATCATCTAAGAACCGTTAATGTTCTGAACGGTTATTAATAAAGACTACAATTATTGGATTAGTTGTACTTTTTTTGTGGGTGAGGCGCCCTAGACACACCCAAACTATCTCCAGCGACACCCACATAAGTTGAGTAGAAGTTCCCTTAATTAGAGCATTATTAATTAGGAGTCTTTGTCATTCTGTATAATCATTGTATTCTGATATCCAGATATGGTCAAGGCAGATAAACAACAAAACGTTACATGACACAGTCTAAAAAGGTACATAAGCAACTCAAAGGGACAAAATGAGACAATGACTGAAATAGACTCCTTCTGGGCCAGTCTCATTTCTCTGAACAAGCCTCTGTGCATTATTTCCAGATCCGTCCTTGTTTTAGAGCTGCATCCTTTTGACAATACAATAGCTTTACATGAACGCAACGTGACATAGATGCTGAAAGGAATGTTTTCAGTGACCACTGAAAAGACAGAAATGCTAAACAAGGTCTGGAATCAGGTCGGCTTGCTTGAAGAACAAGCTCAGTAATAAACAAAATGGTTACATCAATCATAGCCCAGTTGAGGCTGCTCTCAGATTTGACAACTAAGTAATTTCCTTTTATCTAGTACCTTTGATTCTGGCATCATTTTGTCTTGGGTGTCATTTTTTTAGACCCCAAAACATGCCATTTTGTTTATTTATATTCACCCAGTGACTGATTCCCACCTCAGTCAGGTGGGACAGGCTCGAGTTAATCTCTGATGACGACACATATTAAAATTCGCTGATTGTTTACGAGGAAATACATTTCAAAGTGGGGGGGGGGGGTAGGATCAAGGGACAGTGCAGTGCCACGAAGCATCCTTTTCCTTACTGCTCATTCAAAATGGACGCCAAGAAAATCAAAAACATAAATTATAGTTGTTGCATTCATGTATGGATGGTGATCCATGTCACACCCAGCTGAGAAGCTAGCACAAGTTTAGAAAGCTACATTATGCACCTGTCGCGAGGACGAGCTCGCCTACAGACAAACCACACGAGACACGACTCAAATTATTTTATACAAGACAAACAACTACTGTATACAGATTGTAAGTCATAGTTCGCCGTCACTCAAGGAGGTTTACACGGCAGCACCAGCTCAGAAACTTACGGCTAAGTGCTATGCTGTTAGCTAGCGTGTGTGCGGTGCTTCGAATGCTAGCAAGTTAGCCATGTAGGCTAGGCTTTGAAGTAGATGCAGATGCATTTGAAACATCGAATGGAAACAAGTCCACGCGCAATGTTGTCCACACCAACACGGACACTTTGTAGAAGCGTGTCAGGCAAAGAATTCCATCAAGGGTTAATGCTTTACACATTAGCTGTTATGTGGTACCTGTGTTTCCCCGATGTCCTGCTTCCCTCCATCAGGGTACCACTGGACACGGACAAATCCACGACCGAGAGGCCGACTGTGGATGTCACACGGGACTCGTTCACCTCCACCGCCCTTTCCTCCTCCTCCTCCACCTCCATCTCCATCACCGCCACCGCCATCATCAAGGTCCGAGTCGGAGTTAAATTCCTCCTCGCCGTGGATCATCCGTACGAGGCCGAACCGGACAGATCCTCTATACTTCCTGGAGACCAAGTCGTGGGAGAAGAGCAGCCGCTGAGAGCCGTCCGTCGTGGGAGAGAGGGCCATGGATAGGGGCTCGGAGGTCGGGCTGGCCGCGGGGGAGAGGCCCGGGGTCGGGGATGGAGGCTGGGCTGCGTCCGTCGAATCGTGTGCTGCAGGCTCCGCCATCGCTGCTGTTGTCAGGGAGTGATGCTGGGGCTCGAGGACGACACTGTGCGGTGAAAAAAAGTGCAACTTGGAAGCACGAGCACGCATGCGTTTACGTAGCTACGCGGAAGCTGCGTACCTTGCGTAACGTCTTTGCGTCATAACGCAGTGCCATATTTCGCCGATAGATGTCAGTCAAGTGATTGTTTTGCATTATGGCCCGGGCCGTGGACACTGTTGGAATGCCACAAAGTTCAAAGACGGTACTTTTTTACTCAAATATATTAGGTATCTGTTTTTGAATAGTATATTTATTTTTCTGGCAACTTTATTTTTCCTCCATACAATTGAAAATGGACCTATGCACTTCCTACTTTGTCAAAAACTTCCAGAGATGATGAAACACAATAATCAACCATTTTGACTTATTTTATTTCATTGAATACGTGATTATTGTATTGTAAATTATAAAATAATAAAAACATTAAAACATATTGACATACGCAGTATATAAAAATATATTGATAAATAATTGGTTCATTAGTTTTAATGTAATAGTAAATATAATTTCAAAATGACATCCATCCATTTTCGTACCCGCTTGTCCTCAGAAGGGTCGTTCGTCTTAGTTAGGGTTAGGATTTACACATTAAGCATGGAAGAATGTTAATATATTTTAGTGCTGTTCAAACATGAAACAGACTGCAAACTGTTTGTTAAATGCAGTGGCTCCGTTATAAGCCTGAAGTTTCAGATAAATAAATACATTTTCATACAAATCTTACAGTGTACAAATTTACTGTAGAGTATTTTCTAAATTTGAGTTTAAAAAAATCGCAATAATCAATTTTTAGATTTGTATCAGGATTAATCGGCATCGAATCAAATCGTGACCTATGAATCGTGATACGAATCGAATCGCCAGGTACTAGGCAATTTACACCCCTATATATATATAGTCCACAAAAAAACAGTCACTAGTAAGTCATACTGTGTAGGCTGCTTGTTGTACTAGAACACTCTAGTTATTTTATTAATGTGCAGAATTGTGATATGAGTGATTAAACAAAAAACAAACAAACAAAAACGTTACTAGTGTTGGCATTTAACTTTTTCAATTTATATTTTTACTGTTTTTGAATTTAGTTATAGGTATATATATATATGTGATATAACCATGTGTAGTTAAATGAATAACAATGTGATAATGATTTTGTGAACTTCATTTGAACCTCTTACTCCTCACCATCTCTTGAGATAAGAATGTTTATGTTTTAAAAGTTGTCAGAGTCTCGTCATTAGTCATTTGGTCGTAAAAACTGAGGGTCCAAGGCCTGTCCACGTCATTTCTCCGAAGCTGGTGGGGAGCTGAGATGACCATGTCAGTATCTTGTGCCTGCTTGTTTTCAACACTATCTCTCTGTATCTCTATGTAAGAGGCGGAGAGAACTTTTTCTACTAGTATGAAGACACCTGGGGGTTTCCATATTTTCGACACACTTATCATCTCTTTTCGAATGTAAGCTTTTTTCCTGTGTCTTAAGAGCTCTTAATAAATCCTTGCAAGGAAAACTTCTTCATGAGATCTCAATTCTGATTTATTTGAACACGCAAAAGATTACACTTAATAAAGTAATCAAATAAAGCCTTCACTAGTAAGACAGTCACACGGACTTGTGACAGGAATGCCGCTACACCGGGATGGAAAAGACTCTAGCCACGTCAGAACAGTGTGGCCCCAGTTAAGACTTTCCACCATTTTATTTGATATTCTAAAATATTTTTATAAATTATTTCCTTAGCCCCCCATGTATTGTTCAGGCCCCCATTTAGGCCCTGGAGAGAAGAAAAATCCTGGCGCCGTTTAAGTGCACTAAAAGGATAGACTAAATGCTCCAACGGCTTTCCATAAAAGTCCCTTCACATGTTGTTGTTGACATGTGGCGCCAAATCCAAATGTGACGCAGTGCTCATGTTGGTGGTATGACGAGGAGAACGTATATCCTCGTCATTCCGCCAACTTATCCTGGATAAGTCACAATACGCAAAAATGAAAACACCCCACCTGATTCAGGCTCAATATGATTATTGTTCAGCTTCAGCTCACTCACGTGTTGGAAAGGTTTGCTTATCCATCGGGCAAGTTGAGGATTACCACGCGGTCTAAGGTGCGGTGAGCGGAGGCTATAAAAGCTCCTGTGCGCAAGGCTGGAACTCAGTCTTTACGCACGATCCCAACAGGACCATCGGAGGAGGAGTAAACAATAGAAAAAGAAGAAAGAAAGCAGACAGTTAGTGTTCCGTTTCCACGTGGAATTCTTTACTTGTAGAACTTTTGTGAGTGGTTTTGAAAGGATGTCAGTGGTGAGCTCCATGTCGTTCCCGAAGCCGCTCCACATGCGCTCTCCGGTGGCGCAGGGACGTCGACACACACTACCAGCCAGCGAGTTCCGCTCCCTCAGCCCGGAGGACGCCATCAGCGTGTTTGAGATCGAGAGAGAAGGTAATGCGGATCTTGCTTTTAACAGGGGTGTCCAAAGTTTGGGTTGGGGGGCCATTTCTGACTTGCTGCATATAAACAGGGCCTGTTATGACAAAAAAAAAAAAAAGAATGTTGAAAGTTACAGTAGTTATTAAAATTCTAAATTAAGATGTAACTGAATAAAGCTGCATGTTACAAGATTGCACTATTTTTTTTAAAAAAGTCAAGTTAATTAAAAATGGTCACATTTTTATTACATGATATCCCGCTTATTTTTAATTCAAATGTTACAAAATATTGCTCCTTGTTAATGTAAGTGGTTGTTTGTTTACGCGTCCTGCGTTTGGCAGGCGACCAATCCAGGGTATAGCCCGCCTCTCATCTAAAGTCAGCTGGCCTCGGCTTCAACTGACCTGCAACACTAATTGGATAAGTAATATAGAAAATGAATAGATGGCTGTTTAAATGCACATGTATGCTGACCTGAATTGGGTTTGAGCAAATTTCAAGGTTACATGGGGATCATGTATTTTTAAAAAAAATTCTGTATGTGCCCCTGAGTTGGAAATGTTTAGATTTTCCTGATTCACAACAATCATTTGCCATTCTTAATTTGTCCAACATTTGCTTACACGCAGCGTTCATCTCCGTGTCTGGTGAGTGTCCTCTCCTGCTGGACGAGGTGCGTCACTTCCTCACGCTGTGTCCGGAGCTGTCACTGGGCTGGTTCGAGGAGGGACGTCTGGTGGCTTTCATTATCGGCTCACTGTGGGACCGGGAGAGACTTAACATGGTGCGACACCTGTCCACGTAACTTCTGTTTACTTGTCATGTACTACTTGAGCAGCTCAATCAATTAGAATATCTTAAGAGCATTTTATTATTTGAGACAGCAATTAAATTCAAAAAGTGAAAATGGAGTAATTGACAATTCCGAGCTTACGTCACAAGTCAAAATGGTAGTCTTACTCGGTGCAATGACGCTCTCTGCTCATTGAAAAGCATTGGACTTGGATCATTGTAATTTCTTTTGTGAAGATTATTTTGATTTCAAAATGTGATGAAATGTCGTTTGACTACTATAACATCTGCCTGGTTTGTATGCTAGTTACAGGCAAAAAACAAGCAAACAAACAAAAACAATCTACAGTTTGTTTTCGCTGTATAAAGGAAGCATTTGCATTGCGTTGCATTGGGGAAATACATCAGAAATGTCCGGATGTTTAGAATTGCCAATATGTGAAATCAGTGATACAGAAATACCCTACTGTATTTAAATACGCTTTATGTATATTTTTATGGATTTTATTGCACTTAAAATTTGTTTTAAAGTCATACTAACACATTTAAACACATATGTTACGAGAGAATGATATGGATAACAAAAATACTGTACAGATTGTACCATCCCTGTTTAGTAAACAGTAAACAAATCTCCCTCTCTCTCCCCCTCCCTCTAATTTATAATCTGGCACAATACACTGATAATAGTGACCAAATATGTAAATTATAAAATAAACCTAAAGTTGTCAGTTTCTGGAAGTATAAAAGTAAGGAGTGAAGGGAACTTGACATTCAATGGTCTTCAGCAAAAATTAGCATGAGCTAAAATACCGTGCTTCCTGATTTCAATCTTCTTTAGTCAATTTTGCACTATCAAACCAAATAAGATGCCGCCATCTAGTGGTCAACAGTGTAAATACACCCAAAAGAAACTGGAGGCAGAATACAATAGTTATGAACTGTACAAAAATAAATAATAAAACAAACAAAACAACAAATGAAAAAAAGAGACCGCAAAACCGGAACATGTGATGGAGGGGGTTTACATCTATGCAAAAGTAACAGGCAACAGCGTGTGACCAGGTTGCCCACACAATATACATTGTGGCAGGATAACTGGCTCCTCACAATGCCCTTAGCATTCAACAGTACCTGACCGAGAACATTTTTGGAAGAACAACGCTATTCACATGATCTGGCTCTGTGTGATTTTTTATTTGTAATTGAGCTGTAAAGAGGAACCTTGTATTCTAGATGTGAAAATAATTTTTGTGACCCCAGTCCTGGAACTTTCCTGACATGTGTGTAAATAGATACATGGATCATATTAACAATCCCATTCCCAATTGACCTGTGGTTGTGTTCCAGGATGCCCTGACCCTCCACAAGCCTCACGGCATGACGGTCCACATCCACGTGCTGGCTGTCCACCGCACCTTCCGCCAGCAGGGCAAAGGTTCCATCCTGATGTGGCGCTACCTGCAGTACCTCCGCTGTTTGCCGTACGTTCGGCGGGCTGTTCTCATGTGCGAGGACTTCCTTGTTCCCTTCTACCAGAAGTCCGGCTTCAAGGTGCAGGGTCCCAGTGAGATCACAGTGGGCCCGCTCACCTTCACTGAAATGTTGTACCCGGTCAGGGGCCATGCCTTCATGCGTCGCAACAGTGGATATTGAGACTTGGGACTCGAGACTTGTTTTTTTCTCAGGATGGATGCCAGTGGCAGGCCCCTGGTTTGAAAAGGAAGTTTGAGGGGACGTTAGGCTCAGTGATCATTTCTTTGAAAGATAAAGGTGATTCACTCACTCCACCTTGGACGAGGAACAAAACGTCTGCCATTAAGAAAGTTAAAATAAAAAAAGCACAGCACATTTTTGGAAAATTAAAGAAAAAAGTCTGAAAGAATGCACTCATTAGGAAATATATTACAATGGTTTTATATTTTGTTTATAATTGTAATGTCTTTAAACTGTGTTTTGATAAATGCCGGACATTTATGATCAGTCTTGTAAGTATAATGAATGAACAGACGTCCCAATAAGTTTATAAAGGTGCTGGCGCATTCAAATAAATATAAAAACAATGATTTAAAAAGGCACAGAGAAAAGAGCACAACACTCAATATGATCCCTTCTAGCATCATGCCTTCTCCATTGAAGATATTCATCATCTGTGCCTCCTTAAGTCTTGAATCAAGACAACTGAACTGTTTTGTTGTAATGTTTTGTTATTGAGATAATAAAGGATATATTTTCGAGTTTGTCAGTGTTCATGTGTTTTCAAAAACTACCTTGTCCATATTTTGTCAAAAATATATTCAGGTGTTCTGGAAATTCCTCGGTTCATCATTCATTTGTGCTCATAAGTTTACAGGGTATGTAATGTAAGCAACTGTATGTTTGCCAACAACTAGTGAACGGTGATACAGTTGTGCTTATAAGCTTTATATACCCCTACGTAGATTTATGAGTTGTGTTCATAAGTTTACATACTTTTTGTAAACTTATGAGTGCAACTGCAGCTACTTAACAATATAACAAAGTATTATTCTATTTCAATTACAAAAGTGCAATGTTAAATAGCAAAACAAATTGACATACATTTCAAGACATTATCAATAAAGTGTCATTTATTTTTACATGATTGCTTTAACATACAACGAAAATGGAAAGTAGAACTTTGACGACAAAAAAAAACAATGATTATGTTGCCCTTTTTGTTTCTGAAAGAAGTCATTTGGTCCCACTGCAAACATTAGTTTAGCTGCTGTAAAGTCATGATTGTTTTCGGGGGTTTTAATTAAAATATTCACATGCTTTCAAGTATAAAAAAAAAAAAGGCACAGTGCAAAGGGTTCCTTAAAATAGGTGAAAGTGATTGTTTGCCAACTTGGTACAGTTTGGGGGCTTAAAACAGAGGATATTTGAAACACAGCACTGTTAAAACAGGTTCAAACGTGTTTAAAGTAAAAAGGAAAAAAAAACAGACACAAAAAAACATACAATAAGTTATTATATGCGTATACATCTCATGTTTTCCGTGATGTCAAAATGACCTGCAAGTCAAGTGATAAATCTCACAACTCAATTAGCTCGCTAATCCCTTAGCACGACCTCTCATAGCCAGGCTTCCCTGACGGCCATGCTGCGACAGTACTGCACACAATAAAAGAGGCTTTCTAGACACAACAACAACAAAACAAAACCTATAATTTAAGATGACACATTTGTCATTTGGGACTGCTCGGGGCTGGATTTACAGCTACTGACGACAACAATCATCCAATTCCGCTAGCTTGATACGTTGGTGCTAGGATAAAGTATATGGCACTGATTGATGACGGATGCTAACCTTACATAACAAACGGCAGGTGTGTAAAATGGCAGCGAATATAAGGCAACAAGGGGTTTAGCACATTTACCTCAGTCCACCACGGTTACGCTTTCATTCTATTAACTTGTTGAAAAAATCAAATAAAATTTCAAAGACTATTGGATGCCAACCTGACCTCTTCAAGGAAACATAAAAAAAAGTTATTAAATAGCACATTTGTCCATAGTGTTTGACCCAACGTGAGGCATCCAGTTCACCTAACCTGATAAGTACCCATTTTCACTACACCAGTCTTCTCTTGTATTCCCTTTCAAATGCTGAACAAAACCCGTGAAGCTTTTTTGGTTTCAGCCAGCTTTTTGCATTTAAGGTCCTGATTAATTTTCCCATCCCGAGCGTCTAACGATGCATTGCCCCACAACCAAGTAAATACTGATGGAGCCCAACTTTTACGGAAGTGTGTGGACTCATCAGACCCTGCCGGGTACCTTCGATAAAACAACTATCACAAAAGTCACGATTGCCAAAGATTTAAAGGACACTTAGAAAACCTGGATTATCACTGGTTAGCTTGCTCAGACTACAGTAGTGCACAACATGGTTAACTTTGCTCTGCAAGATATTATTTTCGTGGTATTTGTGAGTTCACAAACTCCCGAGAATACATCTTGTACCGAGCCCGTTAATTTCCACCGATCCGAACCATCAATCACAGAGGGACATTGTGTTTGGGGCGTGATAGATATGCAGCTGTGATGAAACCAGGAAGCCAGCGCCGACGTCGGGGAAACAAACAAACCTAACATGGACGAATGGACGCTGCAATTAATTCTGCTCTTGCGGAATTACTCACCGTTTCCTTGTTGAATGATGAACAGCGAGAAGCGCATTTTTTTGCTGGTAAAAGATGTTCGTGCTCCACCCCACCCCGACGAGAACGAAGATGACATTTTCATCCGTGGCCGTGATTGGTCAAAACAAACATGTTACAAGATGCATCGTCCAATCAGCTCGACGTATTGTACAGGATGTCCCGCCTTTCCCGAGCAAATCCACGCGGAGCAGTCCCAGATTGATATTGTGGAGAACTCCCTTGAGCGAATCACAATATCAATCTGGGTATTGCCAGGTTACAACATGGTTAATGTTGTGATCAATATCGTACTTCTCACAAAATTTGCTCGTGAAAGGAAGGCATGTGAGATTCTCCAGCCAGTGCCAGTTAATGGGGTAAATATAAAACCAAACAATGAGTGAAGAGAAGAGGCCAAAGTAGGCCAACAGCGAAACGACAATGAGGATGCGTTTGCGGTACTTGTCAAAAGTTCCAAATGTGACGTAGGGCAAAAAGGCAAAAGAGAGCAGCATGCCGCTGAGGAAGCCAAAAATGTGGGCGATGTTGTCGATCCACGGCAAAAGGCCGCACAAGAAGAGGAAAAAAACGATGCCCAAGAGTTTTAAAAAAGCTTTCCATGGTTTTGCCAACATCTGCCAACCTTGAAAGAGTTCAACAAACAGGCACGCCAGGAGGCCGAACTGAGATCCTGCTGGACCCACCTGGAGGGACAGATAAACAAACGGAAACATTCACCTACCGGTAGGTCATGTTCACATCACACACACGCAAACAAAAATACATGAATGCATACTTAAAATTAACTGTAAAACACTTCTTCTTTTTTTTTTAATTTAAGCAACTTATCCTGCACAGTGATCTGAATAGAAAGTCAAAGATTCGTTCAAACTACTATGAACACTGGAAAACACTGCTGCCTGTGCCCGCTTTCTAAAATTGGAATCAAAAATATAACAAACATTTAAAATGTTTTAGAAATGGTTTCTGTAACTCCTTATCCCAACTACAGACGCTCCCCTACTTACGAACATTCGAGTAACGAACAACGGTACATACGAACATTTCTGCGCGTACAGTATGTCGAAAAATGTTTGGAAAGAAATGCTGTAAGTTAGATTTTGTATTGCGCGTAGTGCTTCTTTCCGCCGCTAATACCGACGATTGCCGCTGTGAGAGCTCATTGGAGGCTGAGCAACGTGGCGAGGAGGAGGAGGAAGAAATGCCGGTCCCCATGAAGCAGGAAATAACTTTTGAAGCCGATTCCAGCGACGACGAAGAATCTCTCATGATATAAAATCCTCCTCTTCCTCCTCCTCCATCATCTCCTTAAGCATCGAGTACATCTTCCAAAAGTAAGTTAAACTTCATTTTATTTATCGTATTACGTAAATGTACATACTGTGTGTGTGTGTCTCTTGCTCTCTCTCTCTAACATACGTAGTACAGTACAGTACTGTACGTATTCTCTCCATTTTATTAAAAGTTTTTTTCAGTACAAACCAATGCAGGTTACTTGTACAAGCCTTAAACATACTTATATAAACCTTCAATATACTTATATAGGCTTTAAACATAAATTATAATACAAAATATAGCACTGAAGCAACTTACGAACAAATTCACCTTACGAACGATCGTCCGGAACGTAACTCGTTCGTAAGGTGGGGAGCGTCTGTATACTATATCATTGTCTTTAAAGGGACAGTGTAGAATTTTCTGCCATCTAGTGGTGAACTAATAGAATCCAATGACCTACGTTCAAAACGTGTGTATTTTTAAAGGGATACTTGACTCATTGAGCCATTTTCAGCAGAAAGTTAATATTTTGTCCAGAAAGTTTTCTGTGTTTAGTCAGCAAACTGAGCCATGATTGTTCGTTACCTACTTCCTCAGCACAGGTTATGTCACCTTCAGTCGACAGCAAGTGGAAAAAATTGTTTTTAAAGGTATAAATTGTTCGTGAAAAATAATGGAAGTTAACACATTCTTTCTGGACAAAATATAAACTTTTTTACTGCTGAAAAGGGTTAGGGTAGTTTTTCTCCTTCAGGTATCCGTAGCAGAAAGATGGCGGCAAAACATGTAGGCCTTCTGTAAGGTGAGGTGCAGTCAGTGTAATATAATTAGTGGTTGCTAGACCTACGATTATATACAAAAAAATAATGTTGATGTGATAGAACATATCTTTTTTTGCATATTATTGAAATTAATAGTAGGTTTTTAAAATGAATGAACCTTAAAAAAAATCTTTAAAAAGACCAGAGTATCAAGACCTAGATACAACTTCTCAACAAGAGGTTTAGAATAGTACAAGTATGTCCACATTTATTCAACTTGACTCACGGTGCCCACCTAATCCTGAGGGTAAACACGATTTAATAAAAATGACTGGTCATGGTATTAGACTAGATGGCCAACACATTTTTACTGAGATTAGGCAGAAATGCAGCATCGAGACAGTTTCTTAATGACTTCACTGTTGATATGCAAGGGTCAACCTACGCAGACTATCAGGGGGTTTGTTACTATGGTGGGGAGAACATTGTTGTAAAGGGTGAGAGGATTAGCGTACATGACGTCAGGGCTGATTTTGGAGTCTTGCCTGGTCGTAAAATGGCAGATGGCTAATCTGTGAAGACAACCAACTTCTACACACAGACTGAAGAACGATGCACAGCATGTCACCCACACAGCCCAGACGGCAAGGCTGGCACGTTCCAAACGCCCAACGCAATCACTTGTCATTGATTGAGATCAAACTTTTAAAAGACCAGCAATCTCATTCTTACTGGGTTCTGCCTAGAAATCATGCATGGCCTCACGCTCTTCACTTTCTCCATCTCCATCATGTAATCTATTTGAAAATCTGCAACGTGTGTATATTATTGGTATTGAACATAAGTTGTTATTCAAGCAATTTCTGCTGGAAGCACAGGTTCTTCTTAACCGTCAAGGGGTAATCCACTTAAAGCACCTCCTTAAGTGGCTTTACTGTCGTGTGTTGTGCTTCCTGTGAGTATTCCTGGTGTGTGAAGACGTGTGAGGAGAGTTGGACATGACTCTCACGTCAAGACGCGTCACAATCCAAACTACTTCACGTCGCAACAAGAAGAAAAAAAAAAACAGGGTAAATGATTGAGCAAAATGACATTACATTACTGGTGACTCGTGCCTGGTCTTGTTCTAATTAGTTCCCATGGAAAGTTTCCAACGTGGGCCATTTCCAAAATTCCACAACTAAAATCTCCTAATGAAAGTTTTTAGAAACTGAGGAATTTTTGGTTGAATGGGTTGAAGTTAAATAGTGCAACATTTTACGTTTGAATTCCTGCTAAATAATATTTAATTACTGGTTCAGTAAATATGTATTGATATACCATGTGTGAATTGTGTAAATATTTCTCATCCACTATTTTGTTTTAAAATGCTTCCATGTGTGCCAGGATGAATTTTTAATGCACAAGAAGGTGTGAGGACAAGAAATCGTTCTAGAACTGTCTCAACAACGTAACAGCGATATCTGTGTAGAACAGTGAATAATCCCAGTTAGCAATGGCCTTTGTTTGGCTACACAAAGGTATTAGACTAATCCCAAAAATGGAGAAAGTGTCCCTTTGCAGACATACACACACAAACACATGAGAAAACAAGCTTGCCAATAGAAAGTAGGTAATCTTGAACGTGCTCTTTTCCACTCACACTCAGTTTTCAGATTAACAGTTACAGCAATTATCAAACTATCATTTCTCTATGTAGGGTAAGTGACAGACGCACACAATCTGTGTCAAAATTCCTCTTCTTGCACTTTCAGTAAATAGATTAAATATGTATATTTGTGCATTTTGTTTTATGATAAAAAAGCATGCTGGCCATTCGCCAGGTATAATTTTTTGTTATGGGTGAAATATGGCGGTAAAAAAATCCCGTTCATTTTCAGTGCAAAGTGACAATGTTGGTGACATACTGGGAGCTGATAATGTGAATTATCATAGGCTGAAGGCTCATGTGAGGTATATAATCATTTGCAATACTGGTATGCTTGTGTAGAAGTCACTTGAGTAAATGGAAGGTTAAATGCGCTGTGATAATCCTCAAGAGTGGGAAACCTCCAGTAAGTGAAATAAGCCGCGTTAAACCAGTGACTGGGAACACCAGGAAAAACACCAGAGAACAAAAGCTGATATGAGGCAATGGCGTCAGTGACAGAACATCCAGAAAACTATTGCAATGTTGTGATCAACAGGTTATGTTTATGTACTAGTTTGAATTATTTGGTAAGCCATTTGTATTTTATGATATTGAAGGACGCACAGAACACACCTTTGGAGACACTCTATTGTCTACACTGGTATACTCTTTACTGGGGATGTTCAACTGGTGGCCCATATTCTGAGCGGCCCTCAAATAATTTGTGAAAATATAAACGTTTACTATAGCTGAGCAGTTTTCTGTTGTAATAACAGTGTTCACCATTAGATGGCCGACATTGCTCCTAGTGCCTCCACTACTTGAACCTGTCCCCCTTAATTTAGTATTCTTGATAATTCCATGCTCCAGTAGCATTCATGAAAAATAGTTGCTCGTCCTGATCACTTCACTATAATACAAACATAAAGTGCACATAGTCTTTATAAGACTTATATTTAGGTAATTATATAACCTAAATGCTTTTTTCGGGCTGTACTATTGTATGTTTGAATAATAAATTTTATACGTAGATTGAATAATATAAATCAATCATACCAAGTTTTATTCATTCATGCATGCGTGCATTCAACAAAGAGAAACCCACCTCAGCTCTGTAGGGTAGGAAGAGGGCAGAGGCAAGATTTCCGGTTATACCACTAAGGATGTAAATGATGGAGATGCGCAGCCAACCAGCCAGCTTCTCCAGGTCTCGCAATATGGTCATCTGAAACACGACTGATACCACGCAGTGTAGTAACCTAAACACATACAAATATCAATCTGAGAAAAGCACTCCTATATACAGTACAACAAAGTATCCAAAACCATATACATTTTTAATTAAGCTCTATGACTCTTCTTCAAAATAAAACTCAGGGATTCCTCACGTGCTAGGAAACATGATCGCGTGAGTGAACAGCTTAAGGCATTATGGGGAATTTAGAAATAATGCTAAAAATTATCATTCTGAAGGAGGCTTACATGCTAAACTAAAAAGGTTTAACACACTGTTTCAGAAAAGTGAAAGTTTACTGTGTGGAATCAAGCAATTGTAACATTTTATGCGGATTACCTCATTTAAAATGTATGTTGGGGGGGGGGGGGGGGGAAATAGAACAGACAATATATTTTGTATGAGGAAGCGCATACCCAGCGTGGAGGAAAAGGGATAACCAGAAACGGTAGAACTGATCAGGCACATCAGGGTTTAGGAAGTGAAGCAAGCCACAAACGTCATCCAGACAATGGACCTGCAGAAAGTTGAATCAAAAAAGCACTTAAAAGACACGGTCATGTATGTAAATTGTGCTCGCTCGCTCACTCACTCTACCTGCGAGCATAGTGTGGCATCCTCATGGAAGTAGCCATGCATGAAAGAGCAATATTCCCTGGTTGTAATCTCACACCTACAGAAAGGGGACATCATTTCATTTTGGCAAGATCGTACTCAACATCTCAAATCCTAATGACTGCAGCAGGCACTGCGGTCAGTCAAAAAGGTAGATATGTCAACATCTCACCTGCCCTTCGTGCCTATGCAGCAAGGTCGCCCTTTGATGTTACAGTCCATGTGTCTGTAGCCGGTATGATTGGTCTTTTTGGGAAATGTACATATCTGAAAAAACACACACAAGCATGCATGGCCCCAAAACAGATTAAAAGTGTGCATGCTTTTTAACTGCAAAATAATTCCTCCACAACATTACAACTTTCTCACCGGCCACTGCGTGATGTCATCTGGCCACGTGTGAGGCTCTTGAGACGCAGGCTCTTCACATATTCTTCACACAGCGGAGCAGAGAGGAGATTTCAAAAGATACGGTCCCATTTAGACAATTATGTAGCTCATTATGATAGATAATTAATGTGATCTGGACACAAATACAGGTTTATGTGCTCACCTGGGATCCTGGTGACAGACAGAGCCAGAAGATCTGTTGATGTCCACAAGCGAATTGTTCCATTTGATAAATGCGGCCAGTGTCTCCTGTAGGGACAGTTTGGTTTAGGATACAACATAAATCACAAGACAATTCTTATGCAGAGGAAAGATTTCAGGAAATAAAATGAATTCATAAAACGATTCACCTGCATACTTTTGAAAGAGTGTGTTGTGAATAATTTGTATTGTAAATGGATTACAGTCTTAATGATTAAATGCGCACGTGCCAGAATGAGTTCAGTGTGTGCTGGCAAGTTTTGAGCCAATAAAGTTGTTTTACACAGATGCGTGAATGTGCTGAACAACATACAGAGCAATCGGAATTGAGAGTCTGCACACATCCAGAGTTGTCATTCTGAACACAACAGCCAGACTCTCTTTCCAGATTTTTGGCCGTCTGGATGAGAAGGACTATTTGTTTGTCCTGGCGGATACACGGCGAGAACTTGGCTCCCAAATGAATCAGGTCGTCCTGTGAAGAGAGGAAATAACTTTATTATTTTGAGTAGGTCTTCCCTCAGGATCAGTAACATACAGCACGTAAACTGACACTTACAGATCTCGGACCGATCCAAAAGTTCTGCTGTTGGATGTACTTGACATTCTCATAGATGCCTTTATTCTTC
The DNA here is from genome assembly GCF_051991255.1 of Vanacampus margaritifer. Classification (NCBI taxonomy): domain Eukaryota; kingdom Metazoa; phylum Chordata; class Actinopteri; order Syngnathiformes; family Syngnathidae; genus Vanacampus; species Vanacampus margaritifer. Next base: position 14,265,879 of record NC_135438.1, read on the forward strand.
AGCACCTGCAGAGGGCGACAGAGTGCTGCATGAGTAACATCACACAACATGACTGCAACAGAGATTTCACAAGGTGCACTAAATAGTTTTCTATTGTGGGAAAAATTACAAACTAAAGAAAAACCAAAGTGATCCCTTATCAGTTGTAAAAAGAAAAGTATATTTGACTATGCACTTACTTGGCCTGTTTTCGAATGTTGTGCAAACCCCACAGGGGCAAAACCATAAGTACAGCAGGACAGTATCGTGATTACAACATGGACAAAGGTGATCCAATAGGTAAAGTAAGGCCTGGGAACACAAATGATGACTTAAAAGCATGAAGTTAAACATTTCTACTTAATGTATTGCCCCACCCAACGCTAATTTGACTGTTATATTCTATTTTCTAAGTGGGGGCGCTGCAAGTCAATTTTACATCAATTAAGAATTCATTCCTTACCTATGACTATGGAAGTCATCCAACTGCTTCTGGATAGTACTGCTGAGGCTGCGTCGGTAGTGCCTGTTCAGCCACTTGCCCACGACGCCCATTCCATAGTGACGCTTTTTGTTGTCAAAAGCAAAATGCTTAACTTGGGAAGCGATACGACGGCCGCGTCGAGGATGACTTTTCTCCTGCACTGCTATTGGTGTGCGGGGCGTTCGAGACACATCCTTACTAGGTATGGGGTTGGTGGGAAAAGGAGAGACCAGATAACATTTAAAGACAGATAAACCATATACATTGACACAGATTCTACAGTGGTTATACAAAGTTGCTGGAAAAAAAAGTCAATCTTTTATGGAGTTTTACATCACAAAAAACAAGGCATTCGAACAGGGGGGTGTAGACTTTCTATAACCACTGTATACTTATGGAAAATTCATTCATCATCATTTTTCTTGAGCTGGAAACCGCTCTTTTTTTTTTTAAATCATCAAATATTTTTTTCTAAAATCATATGGCTATTGTGCTTACTCACTGGCTTAAGAATTTCTGGTCTGGTTGCTCACTTGGGGCAAAAGCAGCAGACAGTGGTGGTGACTCAAATACGTCATCAGTCATAGAGCACAACTCGTCATGGACATCAACCTAAAAAAAAAAGTGGTAATGGAGGTAAGAAACGAAATTCTAAATGAAAAGGACAAATCCTTCATTGCGCTAATCAGCATTTTTGTCAAATGCCAGTCCCAAATGACACATTAACTCATTTGCTCCCAAACACATATAAAAACGTTCTATTTTAAATATTGTCATGGCCCCAAAAGCGTATTTATACGTTTTGTTATTCTAGAGCACACAGACGGCTGTGATGCAGCCTCTGACCTGAAGAGGTCGCGTAAAGCAATGGTAGTTATTACAAAAAACGGCCAGCGGGTGGCATTACAAAAAACGGCCAGTAGGTGGCAGCAGAGTATAAGAGAACAACCAGGGCCATGTTGCCACAAGGTCTCCTCGCCAGTGTTTTCAACACGTTTGTGAATAATGATGAAACTTAGCTATATTCTAATGCTAATTGCTGCACGGAAATAGATACAAATATACTTTTTTCCTGATGAAAGAGACTCTAATCTTTCTTTTGGTAGGTTCCATGTTTTTATAGCAATAGAACACAATATTCTGTGGGCCTCACAAAATCTGTCAAAATCGAGTAAAACAGCCAGGAGCGAAGGGGGTTGCTATAGTGAAAATGGCTGGGAGTGAATGAGTTAAGCAATTTCAACAGGCTAACTGATTTAGAAGTTAGCCTGAATACTGAATTAGTTGTTATAACACAGTTTAGTCAGCAGGGGGTATTGTTAGATAAAGAAGGAAGAGCTGCAATGAGAGAAGTCGTTTACTCTGCCTCTCACAATGTTTTATTGTTTAGAGAGGAGAACAGATAACTATGGTGGACATGTTTGCAGTAAAATAAATTTTTTTTTAAATTAAAACATAATTGAAATTGTGGATAAGCAGATCGGAAAATAAATGGGTAATGACTAAATATTTACTCTGCATTCTGGCTGACCTTGCTAAAAAATAGTGACTCTGACATGTCTGCCGAGTTCACAGTTTCATCGTCCATCCAGCTGGGCCTGACAAAGCTCCTCCTGGGAAAGCTGCGACCTGTCAGGGAATCCGCTAAGCCGTTTCGGCCCTAGTGGGGAAAAAGACACACGTGACGTACATTAACATAATTTTAATCATCATTGACATCCTAATCAATATCTTTTATCTTCTCTGAGATACTTCACATTATTGTATTACAGTTCGGGCTGCCTCACTGTACACCAGCCAAATGATTTGACTTTAGTGTTTCATTTTGATGTGGTTCCCCAAGTTTTCAATCTTTTTTCCCCCCAAATTAGACTTTTTTCAGTTTTTCATTGCCCTAGCGGGGTATTTAGACCATTAAGATGTTGATTTTTGTGAACGGAGGGCTTTGGAAGCAACTTAAAAATATGCACAGTAGTTTTCCTCTGGGCTGTTGAAAATCCTTGGGAGTTGCTTCAAATAACAGTCAACTCTGTGACTACTAACACCGTTTTAACACAATCCACTGACATGCACACACGCAGGCTTTCTGGAGTTGTACCCACCCTCAGCAGGTTATTTGCAGCACGGATGCTCATGCGGGCAACGGACTCCCTCTTTCGTTTGGGGAGGCGACTGTACCCAGAGCGCTGGCTGGTGAAGGAGCTGAGCGAGTTGACCCCAGGGGTGATGGGAGCCCTGGGGGAGAAACCGTCCATGTCCTCAGGGTAACGGAATGCTCGGCCCCGTGCCAGTGGGTCCACAATCTAGCAAATCAGAGGAGGAAATGAGATATTCTCGAGGAAGATGATGAAGAGAAGGCAACATAATCTTAGGGGTATTGACTCTAGTAACTTGGACTGTTGATTGGTGTGCAGTATGTTTACATGTCTGATAGACAACAAGAGTACCTTTGGCATCCTTGGTGGGGCTGGTGATTCCAGGCTCTGCTCGATGCCTGTGGCCGTGTCAGGCTCTCTGAATTGTGGCTTCAGCTTGCCATAGCGTTGACTGCAGTGGCGCAGACTCTTCCTATGCCAAACCTGCTGCTTGCTCTCACAGTCTTCTCCTACCCCAAACCACTGGGCTGTATTCCTGCAAGTACAGAGAAAAGATGGCGGACAAAGCTTTACCTGATAAGCGTCCATCAATGAGGTCAGATGCTTTGCTCAGTGATGAAGAAACAAACATGCTCTTACTTGCGAATACTTTGCGATAGTGATGTCTGTCTTCCAAACTTTTCTCTTCTCTCTGAGGCTGACATGCCTCCATCTCCGCCACCGCAGACACTCTCTGACACGGAACTGGTTGCTTGGCCGCTCAGGTTTTTCTTCAAAGATGACTGAAGGGGCTGCCCATACCAGAAATAAAGGCAATACATTTTATACAGTTGTTTGAGTAGATCAGACGGTAGAAAGTTTCAAGTTGTTAATCATGAGGTGACCGAATTTAACACGTTCTTAATTAACAACATGATTCGATTTTCTTTCAAATCTACTGGCTTCTTGAAAATCAATTCTGCCTGGAGCCTAGAGAAAACGTAACTTCAGTGACATTAAATATTAGTACTGCAGTGTGGATTTTAGCATCAGAAGTTTAGAGGTGCTGACAGTTTCAGAGCACATCTGATGTGTTACTGAAGTTAAGTTTTCTCTAGTACATTTTATATGAAATAACAGGCGTAGATTTATCAATTCAATGCATTGTTCTTTTTTTTTTTTATTAATTGTGGAGTCAAACCTTAAGTAAAAAGAGCTTTTGGTCAATTCATGTAGGTGCAAAAGTAAGTGAACCGGGAGCTGCATTGCTTAAAACAAGCAGTCAAGGTGGATCAAGTAGGACAAATTGGTAGCTAAACTAACCACTGAAATGGACCAATGAAATGAGAGAGATTTAGCAAAGAAATTGTGCATCACTAACTGAAATAGTGAGACAAAACCACGTCATTTTAGTCTTACCCAGGTGAACCCATACAGGTCAGTCATGCTGAGAGAAAGAGAAATCTCAGGGAACCTCAGGAAGTGGGTAGTGACAGCACATCTGTCTAGGGAAAGCTATAAAGTCATCTAAAAAAAAAAATAGCTTCATCATTCCACTGTGAAGCAGATCATCTGCAACTAGAGAACACTGAAAATTACTACAATCCTGCCTAGAAGTGGATGACCTTCTCAAATATCAGCAAGAACCACAAGAAAAATTATAATTCAGGTAAAAGTAAACCTATGCATCACATCAAGGGATTTGCAGACCTCTTTTGCTGCATCTGGGACACATGTGCATGTGTCAACAATCAGAAGAAAAGTCAATCGACAAGGCTTTCATGGAAGGCTTGCTAGGTAGAAGCATATGCTCACAAAAAAGATCAAAGCTGCCCATCTCAATTTTGCCAGCGAGTACCTGGACAAACCTGAAGCTATTTGGAATTCCCTTCTGTGGACAGATGAGTCCAAAATTTAACCGTTTGGTCACAACTAAAACAGTTATGTTTGTTGAAAAGTCAACAGTGCATACCAGCAAAAGAACCTTCACCCTAGAGTGAAGCATGGGGGGGGGAGAATGTTAAATCCTGGGCTCGCTTTTCATCCTCAGGACCTGGACAACTCCACATAATCCAGGGAATATTGCGAAATCCTGGAACATAACCTGAAGCCGTTTTTTGTGAAGTTACAGCCTGGTAGAAGATGGATCATGCAACATGACAATAATCCAAAGCATTCCAGCAATACAACCAAGGAATGTCTGAAGTACAACAAGATTCATGTTCTGGATGTGCCCAGTCAAAATCCTGATTTAATTTTTTTCAAAATACTGTGGCGCGACCTGACGCCCATCCAACCTCTCTCAACTGGCTGCATTTTGCAAGGAAGAATGGCAAAAAAAATCCCCCAAAGTAGATGTGAAAGACGGATAAATCACTAAAGAAAGTGTTTGAATGAAGTTCTCATTGCAAAAGGAGGTGCAATGTCTGATTAAGTGAGAGGTTCACATACTTTTGCACCAATGAAATCTGAGTTTCTTAAATCAACAACTTTTGTTAAAGAATGAATGACATTATTATCATTCTTTTTGTTGAAGTCTATTTCAATGTCACCATTGAATATGTGGGTATGACTAAACATTTAATAAGGTTATTTTAATATTTTATACAAACAATCTGACCATGCCTGCAGGGTTCACAAACTTTTGAGCAGCACTGTATATATAGGCATGCCACGGCGGGCTTAGCTTTAGAACGATTGCGGCACTGTAGTTCTATTTTCCTACATGCCATGTTGCCCTTTCACTTGTGCATTTTTGGGTCACGTTCGTCAAATGCCAGCTGAAGTTAACGGGCCCTTTTCACTAGCTAGAATAGATGCATAAATAGTGGTGCTCTGATCGATCAGCCACGAATAGTGATCGGCCGATTTCCGTTTAAAAGTACAATGTCGATCAATGCCTTTCATTGCGGATCACAAAAAAAAAAAACGATCACCTGCAGCTCGTACTTTGCACCCTGCAGCCAACTAGAGACCAGCTTGTGTGCAGTGTATCGTTCCCTCCCCTTTTCCTTAATACTGTGTGTTGCAGACCAAACCAGTAACCGAATGACAATACTGTGCATTTTCTGCACTGTCGATTTGAAATAACGGCCTGTTTTTTGTATAATAAAGAGATGGATTCGGCAGTCAATCAAAAATATAATTGCTAGTTCAATCCATTATTAAGACAATAGTTATCGAGTAGCTCTAAAATTGGAAAAAAATTTGAAGTTAATCCATATGATTGGTATCAGAATCGACAGCATAAAACTCTGATTGGAGCACACCTAATCAATAGATAACAAAACAATGTGTTTTATGTCTAATACGAGATTTAAAAAAATGGTGCACTGATCCATCTTATCACCAACTTTCTCGTTCATCTAACACTCTTACCTCAACCTGGCATTTTTTCCCAGGAAACAATCTTATATCCATGATGAAGCTATCTCTCTGTGCACAGACTGTACACACATACAAACATGAAAAACTGTCAGCTTACTCTTACCTATTCCAACATATAGTGACCAACGGTTAAATGTAGAAGAAAAAATAATCGGGCCTACTAATATAATGTGTTGATATTGAGTGGTAGAAGTTGAGAAATTTGCCACATATCCTTGTTTAATTATAGCTACTCACTCACACCAACTCCATATGACTTGAAGGTTTAACTGTGCAGATCATGTTTGAGGCAAAAGTGGGATGTTAAAATATTACATTTACCAAGTACTGTATAGTTTTAACACTTTTCAAGCTTGTAAAAATAAAATAAAAAAGACCCAAAAAATGAAAATGTTGGGGTCTTGAATTCACTTTAGGGGTGCTTGAGCACCTCCAAAAACGGGCTAGAAATGCCTATGTTTTTTTTTTGTGTGTGTGTGTTTTTTAAGACAAAACATTTACATCTGGAAGAAGTCCAATACAACTGCAGTCGATACAAAGCTACGTAATCAAGTGAGGAGAAGCGAGTTCAACCATAAAATGAAGTGACTCATTTAGATGGAGAGGGTAATGGACTTCCTGACTGTTATGTTAATGGCACTGGAAGTGTTCTAAAAGGGAGATGATAGGGAAAATAATAAAACATTCAAATGAAAAAAAAAAAAAGAAACGTTTACTTACAGCAATTAATTATCACTTGAGTAGTTAATACAATTTCATAATCCAGCAAATAAAAAGAAATGGCTTTGTATGATTGTATATTTTTGTAAAATGAGATAAAATTATCAAGCCAATAATCTGTTGTTAATGACAACAGACTTGAAGCACAAACATTACAATTGCCACTATTACAACAGAATATTTTTTTAACAGTGAAACATTACGCTACTACACATGCATGCATAAGTAGTACATACTTTCTTTATCAAATTTCCTGCGTGCTTGGTATGTGGGGACAATACACTATTATTTATTTTATAGATTGAAGAAAATACTTGGCAACTTGTTTACAATTTTAAGTACACCGTGGAGCGCAGCCGTTCCAATTTAAATGTCCCTTCTTTTTTTTTTTACGAGAGTGAGTGGCTGCTTGGATAATTCTTGGTAACAAATGTATGCATGGTTTCTACAGTAACTGCTCTTCCGGAACAATTTAAGGGGGGCAACATGTGCAATAAAACAGCTTACCTTCTCTACTCAGTGGTACTGAAATGGCATTTTTGCATTCAGAGCAAGCAGCCTGCAGGGGGGAAAGTTTGGCCTCTTGCCTACAAACTTAAAGGACAGCTGCCAAACATGCCCCTCTGCCCTGGCAAACAGAGATACAAATACTTGAATGCCTTTATACCTTTTTAACTCATTCGCTGCCATTGACAGCTATAGACGTCAAAAATTCATTTGAACTATTTATATTGAACATTTTTTCCACGTATAATAACAATAGTATGAAAACCTAGAAAAAATGATTTTAATGTACATTTAGAACAGATATAAAATTAGCTATTAATCGTGAGTTAAATATTGAAGTCACTGCAATTAATTACAATTTTAAAAAATTAATCGCCTGACACGATTTTTAAAAAAAAAAAGATAAAAATTTAGGCGATTATTATTTTTTTAATGTAATTAATCGCATGACTTCACTAGTTAACTCACAATTAATCACACATGTTATATCTGTTCTAAATGTACAATAAAAAAATCTAGGTTTTCATACTCTTGTTAACAAAAGTGGGAAAAATAATTTAAACGAAAGGAAATGGTTCAAATGAATTTTTGACATCTATAGCATCAATGGCAGTGAAGGAGTTAAAAAAGACAAAATAGTCATGATGGTTGTTTTATTCTAACTAGAATGACGTTAGCTTCTTCCCTCTTGGCACTAACTCCCTGAACATTTGACCCAGAATTCCAGTGACTTTTTGTGAAGGCTTGTCAATAAATACACTATGAGGAAAATTGAGCAATGAAATAGATGCGTTGCTATTTTGCAAATTTTAATGGATAAGCGGTACAGACAACAGATGGATGGATACATGGAATGGATCCATCTCCCTGAATGTCCTGGGCAACCGTTTCCCTGCCAATGTCTTATTGGGCAGAATAATGCTGCCCAAGACGTTGTGCCACAGCGGAGGTCTGCAAGGATGAAACGCAACTTCCCATAACCGACGCCATGTTTTTTTATCAAACTACTGGTTGATAATGAAGGAAACGTAGTGCTGCTGGTTGAAGCCCAGTAGTGCACTCCATTTTGCCTCAATTGACTTTACCGCTTGTTCTTTGTCTTCAAGTGGCAAACAACAACAAAGTTCATTCTGGTGAGGACATGTTATAATTCCAGACAACTTCACGAGGTGTCCTTGTATGTATAGAATTGTAACATTAAATGCGAAAATCATGACAATCCTTCACAAATGTTAACTGTGCGTTAAAGACCGGGCGCTGAGGAAATGTTTAAGGTGGACGTAGTCAACCTACCTGTTTTGTGGAGTCATGGGGCCTCATCTCTTCAGGTTTAGGTATTGCTATAACAAGGCTGGGTGGCTTCTTGCTCTTTAGGCGGCTATCAGGCATCTTCCCACCAGGAGGCAGCTCTTCCCCCTCCTGCGATGACATCCTGACAACGTTCTGCAGAAGGGAAAAATAATGTATGTAAAGACACTCATTTGGTCAAGTCTAAAATTCATAGAATGTACTTTTCACAGAAGTGTTCACTCAATTGGAAAATACTGTTGCTGACATGTAAGAAACCCGTATGAAAAGCAGACTTGAGAATCAAGGAGCTCAAAAGATGGTGGAAAAGCAAATCACTCAAATTGCTCAATATTTCATTCCCATTAGTATCGATCGAATTCAGACATCTATCCATCTCTCTGTCTCTCTTTGTCATCCATGGCTCCCAAAGGAAAACATTCCATTATACTGTATGTATGCAGAGTAAACATGCACGGCAGCAGTAACTGGCTCTCCTCCAGGTTTATTTTCTGAAAAAACACTGCCAGTTTTAATTTTTCGAAAGCCTCTAAGGGGATCCATAAAAAAAATTAAGCAGAACAACATCCCACACGAGTCATCGCCCGCAACACAAGAAGCAGGATTATCATGGTTTAAGCTGCAATTAACTCAGATGTATCAGTGTTTATGCTTGGTTTCCATTTTAAGAATGGAACTCAATTAGATATTTAATTTCAAAATATCCTAACCCCGCTGCCACAAGCTGTGTTCCACTGCATCCATCACTGGCTTTTATTGGGTTAGCTTTAACGGGGCCTGGAAAGAAATAACTACGTGTATGATTGATCTGATTTACCAGTGGAACAAATAAACAACAGCTCACTCAAGCAGCAATTACAAATCACATATTTGCATCCAATGAACAGACATTGGCTTGTAAAGAGAATTCAACCGATAGAGCATAATTAAACTTGTAGTTCAGATGACAGCAGATGAGATCAATCGTGTTCCAGCTGGTTAGGGATCCAAATCCCCCTTCCTCTGTATCGTCTGCTTCTAAAATTACCTAGCTGAAGATAGTACTGTACATAATTGTTGACTCACATTTGAGTATATCCTAAGTCAATGCGTCTGTGCCAATGTAACTTTAATGAAAAGACAGGCAAATGTGCCAAATGGCGACAGAAAAGCACAAAATGATGGGGAGCTCTGTACATAAAATGATTCATATTACATTATGTCAACTCAAAGGTAGGAAAATACGGCTCCACTTGACAGTACTTGCCCTGATCTGACTTCACCAAGTCAAGAGGGGAACAAGCATTTAGTGTACTTGAATATGTTCAAAAACATCTCCAAGCAAGACACCGAGTACTTAACAGTAATGGGAGTAACTATAGAAGTCACCCTATAAAGTGTCCCGAGCTTATCCATTATGTCATTATGGCTTGGACAGCTATGACGTTGTTGCGTTGTGGTCCATAAAAGCAAATGCGGGGCTCAGGGTGTTTGTGTCAGGAATGGAAGCAGCAGGGAAACTTGACACCAGCTCAATCAATAGACTAGTTTTCTTCTCGACAGACCGACATGATTTCACTCACTGTGCAGTGTGCACGCCCACCACCACCCATTTTCATTTTTAATGACAATTGTGGTCATATTTCCATTGCATCCACTTCAAGTGTATGATAAACATTTCAAGCTTGATCTAAAATCTGAATTCAGCCCCCTCGAGATGAGTAGATGGAGGAGCATATACATCCACTCACCCACTTAGATAATGAAATAGCTTTGCTAATGGACAGAGCGCTCCGGTGGTAGTTAGTAGTTACGTAGACCACTGTCTATATCCTCAATCCTCCCAAATGATGGAGACAGATAAGAGCCAGTTCGTGTGATAATTAAGAGATGAGTTTATAAAAAATAATATTATATTCAGAAAATGTACATAGAGAGCATGTCGGATATGTTTGTGGAGTGTGTTGCAGCAGGGTTTGCACATGCAAAAAGTGGGAATCATGCGTAATAAAATGTTTTTCCTCAAATATTTTTCTCAATTGCCCCATCCGATTTAAAAACCAATAAATTATTTTTAAATCGTTTATAGAGAATTTTGACAGGACCTTTGTAAAATTGTGTTTATGACATCTGTGAAGCCTTTTACAGTACTCAGCGAAATAATTGGAATTTCAATATTTTAATTAAATAAAATTAATATTTTTTCAATCATTATAAGCTTTTTAAAAAGGATAATCATGACTAGGGGTGTGAATTGCCTAGTACCTGGCGATTCGATCCCTATCACGATTTATAGGTCACGATTCGATTCGATTAATCCCGATACGAATCTATATGTTGATTGCAAAAAAAAAAAAAAGTGCTAAAATTTAGAAAATACTAATCAGTAAACTTGTACATGTACAATGTAAGTTTTGTATGAAAATGTATTATTTATCTGAAACAATCAGTTTCATGTTTGAACAGCATTGAAATTTAATATATTGGCTTAATATTCCATTAATATAACATTCTACCATGCTTAACGTGTGAAACCTAACCCTAAGTAAGATGTTTTGTTGAATATTTCCATAAAGAAATTATGTTTAAACATCGATTCGGCCGCATATCGAATCGATTCGAGAATTGCGCGCTTGTAAGATTGCGATATATTGCCAAATCGATTTTTTTAACACCCCTAATCACGACTGTTTTACGAATAGCATCAGCAAAAAATATTGTTTTTCTGCTGATTGGAAATCAATAAGTTCGGCTACAATAACGCGTCATTAAATATGTAGACATTTCATCAGGCATATACTTTAGACAGACAGACTTGTTTGGTGCGTGGCATCAATGGAGGGTTTGATCCTCTTTCAGACGTGGGAGGGAACTCAGCCACCCACTAACTGATATACATACATTCCAAAGAGTCAAATGTCATTGGCATCATCAATTTCGAATCATGTGACCTGGAAAATCGTACAGCCTTTCCAACAAATGCCCAAATGGTTCATCCAAAGTCGCCAAACCCCTTCACAATGTGGCCTGGGTTGTACTCATTCATTCACAGCTGTTCCGAATGCACGCAGGGCAAAGTGCATATGTACGAAAGCATGCTTCATTAACCAACCGCCCGGACACGCCTACAGTTTGTCTCCAGGAAAGGCTGAACAAACGTGCATATTAAAAATCGATCGTGAGGCAAAATGTAGCTTTAACATTTCATACCTAACAACAGTCAATGTCTGTGTGAAAACAATGTGCTGTTATTTTATACAACTTTATAGTAAAAATATTTGGTGGTACAACGTGGATAATAAAAACAAAGAGAAGGTATCACACATGGCCGCTTTGAAGACATCCACATTTTCACCCACAGTGTATTTTTGGCATGTTTCACACTCTGACTCAAGGAGTTGAGAAACAACACAAGGCGCCTCCACATCTTGGTGCATTTTCTGCTCAGTTCCTGAGTCTTTACTGAACTACAACTTTCACATTTACCAATATGGAGCTTGACAAGTTGGCATGCAGGCCAAAATGCAATACATTTTATAGCAGTTCAGTTTGAATCAGGAATGAACTTCAGAGAGGGTTTTCACTTGATGCATGTGTGAGGTAACCTGCAAGCTGAATTCTCGCGGTATACTGTACAAACCACAGAGAATGCGTCCTGTACCCAGACCGCTGATTTTCACTGAGCCAAACCACCAATCACACATCAACAGTGTGTTTGGGGGCGGGATATGAGGCTGTGACGACAACAAGAAGCGTGGGAAACGCTTCGTCCATTTTTGATTCAACCCTGGCTGCAGAGTAGAACTACAATTCAAAATATGGCTTATTATGGGGTGGACCTAAATGTTTGACTCAATCTTTAACGATGCACCGTCTTATTGTTTTAATACTTTAATGAACATCGAAAAATCTGAACTGACCAAAACCAAAATATTGTACTAACCTCAACCATCCAGAAAGTGCGCCATCTGCTGTGGACATGTGACACTGCACCCACGCCACTCACGGACGTCAAAATGTCAGTTATTTGTGTACGAACTGGTCAAACAGTTCAGTTAGCTCTGCGCCACCGACTAGCTGAGGGTTGAGTGTTTGTCATTTTCGATGCTCCATAAAGTGTTAAAAATAAATAAATAAACGTGACATAATACGACAGCACATCATTAAATTTGCAAATTTTGCTTTAAAAATTTGTTCAAAACATTTCGTTTAAAAATTCATAATTTTGACACCTCTTCACACAGTACATGTATCCTTGCAATTAGTTCAACAGAACATGACTAAAAATATTCATATATATATATATATATATATATATATATATATATATATATATATATATATATATATATATATATATATATATATATGTATAAAAGATTAGAAAATTAGGTACAAATTCATTTTACCAGGCATCATATTAGCAAATTTTGTTTTAGAAATCAGTTTTTTTTTAATTCATTTTCACACCTTTAGATATGCATTTTTTCTATTGCAGATGCAAATAGGAGTTCAACAGAACATGACAAAACTAAAATATTTATGTATGTATAATAAATAATATTACTGATGTACATAATTAAAGTTTAGCAAATTGCATACAAATTAATTTTATCAGGCAGTTTTTTTTTTAACTATACAGTACTTACTTCTATACACTAAATCTATTTTTAATTCTGTCCAGCATATGCTAAATACAGTTATAGTGGTCAACACGGTGGTTAGCTTCTCTTTATGCTCGTACAATGATTAGGAATTAAAGGTAAAATGTTGTTTAAAACATTGCCTTAATAGTAGAAGATTTTATGATGACAAGAATAATCATAGATTAAATATATCCTTGTGGGGAAACAGTTTTGAAATTAGAACAATTTGGAAGACTTGCATCTGACGGAGGTTCCACGGTGCATCGGAATCCAGTAACAACGATGATCAAGCTAGTGATCGTTTCACATACTTAAAAAAACTAGCACTTCTGAAGTGCACTTGCTATTTACTGTATGTGACTGTGAGATAATCAAGTTCATTGCACAACATCCTTCCTCCTGTAACACTGCCTTATTCACATTCTCTTCTGTATGGTGATCACAAACATGATCGCCTCATATATTCTGTTGAACTCGCACCAAGCTTGCTCCTTTAGTTGACCTCATCAGAAAAGGACATTTACGTTTGCTTTGTCGTCAGCTCAACGAGGAATTGACCCTCATCACTTCTTCCTCTTTTTTTGAAATAGTCATCAACTTCCCTCAAAGACTTTGTCAAGTGAGTAAGAGTGCCTTAAACTGCATTACTAACACCGTGAAGCAATTCACTGTAAATTCAGTCAGAGCTATTTAGAGTTTGATCCACGTGAGTCTCAATATTTGCAATTCAGAAACATCAAATAAGCTCAGTCAAGGAGGCAAAAACAAAATTTGAATGATTTTTTAAAAATATTTTACATTTCTCTTAACAATATTTTCATAAAACAGTTAATGAAAATTTTGGTTGTTACATTTATGATATACATTTTTTATACTGTACTATTTTATCTCCTGTGTGAGAGCATTAGGACACTGAAGCGCAGACGACCAGCTGGCAGAGTATTTCAATAAAAGGAATATTGTGCTTAGACGAAACCTTTTAAAGACAATCACTTGTTCGTGAAACAACAGCCGGCTGGCCTCCTGATAAATTTCACACTGAATCTTTTCAAACGTGGCTAAAATGTCAGCGCTGGTCAGTCGGCATCATGTGACCACGGCAGAGCATACAGTTATTAGGCCAGCAGGAGCGCAATCAGAAATTCAGAATGCATCAGAAACTGTGGGTGTGTGTGAGTTTTTGTAGTGTCTCAACAGTCAAATCTATCCTATCCTGTCATTCTTCACTTCCAAACAGGCACATCTCCAGATATTAATGACTCAAAACCTTTGTTTGTTCTTTGGCTGACATTAGCACACAATGTGTCGACAATTTAAAAATAAAACAGAAGCCACGGGTTTAGTTTCACGACAAAAGAATGGAAAGACTCTAGATTCCACTTAACGACGCCAGAGGCAGTGCAAAAACATTGCACCATTCCCACAAGCGTTGACATGCCCGAACCTGCACACAGGCGAGGGAGTATGTTAAGCAAAGCAGCAGCCTTGCAATGTATCTCACCCAAGAGCTTCTCAACATATTGAAGACAACAAAATTACAGTAACCCTACTTGGAGTGTTCTTTTTTTGTTGTTGTTAAGGTTTCATGCGTATGTATACTAGCTGTAGAAACATCACTTCTTTGGGTGCAGTGAGCGCTGTTGTGCTCATCAGGACTGCTACTAGAAATACTACCAGTGAGCTTTCAGACTCGGGAATAGTATCCCTGCCAACAGCAGAAGAGCAGCAGAGCTCTTGCCAAGTTCATATTTCATGGCTTCAAAAGCCACTGAATGGCTGTACTGTTCACGCTACATAACTTCCTGTCTTAATTTAAGAATGCCGAAGGTGTGATTTACACCCTACATGTCATGACTGAGCAGTGACAGTGGGTCAAACTAGATATATTATAGACAGAAGTCATACAGTGCAATCAACGAGGTCAAACATACCCGTACAGCTGGTGTGTTGTTGATGTTCTTTCGCTAAGAGTAGTTTTACTATTTACTAGGGGTGTGAATTGCCTAGTACCTGGCGATTCAATTTGTATCACAATTCGATACCGATTAATCCCGATATGAATCTATAAAATGATTATTGCGATTTTTTTTTACTCACATTTTGAAAATACTAATCAGTAAACTTGTACATGTACACTGTAAGATTTGTATGAAAATGTATTTATCTGAAAATTCAGGATGCACTCTGTTTCATGTTTGAACAGCACTGAAATCAAATATTAAGGCTTAATATTCCATTAATATAACATTCTTTCATGCTTAATGTGTAAATCCTAACCCTAAGTGCGACGTTTTGTTGAATATTCCCATAAAAAAATGTATTTTAAAAATTGATTCGGCCGCATATTGAATCGATTCGAGAATTGCGCACTGTAATATCGCGATATATTGCCGAATTGATTTTTTTTAACATCCCTACTATTTACTAGAGGTGGGAATCTTTGAGTGTCTCACGATTCGATTCCGAATTTTTGGTCTGAACATGTCTGAGGTCTGTGATGCTTGCTCTATACAAGTCACCCCTGGGGGGGACTAAATCCGACATACCTCACCTGACATGAGCTTCAAATTAATTCTGGATTTGCTTTTTCTTTGTCTTTTTGGAAATTACTAAAGGAAGGATCAACCAAAGCATTAAGGCCTGTTAGTTAGAAGAAGCGTATTTAGTGGTCGTAAGTTACATAAAGTTAGCTTAGCAGTTTCTCATTTGAAGCAGTAAGAATTCATCTTCACAATGCATTTGTTGTTGAAGTTAAGGTAGTGCCGTTTTCCTATTGGGTAGGTTGGGTTAGTAGTTAACTTCACATTGGCTTAGTTAACTTCTTTTTTCTCCAAGAATGTATGTATTATTTCATTTGTCATTTAAATAACGGTGGAGTGCCATATTGTTTTTTTTATGGTTGCTTTTTCATAGTTGTATTCATTACAATAAAAGTTTTACGATGGCAGCAGTTTGAGCTAATTTACAACAGGGTGGAAAAAACGGTTTTCGAATTGGACTTCTACTAGCTAGTACAACTGCAGTATACACAATGCGGGATTAACTCACGTTTTAAGAGTTCAGTAGTACATGTTCCAATTATGCGTTCAATTAAACAGACACAAATTTAACACTGAGTAATTAAAGACCAGATTAAGACGAGCCGAGGTCATCTTTATTTCAGCATTCATTTTGTGACGTCTTGCACGAATACCATCAGCAAACGTTGTTTGATTTTTCCAAGTACGTATAGGTAAGTAAAGGTCGGGAAACGTGAGCCAAACAAACAAAACGAGCATGAAGGCACATGAAACTGTCCACTAGTTCCACGTCAGTCACGTGGCCGTGTTTGAACGGTGCCTCCCGCGTACTTTGGATAACAAATGGAAAAACTGTCACACAAATGAAATGTCACAACACATGATAGCGCTTGAAAGCATACAGAAGTCTAAATTAGGTCTTTGTTTATGGCGAGGATAAGGTTTTAATGAGACATAAAGTAGCGACTGTAAGATAACTAACTATTCAATCGGACATATTCGAATTTGATTTATTTAATTTATGTGTATTTATTGTACTTTAGTTTGCCAGACTATGGCAGGTTTGCGGTGGCGATTTGTGATGTCACTGCTTGACTACTTTGCATTTCCACGAGTAGCCCGCTAACGACACCAACAGTGCTAATGAAGCTAACTTTTTTCTTTTTTTTCTCCCCCACGCCGTTACAAAATTATTGTAACCTCAACACCTACAGTGATTTCGACTCACCTGCGATAATGAATGGCCGATCTGTTCTTCATGAGCAGGTGGCCAAAAACCGTAGCGGTCGGCAAAGCGTTCGCCGGTATGTCGGCACTTCCCTCTTTGTGTCTTCCAACATCCTTGGCTTGACTTGCAACCGACCACACAGGAGCGGGAGGCGGGGTTTCAACTGACCTCATCCGGAGACCAGGCGAGCTGGACTGGACGAACGCCAATTCCGTCAACACCGCCCCCAACCCAAAGTACCGCGTGGGTATAAATATCCTTACAGCTGTGTTTTGACAATACCTGTACAGTTAGTTTATTACACATTTTTATCTAACGTCTCTGGGTATAGTGAACAGATATGTTTGTCGGAAATTCCCATTGTAGTGCTAGTTAAATTGTATTCATTATTTGTTTTTATTAATTTCCAATAAATAGCTGTTGTACAGTAAATAAAATGAAATTATAAAATTAACAATTTTACAATTTAGTACATAATCGTTGAGTTAATTAAAGTTAATTATAATCAAATATAGAAACATTAAAATATTTTATTAATTTCACACAGAAATTTTGTATATAATCCACCCCTGGATTAAAAGTAAATTCCTAACCAACAAGTTGTGTCAATGCTATACTACTGAATTTCTATATTGTACTTATAAATAATATGACAATATTAATTAATACGAGGTTGATTGATAATCAACAAAAGTATTCTCCCAACCAGCGAAAGCCTTTTGTGGAATCTGTGGAAATGCTGAATTACTTTCATTTAACTAATTTTGCCTAAAAGATTACTTCCGTGGGATCGTGTCAATGCTATACTACTGAATTTCTATATTGTACTTAAATAATATGACAATATTAATTAATACGAGGTTGATTGATAATCAACAAAAGTATTCTCCCAACCAGCGAAAGCCTTTTGTGGAATCTGTGGAAATGCTGAATTACTTTCATTTAACTAATTTTGCCTAAAAGATTACTTCCGTGGGATCATCTCCGTTGAAATTGTACAACAATTTCATCAAATCAATTTCAGCATTTCTGATATTTCCGCAATGCGACATCTTACACGGTGAAAACAAACAGCGTATTGTATTGCTTTTGTCTGAGACAGTCACAAGCATACAAAGTTTACAAACCAGGCAGATTGTTAATGTAGTCAAACGACATTTCAGCACATTTTGCTATTAAAATAGTCCTTACAAATTAATGCTTTTCAATGAGCAGAAAGCATCCTTTCACCAAGAAAGACCGCCATTTTGACTTGTGACATAAGGTTGGAATTGTCCATACCTCGGACATCCACCAAATGTTAATGATATGCAGTAATACACAACCATTAACGTACAGTACTTTTTCAATCAGCTTCTAATAAAGCCATTGTGGCTTGTGGCTGATATTTTTTAATTAAGTTATCCAGTAGTAACCTACACAAAAGGACAGATGCACACTGCTTAATTAATATTTATTTTTGACAACATGTCAAATCATCAATATTAGTAGAAACATGAACAAATATCCAACCAATTGTGGTTAATAAACATCTTGGCTAATTGTTACCATGCCTTTACAGCGTGTACATCAGTAAATACAGAGAGAAAAGTTATCCGGTGAAGACAACAATCTTAGTCCAGGAACATTCCTCAAGCAGAAATGAGGCACACACTGGATTCCCATAAAAAACATTTTTAATTGTCCATATTAAAGACTTCAGATTAAATATATATCACTATAGTTATTTTATACAAAACGCTATACAATATTTTGATTTCTAGGCAATCATTTCTCAAATTTCCGTGTGTTAAATCCATAGATCAATTTTACAGACAATATGGATTTGTATATATAGTAGTAGTAGTGTAAGGGTTGTATATAGGGAAAGAAAAGTCATGAAATGCTATTTTGGCTAAGATGCACCCATCCACTGGATTTCCTCACTTATACACAACTTCTATCATTTACATTGCACTCTATAATAAAGAAAAAGTATGTACTTATTTGGGCTCTTTGCACATAGTGCCACAACATCAGTTGAGAATAATACAGTTTCCCTATTCCAGTTTAGCAAACTATGACAGCTGTGTATTCATAATCTCAATTAAACAGCTAAGGCATACATCATAAAGCTGCTTTGGAGGAGAATTTAAAAAGACAATGTATGTCTGTGGTGTTATTTTTGGGAAGGTCCCATAAACAACTGGTAGAATATCGCATTTTTTCAAACCAGCAAAGAACAACTGGTACCTCTGCAACGTTAAGAGTTTACATGCAAAGAGCCCATAATTAACACAACATCTCATGTACCTTCATTTAATAAGTGGTTCCTCAAAGCCCCAATCACATCTTTACCAAGACCTTTCAATTCTATACTGAGCTCAGCTCAGCCTTTCACACACACACAAGCTCACTCACTGAGGCTGAATCATTTTGATGGGCCCACAAACACTGAGCACCAACAGAACTGCCAACCTCAAACCCCCAGAAAAAACACAAGTTTTATGAAGTAAAAGGCCAACAGTTTCTGCGGCAAAGCTGTTGTACTTTGCTTCAGGCATAAAGTGCCGATAAAATTGTGACGTTAACATGCATGCACAACATTTATTTCTCCTAATAGAAAAGACATTTTGGTGTTGGGATTGTTATGTAATAATCATAGTTGCATTCTGTTCTCTTGTTGGGAAAAACTTAACTGGCAAACAAAAGACCACCATCAGGCTACAACAGAGAGGATGAAAAATGAGGACATATTACATAATTTCAGTAGATAACTGGGAAGTTTTATGAACATAAGAGTTCATGGGCGTGGCTTTTTTTTTTTTTATGAAACGGCAATATAATTACTAATAATGTATCGTTTAAAACCATTTTAAATCAATTTATTAAAAAACAGACAGTCAAAATCCTCTCTTCCCCTGATTAAAAGAGAGAAACGTCATCTTAAGGACACAGGTGAACCTAATGAGGTGAGCGCAAAGTCAATACCCTTGTTGGGGTTTGAAAATTGAAATAATGAATTAGTCCATTTCTTATTTACAAACAGAAATGCTGGCTATCATAATATGTGGTTCAGCTCACAGTTTGGACCTCAGTGGCTTCAGATACTTATGATAGGACTCGTGGACCTGCAAAAGGAAGAATGCAACCGTTAATTGAAATTACATTTATTTGTCACCAATTAGAATCCTTTCTAGCGAGATTTGCTGACCTCTGTAGAATTAAGGGGAGAGCGACGGGCCCATTCAAACATGTGTTCGTAGACATTGCCGTCGTATCGTCCCAAGACTGAATTTAACATCCTGTCATGAAAATCAAAGGCATCTACCAGCGCCACAGCATTTGGCCGCAGCTCAGAAAGCAGTTCCTTGATATGAGTAGTAATTTGCAGCACCTGGGACACGTTCAACAGTCCAGCCTGAAATAAAGCAGATGGAATCGTAGATGAGCATTAGACGATTACAGTTTGCAAAAGTACAGACAAGAGAGAAAATCTTCACAAAATAAAGTCATCAACCACTAAATCCAGATTTGATATACGAGCCACTCGAGATTTGAGCCGTCGTGCGACCCTTTTTTTGACTTGCCAGCACAGATTTGAGATAAGCGCGCCGTAGGGTGGCAGTGACTCAACTCACATCTTAACAACAGCGGTTTGGCAGATACAATTAGTGATCAATTGTTCAAAAAGAGCCTTCAAGCTGTTGCCTGCCACTCCCAGTTAAGTTTACTGACAAAATTGGGGGTGGTGAGGCTGGTTGGCGGGCGCCAATTATTTGCGGAAATTTGGCCTTGGCTCCTATCCCCCAAGAATAGCGGAGTCTGCAGGGAGAATTCATATCAGTGATATCATTGTTTTTGCAATATTAATATTTTGAATTTTCATATCTAGATATTGATAGAATAACAATATTGATCAACTCTGACGTTTGTGATGATAGTTAATAGTAATTCATCCACCTAGATGGTTCATTATGCGCAGTGATGACGTGATGTCATCTTTAGATGGCTCCATGAAATGAGAAGCTCAAAAAACGTAGTCTCATTTCCCCCAAAATAGTTTACTTCCTCCCGCCTCGCTCTTCTGTCATCCTGAAATGACCAGACCTTATTCACTTCCTTAAACACTATGCCATGTGACATTTGTGTGTGTCACTTTAAGTCATGCTTTGCATTTATTTTTGTAACGTGAACGAGTACATAAAAATATCAGATTGAACAAAAGAAATGTGAATTTAAAATCATGCCCTACAGTGGGAATGTAGCCTTTTGCTGCCCCCAGGTGGCCAAGGCGGGCACAGCAAAAGGAGCAGCACAATGGCCATTCAAATGATGCAATATGACATTGCCATTACCCTATATTTTTATTAAATATAATATTAGGGAGTGCTATTTATCCTTACTAATTCTTTAGAACCCCCCTAATAAGAAACGCTGAAACAGATTCATCGCATTTCCATTCAATTCAATGGGAAAAGATAATTTGGGATAAATGTGTTTTGAGTTACGAGCGTGGTCATGGAACAAATTTTTCTTTTATCTCAAGGCATCACTGTAGAAAGATTTGTACCTGAAGGAAGTCTCCAGAGGTGTTTGAGATGCCATAAAGTGCGTAGAGGCGAGCAAGCATCAACAGCACTGAGTGTATGGGGGCAGCATCAACCTCCCCCAACTTGTCAGCGAAGAGCTTCACGACCACATAGTGGCAGTGGGCCTGGAGGACATGGATTAATGTCAGACAGTGAGGTTAACAAACCAGGAGTCGATGTGCAAGAATTTTTAATGTTTTACTTCCTTGAAATTTAAAACGTACTGAAATTTACAATCCCCCCCCACCAAAGAAGAGCACGTTTTGCATAAACAGATCTGTGGCACAAAAAAAGGTTGGGGACGACTGAACTTAACAATGTTGATCACACGAAATGCACTTACATCAGAGGCTCGGACCAGGTCGATAGCACTATTATTCCAGGCATCCTCTTGGCTCTTGTTGTGTTGCAGCTCCTTCTGGATGCTCTTGGCTGCCAGCTCTACCAGACTAAACACACAGAAGGATCATTTGCATATATCAGAGACAATTTAGCTTCTGGCTTGTGATAATCTATCGTACGTGGCAGCCCGTAGTTTGTAGACTTCCACCAGGCTGGACATGTCATTAATATCGATGCCTGTCGATCTTGCGGCGACGAGCTGTGGCTGGATTCTCGGATGCTCTGCCTCATTCAGGTATGACACAATGCCATGCAGCCGCTGACCAGCTCTAGCTTGCCTGTAGCTCTTCATCAAGTATCTGCACAAACACAAACACGGAAAATGTAGATAATCACTCACATCATCTGTGGACGAGGTTAACTAATATGGATTAACAACAAAGCCCAAACAGATCCAGATTATCCCTGTTACTTGTATTTACTATTGTTGTAGGAGTTTGTGCGTTGCCTGCATTTCTGGTCTAACTGGACCGCTGAGGAGATTCGTGTTTTAACTCATCCAAACCCAAAAATGTATAAATGTTTTTAATACTTTGTCCTTCACTCCCAAAAACGTATGAATATGTTTTTTTATGCTACAGCATACAGAAAGATTTGATACAGCTTCTGACATGAAGAGGTCGCTTAAAGCAATGGTAGTTATTACAAAAAAAAGTTCAGCAGGTGGCAGCACAAGATAGGATATCAGTGAGGGCCATGTTGCAAACAAGCTCTTTTTACCAGTGTTTTCACCAGGTTTGTGAATAATGATGAAAGTTAGCTATATTCTAATACTAATTGCTGCAACACGGAAACAGATACAAATATACTTTTTTTCCTGATGAAAGAAGAGACTCTAGTCTTTCTTTTGGTAGGTTGCATGTTTTTATGGCAATAGAGCAGAATATTCTGTGGACCTAGCAAAATCTGTCAAAATCCAGTAAAAAAAGAAAGAAAAAAAGCCGGGAGCAAAGGGGGTTGCTTCAGTGAAAATGGCTGCGAGTGAATGAGTTAAGGTTAAATTATGGGATTTGCAAAATCTTGGCTATGCTTCTCATCGAAACCCTGTCCCAGTGCTGTCCACTTAGACAAATACTTTTTGCAAAGAGGCCTTTTCCCCATCAGATAAAAAGGATAGTAGTTTTAGTAATTTCAGCTAAGAGGTTATTGTTCACAAACATATTAAACAGTTCATTACTAAACCCATTTGAACTACTTGTACTTCTAATTCAAATGAACCGTCTTTCAACTTTGGAGTCTAGCAGCATGTTTTCTGGCAATAAGCGTTCCAGTAGACTGACTGCAAGTTGTGCCGCATCGTTGTCTCTGTTCTGACGATCTACTAGTCTTTTGAAAAGCTTCAGTTCTGTATGACATGAATTGTAATATACTACAGTAGTAATATTGTTAGTTCTGCTTCCCAGCTTTTACCCTATTTGCTATCGACATTTTTGGATGAGCATTGCTTTTTATGGACGTTTGACCTTTCAATTTTTTTTTTGGCATTGGACTGGCACCAAAGTTAGCCTAGCTTGCCACCTCAGAGGCTAGGTAAACTCGCACCAACTGCTAACTAATCCTGCTTTGCTTCACAGCTCAGGCATTCTCAGAGTGATATGGGCATACACTAGTAATATTGTTTAGTAGTTTTTAAAAATGTGTTTTAACAAATACAGTAAAAACTACGTTTTAGTCTTAAGGTGCCCCCAAAAGCGCAACTAAATGCCCCCTGACACCATATGCAAAAGTACATTATGCCTGCATTGTCTTTACTGCGCGATTCCAATAGACCAACCAGTGAGAAAATCTTCCCTATTACTTCCTGGTAGGCTGCTATGCAACAAACACCAAGTAAGCAAAGTTAAATCTGTAAAAATGCCCTAGGGGAAAGATACGAACATCTAACAATTTAGAGCAAATAAAAGTCCACCTGTACATTTGTGTTCAATGGCGCACCTCGCAGTCTGCAGCATCATAACCGTGTTCTCTCCCTCATAGGTGCAAGTTGGGGTGAATTCAACATATATGTCTGGCAAGGCACTGCTGCGGGAGTAGCCGTGACCTCCGCACGACATGCGGCACACCTCAATGGCAGAGTTGGCGGCCCACGTGGTGAAAGCCTTCAGACCCGCAGATAGAGCATGGAGCTACGTTGGAGAAAGGCGAAAAGAAAAACACAAAGGGTGGAAATCTTTTTTTATATGACCCAAGAACTCATTAGGAGTTGGCAAACAAAACTATACGTAGAGACTGTTAATGCCCAGACATCAATTCAACATCATTCTCAAGCATTTGTTATTATTTTGCTGCACCAGGTGTGCACATGGACTGTATCTGCTTTGAGTACCTCTGGCAGCTGACTCAAGTCCCCCTGGTTGATGTCTCCAGTTATGCGATGGTATGTTTGGTTCATGTACTGGCCAACAAAAGTGAAAGCATAAGCCATCGCAAGCACAGGGAAGAGTTTGTATTGCTGCGTCTGGTAGTCGAGGATCTGAGGCTCCGGTGCGCTGCAGGACAGGAAAATGTCAGTCTACTGCGTTTTAATGAACAAGGACATGAAAAAGGCAACATAAGCCGGCGTTTGTGCATGATTCAAACTATTTGCTTAAGTGATTCCATGAAGCCAGTGGAGACTGACCCAGGCCGGATTTCAGACTGGTGGCGGACAACGCTGTAGCGGATGGCGATGGTACTGGACTTTGCGAGGGCTCGTGCGGACTCGCCTACAATCATGGAACGGATGAAAACCATGGTGCCGTATGTCAGCTTAGCGCTGGGCGGCTTGACATAAGTACCATCTGGGTCCACCTAGTGGACAGACAAAAACTGTTCATCATGTTGATTTTCAACATTCAAGAAAATAAAAATCCTCTTTTTATTCCCATTTAGAGGGTTTGGGGGGGACAGGTGGTCCCAAAAAAGGTGCCTTAATTGGCTGACATTTGATACAGACGTGGAAAAGATTATATATCAGGCTTCTCCAAAAAAGTAGCTTGCAAGCTACCGGTCGCTTGCGGCCTAGTTTGAGTAGCTCACAGACAGATTTTAAATCTGAAATTTTCCGTTGTCATTTGTTAACACAACATTCAAAACTGACCCTCGAGGAAGCCGCCAATTAGGAATAAGGAGTGCGCGTTGGCACAACAAAATTTGCATATAATGTACCACTGATAGTAGCTTGCCTCCTGGCTTGAGGAAGAAGCCAACCAGGAACGAGCATTTACTTAATAGGCAATGGTTTTGAGATGTACATGTATATTTAGCACAATATTGTTTTTTTGTTTTGTTTTTTAATATGCCAACGTCTGCATTTTGTGACCACTGTTGATTTGATGTGTTTGAAGTAGAGCTGTCAAAGAATTACATTTTTTTTTTAATTAGATTAATCACATCTTTGAATTTTGATTAATCATGATTGATCGCTTAATGAAAAAGGCTTTTTTTAATCAACATTTTTTGCCTGCTAAATATGACGAGCACCTGTTCTTTCAACATTTAATATTATAAGGACGTCTTTAACATTTTTTGATCCAGTGCAAGCTCTCATCCTCCCCTTTTTCTAATCAGTTCATTACATGCAAATTTAAAATGGGGAAAACATGACCCAAATATTTTGACATGAACAAATATTCTGAATGTCATACATAAACTTTACTTTAATGCACAGTTATGTTTATTGCTCAAACACAACCTGTGGTACCTTTAACGTCCGCTGTCAACTAAAGGATCATCTGCAGTCAAAATTAATAGTGTGATTAATCTGCATGATACATGATTAATGCGATATTTTTTTGTGATTCATTAATTTGTTAACTTTGGCAGCACTAGTGTGAAGTAAAGGCAATATAACAACAACAAAAAAGGCTATAAAATAAATGTTGTGAAACATGAGTAGCTCGCTGCTGTTTTGCTTTTCTATAAGTAGCTCATGGTGGAAAAAAGGTTGGAGACCCCTGTTATATACAGTACATATACCGGTAGTATTTTTGGTTATTTAACAAGCGAATTTGGTTTGTGGAAGTAATTTAGATCTCTTTGGGGAAATCAATATATTTCTTTTGGCATATGAAGAATAACTCATGACTGTGCAATTTGCGCTGATCAGCTGACCTTAGCGTATTTCATGAGCATGTTCTCCCGTGGTATCCGCACATGGTCAAGTTTCAAAAAGCCGTTGTCAACTTCATTAAAGCCAAATTTGGGTCCAATATCGCCCACAACAACACCTGTGAGAGAAGAGTTTGTTTCTGTGATTTTGTTTCAACAGATAGACCATTTACATAGAAGAAATTACAAACACTGTAGTTACCTGGCAGTGGTATGTGTGTGTTCATGTCACGGATAGGTACCATGAAAGCATGCAGGCCGTGGCAGTTTCCTCGTGTATAAAGCTGGGCAAGTACAATTGCGTGGTTTGAGGTCTTCCCAACTAGAATACATACATAAGCGAAGAGGAGGGATTTTATTAAGTTTGTTACACATTTCACTTTTACACATTTCACTTTTGCATTTCAAAATGCAACAGTTACTGTGATTCAGAAAAACACGGGGATCTAAAAAATATAAGTTCAAATTGTTTTGCCGTCTTAGAAGGTGTGTACTTACGGCCTCCAGGCCACCATTTGATTGAGCTGACAGTGGGACTGTTTAGGATAAACTCTTCTGTAACTGAGTCATATGTGGCAGTGGTCTCCAGTCCGCGGAGATGTGTGCCTGGAGGAAAAACAAAGCGCACACACTTCACATAAATACAATTAACATAAGATTTAAATTAAATGTCGACGCAGCACAATAAACTAACAAAATCCAGTGTAGTTAGTAAACACAGAAATTGCTTTGGTAGAAAACAAGCCCATTAGAGTTGCTATAAAGTCACTGGTCAACTCATTAGGCAAACAAATGTATGTACTACAATATGCACTCCATTTGAGATCTAAATGTTGCATCAAAATAGAGGCGTGAAGCAGTGCACCTTGTAAATGTTTGACAGATCCAAAAACACGCTAGCAATCTTACTCTTATGTTCTTTCAAATCCGTTCTGAAGCATATTGTGTGCTAACTAATCATTTTCCAGTCTGAATGACCCACCAAACCTGGAATATGTACGAGAATTACCTCAAGTAAACTTTGGTGGGTTTGGCTGTTAGAGAGACAAATCTGCCGGCCCTTACATTTGGAATTCGGAAGGACCACTGCCAAAGCAGTCCACTTTTCTTTTCTTTTTTTAACTCCTTAACACAGCTCAGCTCAAATCAGTAGGTGGACTTTGAGCCATGCTGTTCAGTATTTTACCGTGGCCCATCTCTGTCTGAGCGTAGGTGCCGATGATCTCTAGGTTCCAGGCAGGCATGAAGAAGCGGTCCATTTGTTCTGGAGTGGCCTGGTTGAGCAGCGTGGGCAGGAACATTCCAAGATGCAGATCGAAAGGATCTGGTCTGCCCAGGTGCACACAGCTAAACCACAGAAGACGGGGGCCGATGGAACAGGAAACCAGGTGGTAATGCGAGGCAAAGACAAGGAGCGGACAACACAGAAGCATTTTTATGGAAAGTGTAAGCCCAATTAAGTGCAAATACGTAGAGGGAAAAAAAATCAAACAAACATAGAAAATGGATGGATGGAGGTTGAGCAAAGAAGCCATGAAAAAAAGAAGAGCACAAATCATTTATTCAACTTGTGAGCTAGACATGTAGATTAAAAAAAAACGGTTCCAATCATTAGCGCATAATTTGTCTTGAAGCTTGAGTTAATTTGTAACAGAGGAGAAATCAGCAATGCCAGGACAGAGCCATGATAAGTCCAAATAAGTATTTAATTTACCAGGTCCTGTCACCACTCATGGTGTCACGTATTTAATTATGTGACTGATAGATGCTGTGTCACTGTGTGATAGGTCCGAGTTGCGGCGATATCCTACGTATTTTACTGGGTTCTGTGTAAAAGCCAAAGGCAGATAAACCTTCTCTTATAGCGCTGATGTGCACATTTTGCATGATATCTGTGTAATAGGGGCTATTCCAGATCAAATAAAGGCTCCACAACAAAGACTCAGCAATTAGTTCAATGCCTCCGTGGTAGCTCTGTGAAATTCCATTGGAAAATGGACATTCACTGGGCAGCAACAAACAATAACTTGCTTGACCTACTTTCTTCCTAGCAGGTTTCTCAGCCTTTCTGAATACAAAGGGATAATGAGTTAGAAGTTACAACTCAACCTTGTTATGGGCTGTTATATCTATCATCTATACCTGGGGTCCCTTAACCAGTCGGCCTTGGAGTCAGTACCGACTGCATATCATCTATGCCCCTGGCTAGAGAGAAAGGAGAACAAAAATATATTTTCAATTCCTGCAGCACTTCCGACAAATATTTTATTGTGAAAAATGGCTGTGCGTCTTTGCAGCGCTTCGCTTGTCTCGCCCCAGTTAGCCCACAAGCTAAACACACAGCTGAAGTAACCAAATACAAACAGTGTTCAAGGGCTAAGTTATACTACACAAATTAACATTGGCCCAAATTCAAGAGTAAATTGGTAGGCTTGGGATCAAGATTGACATTTGGTCAGGTTTAATTTGCAGCCAGCGTATGCCAGTTCAAATTAATTGATGTAAAAGGTAAATGGATCCATGCTACTAAATGACTGTACTACAAAGGGCATGTGACAATTTATATGTACATGATAAGCAGTTAACATCCATGATCTAATTGTTGGATTCCATGTTACCATGTTTAGAAACATACTTCATATTCTACTGTGGGTACCACCCATTGACATTTGCGATTACAAAGATCCACCTGAGAAGTTGACTGTTGGCTTGAGGAAGATGAGATTCTTGGGGGATTTTCTAAATGCCTGACAACTTGAATTTTCATTTTGTCGTTGGATATGATGCTTACCCAGTCAAACAATATCTACTGCAGAAGCATATGTACAGAAAGGAAAGTTGATTTCATTGTGGAATGTATCTTATCACAAAAATAAATCACTCATGGCTACCGGCACTTAAACTTACAAACAAAATGACTGATGTCAGTAGTAGGCAGGAAAAAAAATTGCGTTTAAATATTGATCTGTCAAACACATACAGTACAAGTAAACCTATTCGTGTTCACACTTAAAATGGGCCTGTTTTCACTGGTTAAAAGTACAAATGCAAATATAATCATTTTTAATTATCTCCAAAAATGAAAAAGGGTGTACTCAAGAACTGACCGTGACCTAGCTCAGTTTGAGCATATGTGCCAATGGCCTGGTAGGACTCTGCTAGAGGTATCCATTTCTTGGACTGCTCGGGGTCACATTGGCCATACAGGGTTGGGACGAACATGACAAAGTGTAGTCCCATTGCCTCGTGAACGTTGCCTCGAAACATACTGGGTGAAGGGAAGGTATGCAATTATTAAGTGATTTTTTTTAATGTATTGGGTGCTAATGTAAAGATAATGCACTGACTCCAAATGAAATTGTGGGATTTCTACGTGATACTTCAAATGCCATGTTTTTCTATCAAAACAAAACAGCAGTGCAAGGACTATGTTGGACAAGAGGCAATAATGTCAGTCACCAGTTTTAGTTTCCTCTTATCAACTGACAGGCCTCTACTATGGCTAGATTTACAATTCAGGACAGGCCCAAGAACCCAAATTCCAATTTAGTGTGTTTATCTGTCTATCAGTCTATTTACGCATTCCTACATTTCAGACGACACGTATCAGATATCGTATCACTGTTTGTTTACATTTTTCCAATTTAGTGTCTTTATCTGTCCATCAGTCTAGTTACGTGTTTCTACATTTCAGGTGACACGTATCAGATACAGTATATTATCACTGTTTACATTTACAGAAAACAGGAAACAAGCTGTGTGCATAGATGCAGACACTGCACATGTGGCAACAATGAACATAAGGATAACATACGAGTAAACGATAGTTTAAAAATAAGAAAGAAAAAATATGTTAAGAAATTATTTAATTGGCCTGGACTGAGTCTTCCCTCTCAGTGATATGGATGAGAGTGATGTAGGCATTACTTTGCTTGTTTATTTATTTTTCTTTTAACGCTGCCATGATGCCACAAAATGTGGTGCTACTGTCTTTATGGGCCATGTAAGATTCACACAAGTCGTCAATACACACAACTGTACCCTACTGTCTTTAGGAGGCTCAACTCTGCTTCATGGGGGCTTGACTTGCATAGTAAGAAAGGCCCCACTGTTTTATGTTCAATGAAGACAGGATCAATGATCAACACTTAAAAAAACAATAGACTAAACAGTCTGGTTTTCACTCAAAATGAACTCTGTCTTAGAGTTAGGGCTATGCATAGCGACTACAGTTTTAAAAAGTGCAATAATTCTATACAGTTCATACATTTTTTTTTTAAATATACAACCAAATAATTCACATGGTTGTGTACTGTATTAGAGTTATACTCTATGCACACGAAAGCTGTAAAACACATAGAGCACAACCTTTGACATAGTTTTAATCTCTAAATGTACTTTGCTCCAAAACTACAATGCCCCGGGAACAGTTTACATAAGGCTCTTTGACACTTTTTTCACAAATAACAACTTAACGTGGGGTTTTGCCTTGTTATAGAAATGAAGTGTTGTATGAAGTATGAAGTATCATTCTGTGTGTGTGTGTGTGACCTGCACTCTTTCAGACTTAATAATCACACACCTCTTATAGCAGTAGATCTCCTCTGGGTCCGCAATGCCATACTCCCTCATCTTGAGGATCATTTGGGCACTCTTTTTAACAGCTTGGTCATAGCGCTCACTGCGAGACAGGAAGTTTGGGTCCTCGTTCTTAAAGTCTGGATCGTTCAGGACCATCGACTCTGCAGTGGAACAGGGGGAAGTCAATAAGCAACACCGTGAACTTGCAAAATATTGAGTAGATTGTTTGTGTCAATGTAGAAGTTGCAAAGCTAAAACGTGCTGCAACATTCACTGTGCTCTAGTAAAAGAAGAGATGCAGTGTAATTAATAACAAGACCACACTGCAGATTATTTAGAGAACCCTGCGAGCAAGAACATGCGTTCAGGTGCTAAGGAACATTTTAGATGGAATGTGGAGATAAGTATCGATTAAAGCATGTAGCAGGGCATAACACTACCACTATATCATATCATATCATATCATATCATATCATATCATATCATATCATATCATATCATATCATATCATATATGGGGTTAATCATGGTTTTTCCACTCATCATTGTAGTAGGTGTGCCATCGAGTGATAATTTTACTTAATCTGTCTATGCCAGTCGTGTACAGTGGCAAGCAGAGCAATTCAATTATTTTGCAGAAGATGGCACAAGGTTTATAATTAACCTGACAATTTGTTTTGTGGTATACAATATGTTCCTTGGCTTAATAAAATTTGGGCAACACTGGACTACTGTGTTGTTTCTAGACACACTAATTAATTACACATATACATAGAAACAATGAGGCACGAAATGAACTTCTAAAATAAGATAAATACAGAGCCATAACTTAAAAAAGCAACAGTTCAATTAAAAACTTAACATAGGAATACTATCGAGTTATATGAAGAATATAAGATGCTAGCTAACGTTAGCCTCTTGAATTGAGCTTCGTTTGACTTTGTTTGATTTGACAATACGAATTTACACTTGAAAATAATTTTACAAACGAACGGAGACAGACTATAGATTATGTAAGTGTGTTACAGTTCACGGTCTTAGATCACACATGCGTCAAGTTAAGTTACCAATTTCTCGTCTCCTCTTGGTCTTCTCGGGGCCTCCGTTCAAAATGTTAGTGAGTTTCTCCACGTCAAAGGTTGCCTTCTGCCTCTCGTTCATTATATCGGTATTCATGTTTGAGCTCAAAACAAATTCAACGGAGAAAAATAGAATGAAGGCTACGTGCGTTTGCGTGATTTTGTCCTGAACTGCAGCGACCTGCTCACTCCGACTCCGCTAGGCGAGGTGGGTGACGTTAGGTCACGTGGCACAAACCCGGAAGTAAGAGATTCGCTTTTTAAAAAAAAAAATCTTGTCAGGTTAGCCTTCGCCTCAACTTGTCCACAGTAGCTGTAGGGGGGTTATTCGTTTACCGCGTAACCCGAATTTTGCACGCCGTCCCCTATCATCTACATTAGCTATGCTTCCCGCTACTGCGGTGTATTATTTCCCGTGGGAAGTGAAGTCTGGAGCGTTGCAGGACGGAGAGTCTGTGCGAACTTTTGGCAGGTGGGCTTGTACCTCACTTGACATTTTTGTTTTTCGTTTACACAGTGGCAGATTGGTTCATTATCATTGATTATCTGACTGCAGTAAAAGGAGTATTTTACTTTACAATAAAAGTGTTGTTTTTTTGTTTTTTTTTACTGTCAATTATATACAATAACAGTTTTGACAAGTTGTGAAAATAGGAAAAGGAAACCCTCTCCACACAAAATAGTTTCCATCTTTTATTAATTTGCATAGTCCTAGTTAGTAGAACTCACACACTCACAAAACTGTACATAACTTTGCTGCATGCCAAATTCTGACAGGATATTTGCGATTCAGCTGACAACATATCCTACATGCACAAAACAAACATCCATTCCGTCCATTTGTCCATTATCTGTACCGTTTAGCGCTTATCCTTACAATCATATCCTATTTTTCTAGACTCACCCGTTATGAACCGGACAAGTCCCAGGCTTCACTAACAACTCAGCATGTTTCCAAAGATTACCATGTTATCGTCAATACCTCGTTTGTGGAACCATTTAATCCCATAATTGGAGCCCAGTATGTAGTACTGGGTGAAATAGAAACAGTTGAAGGTAAGGAAAGATTATTTTGAGTGTTCTTTTGTGTTATTGGTAACAACTTTTTGATTTGCAGGGGTTGACATGAGGGTCTGTGCACGTGTGCTCAACTGTGTAGATGGTGTAAACATTTCCCTTCTGCAAAAAGCCATCAATGAACAGAGGAGCTTCTTCAAGGAAAGGCAGAGCCATCTGGAGGAGGATGCTGTCCAACATGCAGATGCAACTTGATCTTGCTCATGGATTGCTGACCATTTCGATGTTTAAATTAAGCAACCGCTATTACAAGTCTTGTTTGGTCGGTGATGACTTCATTGATGTTTGACTCATTTCCACAATACAGTTCAGGTCATGTAACTCAAGGAAAAGTGCTTTTCATTTGTTTAGATCAGATCTAGGTAGAACCCTGCTGTAATGAATCAAAGAAAAAAATCAAGACTTAAAAGATTTTATTTTTCTTAGTTCCATAACACTTCTGCATTATCTTTTGTTACAGCACGGGCAAAAAAGCACAAATGTAGCCATTGTTGTGATAGCATTACTTCCATACACTTACTATGCTTGTGCTTGCTAGCGCGATTTGTTAATTTGTTCAATAAAAGCAGGGGAACTGTGTTTTACCTACATGTGTGTTTTATGTAAAATAGTACACAACAGACATTATAATTTAAATTTATTGATATTTGTTTCTTCATAACGTATCCAACAAGATGGAGTTAAAAATAAACAGTGTCAAGGTTAGCCCACAAGTAATACATAATCATATTAATCTTGATAATTAGCATTGCACCATGTCCCAGTATTCCACATTAATATTGTCAGGTAGATACTTCATTTCTAGTAATATTTTTAATAAAATCATAATAACATCTGCCCACATTTGACATGTTTAGTAAACAAAGGCAACTTGGCAGCAATCTTTTTGGTTTGACAGAAAGCTTTGCCTGATAAAAAAAAAAAAAAAGAGCACATTTATGCACTGTTTATCTTCGTACAATATGATAAAAAATGTATAGGCACTTTTTTTTAATCCATTACTTCACAAATCAGATAACTCTAAGCAGTAAACACATTTAGAATCTTGCTCCATATCTGTTGTACGATGGAGTGTAGCCAGACTCTTTGGAGGAGGCCGGCAACATTAGAAGGCCAGTAATGGGGTCTTTCTTACAGCGTTCCAGGGCTTGTTTGTAGTTGATCTTCTGCTTGGTGAGGGGATCCGTGATATCCTTCTTGTAACTGGTTTCAGCTTGAATATCTCTCATCATGTTGCTGTTGATCATTTTGGATCCAATAGCATCCACAATGCTCATTCTTTTGTTGCTGCTGGGGTCAATCAGGCCTCCAGTCAGGTGCTGTGCTTCCATGTACCAAGTTGCACTCTCCTTTGGCATCCAGCCTTTCTGGATGGCTTCTCCCACAGACAAACGCTCTTTGGTCACGGGGTCTTCCACTCCAGTGTAGGCCTTTTGAGCATTGAGGAGCCTCTGGAGCTGACTGTCATCAATGAGGCCTCTGGAAGCGGCCTTGTGAACCGAGTGTCTGTCCTTGGCGGCGATGTCAATGATGCCGCCGGTTGCTGCCTGGGCCTCCAGAAGCTTTTGGGCCGTAGTGGCGTCGATAAGTTTACGCATGACGGCGCTGCGTACGGTGAAGCAGGTGTTAGTGTGCGTATCCATGATTCCGGCAATTGGATACGATTGTGTTGCGGCATAGTCGATTGGGGCAGACTTCATTGGTGTGTTGGTCCTTGAAGTAAATGAGTTGAACAGGGTCTTCTGCTTGCTATCACCAGCAACCAGTAAGGCAAACTCTGAGATGTGGATTTTGCCTTGTTTGTAGCCCTCCAAATCAGTCTGTGTAAGTCGGCCTTCTCTCAGGGCGTCTTTAATGGGGTACTGTTTGCCGCTCTTGCGATCCTGGAGCACGGATGTCTCGCCATCGGGTCCCACGGAAGTGATCTCCTCCCAGTCACACTCAAGCTCCTGCAGATGAATGTACTGCTGGCGATCGATCAGCCGCTGTAGGTAGGCGTCATAAGGAGACATGTCTTTGCCTGTATCTGGATCCAGAATGGTGATTTTGGTGGACACGTTGGTCTCCTTGGTCCTGGTTTCAGTATGTTCCTCTTTCTGCATGCTAAGCAGGAGTTCACGAATGGTGCTGTCCAAGATGTGGATCTTGTCTTTCTCATTCAGGATTTCCCTCTCGAATTGCTGTACGTC
Source organism: Vanacampus margaritifer (assembly GCF_051991255.1). Lineage (NCBI taxonomy): Eukaryota > Metazoa > Chordata > Actinopteri > Syngnathiformes > Syngnathidae > Vanacampus > Vanacampus margaritifer. The sequence goes on from NC_135438.1 coordinate 14,300,698, forward strand.
AGAACCCATCTTCATGCTTCTGTTCCTGCTCATCTGTGTCCTCTCGCTCATGAGTCTGTTCTGCTGCTCGAAAGACAAGTTGATGTCATGTTTCTTTGCCTCCAGTGTCCTGAGCTCACGAGTCAGGTTGTCCTTCTCCCTCAGTAAGGCGTCTCTGTTCATGGTTTGGCTAGTTTCTTCTCTTGAGCTGCTCGACTTACTAGTCATCAGATGGTTTGTTTTACTACTGAGGCGTTTGATTTGATCCTCGATGTCCTGCCTTGCAAATTTTTGCTTGGAAACCTGTTCCCTCAGGCGATCCCTCTCCGCTTCCACAGCCTGGTCTTTTTCAACACGGACAACTTCTTTGTACACTTTCTTCTCAACAGACTTTTCTTTCTGGAGGACATCAAGCCTAAGAGTGATGTTACGGATGTCTCTCTGGAGACGCAGGATTTCGCTGGTTTCTTTATCCATATCTATCCGCAGAACACCTGTCAACCTCTCCAGTTTTGGGTCTCTCTCCACTTTCAGTACCTCCTCAACAACAATATTTTCTGAAACAGCAGGCGGCGCATGTTCCAGTTGATGGATGCGCAATCGGAGTTCCTTGAGTTCTGACTCTGCCATGATCCTCTTTTGATGCTCATCACTTGCTCTGAGGAGCCTCTCCTTCTCTTCCACCTTTGTTCTCAGTTGCTGTAACTCTAAATCGATCTGACGTCGAGTCATCACTTCTTCATCCAGGCTCCTACACAGCCTCTCATGCTCAAGCACTTGCCGCGGGTCCTTCTGTAAACGCACAATCTCCTGCACAACCACTTTCTCCTCTGGCTTTTGTCTTTCCAACAAGATGTATTTGTTTTTCAGGTCAAACACCAACTCCTCAATAGAACGTCGCCTTTGCGCCTCGTCCCTTAATTCTCTTCTCAGTCGGTCAGCTTCTTTTTCTAAGAGAGGATCCGCTTCATACTTAATGAGATCTCTGGTGATAACTTTGGTCTCGATCTTGGACTTTTCAGCCTTCCATCCATCTCTCTCTGTTCTCAGTCCCCTCACCTGATCTTGGAGAAAGTTGTAATTGTTGTGGATGACATGCATCTGCTCATTTAACCTTTGAATCTCTCTCACATTTTCAGGACTTCTTTCTTCCTTCACCACCTCTTGAAGAACCTCTTTCATTTCTACCTTGGGCTTCTGTGATCGAAGGAAATTCACCTCTGATCCAACCTTTGGGATTTCCCTATCTAAGATAGAGCGCTGACCATTGGCCTCTTGTATGTCTTTCCTGAGGCGTAAAATTTCGACCTCTGTATTTGGATCAATCCGGTAAATCTCATTAACGATTTCCTTCACCTCAACTTTTGGTTTCAAAGCTTGGAGTTCCCTGTAGCGACTGTGGAGGTTCATCACCTCTTTGGACAAGGAGTTGTTTTCGAACATCTCAGTCTCCACAGATGATCGAATCCTTTTTGATTCTGTGATGAGTTCGGGGTCTTGTTCAACCCTTTTAACTTCCTTTGTGATGATCTTGGGCTGGATGTTTGGAATCAGTCTTTCAAGGGCATTAATCTGGCTTCTCATTTGGAATATTTCATCATTTATGAGCTTCACCCTGCTAGTCTCTTCCGAAATGTCGGTCTCAAATTTCCGCAAGGATCTCAACATCTCTGGGTCTTTTTCTACTTTCAACACTTCCTTCTTAACCACCCTCTCTTTGATGAGTGGTTTCTTCTGTTGCAGAATGTCAAACTCCGTCTTTATATTTATGTACTCCGAGTTTCTCAGTCGAATCTCTTCTCTCATTCTTGATATTTCATCTCTCAGCCTGGCAGCATCGACATCTAGCTGAGGGTCTTTTTCAAACTCTGTCACTTCTCTCGTCAACAGTTTTGGTGCTGTATTTTTGAGGTTGTCATCGTAGAGAGCATATTTCTTGTTATAAATCTCAACCTCACTCTGGATGGTGGACCGTCTTCGTATCTCTTCATGAAGTATCTTCTGAAGTTCTATTGAGTCACTCTCCAGTTTGGGGTCGCGGTAGTATTGAACCACTTCTTTTTCCTCAACACGTTCTACTCCTCTGCGATTCTTCAGTGACATCAGCCTATCTCTGAAGGCTTTTAGATTAGCCTCAACATGAAGTGTCCTCTCCCTCTCTTCCTCCAGCTCTCTGGCAAGACTGTTTAGCTCATAAGTATTCCTTTGCTGGCTTTCCAGCTGCACCTGATGTTGTGCCAACAACTGAACTTTCTCATCATTCTACAGCAAAGGAAATGACACCAAGTTAATAAATCATTCAGTGATTGGTTTGGGTATTACTGTCTTTCTCATGCCCCGGCCCTCTTACTTGTACAGTGAGATTCCGGGCCAACTCCATCAGTTTTTGCCGTTGACCATTTGCAGCTGACGCTTCAGCGTAGCGGTTGACCAGATCCCTTTCCTGTCAGAGAAAGAGACTGGGTAACCTCTGCAATTGTCAAGCAAATAACAGGCTTTTGCTGAAACTTGTGAATGATACCTCTTTCTGAATGGCTTCACCAAGTGTGAGCGTATACGGTCTCTTTGCAACAGTGGCATCAGCATCTTCCAGTGTACTGTTGAATTTGTCAATGTTGGTATCATATTCCTGCACGTCGAGAAGATGGTCCATTAATATTATTCTACCTTCGATCGTTAATGTATTCTACAACTCAGTGTTACGAAAATTACATGTTATGTCTTACACCAAATAAATTCTGCAGGTCTTGTGACAAGTCAGACAGTCGATCCACGTCATTGCCTTTCCGCTTCAGGTCGTCCATCACCCTCTGCAGTGAAAGGTCAGTTAGTGATAACATTCTCATTCATAGTGCCATCATAACTGATGCATTGCAATTGGTTAGGGAGGGTACAAGGAGGGCACTTAAAAGGGAGGTCAATCCATCCTACTTGTCTTCATTCGGGTCTCAAGTGAAGCTAATCCTAGCTGGCTTTAGAGTAAAGGTACACCTTGTGAGTCAATCACAGGGCACACATAGTCAGCTCATCATTCAAACTCACATTATTAAAACCTATGAACATTTCAAAGTCTTCAATTAACCTGCATGTTTTTGCAACGTGGGACCAACTAATATTGATTGGTTTTCTGTCTATATTGTAAATTGATTGGTTGCTCTTTTTAAATTGTGAGTTGGTCTTTTAGAGTAACATGCAGTCAAATAATTAAATTGCACCGCATCTGCCCCCAAAAGACGTCGGCCCGCCGGGCATCTGCCCTGTATGCCAGATGGCCAGTCCAGCCCTGCCCATAAAATAACCCACACAGGTAGGCGAGAGCCAAGATTTGAACCATGAACCTCAAATGTGTGAAGCAGAAGTGCTAACCACACAATCACAGTGTTTTAAAATTGAATCAAATTTCATCCAAGTAACCATAGAAGAAAAGTGAGACCAAAAGCAGAGATAGTAAATACACAAAATTCAATTCAGTCCAAATGGGTCGTGATTAATGACTATTCTCACCTCCTGTGAGCTCTGCATAGCAGAGATTGAAGACGCATCATCATTGTAGTTGAGCTTGTTTCTTGGCAGGTTGTTCAGGAATAAATTCAGCGATTTGGCCGAACTTTGGAATTCATTGTTTTTGGAACCAGCTTCTTGTAAGATGTTCTCTCTGAAAAGATGTGCATCGTTTAAAGTTTTCTATTGTTTGTATTGATGCATTTGACATGGGATTGGATGGGATTGAATTTTTACCTCTCTTTCAACTGGTTGTCAAGGTTTGCATAGCGGTTGTGCAGGTATTTGACATCCATTCTCTGGCGCTGGATGTCAGGACAGAACTCCTGGTATCCCTGCTGCAGAGAGCTGCATAGCTGTTCGGTGGTCTCTAGGTCCTGGCTTAGCTTCCTCATCTCGGGCTGAGCCGATGCCACAGCCTTTCGCTGTTGCTAAAAACGGCAAAAGAGACAGGGAAAAAGTGATGGAATTTTTGTGTGGTTCATTAAGAAATTGTTGTTCATTCCTTACATGGAGGCTATCACTGGCAGATTGAATCGAGTTTGGCACATCGAGTATCGGGCCATCTTCACTGAGCCTCTTCTCAAACCCTGAGATGAGGCCATCCGCCTTCTTTATCTGATTCTCGAGATTGAAGGACGCATTTGCTCTGAAAGAAAATAAATAAATACACAAAAGTTAGAAAAAAACAACAACATAAATTTGTAACTTTTTTTGTTTAAAATATTAAATAGATAAAGGGATTTTGCTCTCAGGTCATCTTCTAAAGAAAACGTTACTTACTTTCTGGCATAGAGGTCAGCAAGTCCGTGGAGGCCATCGTACTTGTTTTCGGCATTGTTCATTTTGAATGGCAGTGAACCGGCGGCAGTAGGATCTTTGGACAGTAGAGGCTGCAGTTCAGCCTTAGCTGAAAACTTCTCCTGCTCCAGACCTTTTAGTCCCTGGGCAGCTTGCTGAAAATAACAATAATAATAATAATAATAAATACATTAAGTAATATGTTTTTGTTTTTTAAGACAATTCCATTATTTCTGCCAATTCATACAAACAAATAATCTAGTAGTAAAAACACAATTATTTCAGCGTCTGTTACTTTTTATTATTTTCATGATGAGCATTTTTACATATACAGGAACGAGCGAGTTAAGCCAGTATATAAATGATCAATCTAAGGTAAAACAAACATTGAGCCAGCCCTAAAGCTCGTATTTTGAAGGGGAAAAAAGAGCATAAACATATAGTGTCTATGAATGAATGAATTAATATGTACTGCTTGAAAAATGTAATGTTGCATTTTCAAATTTAAAAAAAGTATTTAGCTATGAGACCTTCAATGTATAGGAATGTATATGTAGGTATATGCACACGTGTGTACAGTTAAGCCCAAAATATAATACAATTAAAAATATTCATAATGAAACACGAATCTTTGACACCATTCAAAATGGTCCTAGCAATGTGTAATATAATTTAATATAATATATATACTATACATTTGAAACATTAGATGTAATATAGAACCTTATATTAAAATGTAAAAGTTCTTCTAGTTTTTTGTCACTTGCTTGTGTCATGCCTAAAAGACAATCCCACCAGATAAAAATCCACCTCAAATCAAAATGAGGCCAGGATTTTCATACCTTTGTGCGTAACTTAAATGTGTATATATAATACCGTATTGTTTGATCTTATTGATCGTTTTCCTTACTTCCTGTTCCTTTAGCCTGTTGATAAGATCGCCACCGGGATTGGAGCGGCTCAGTGGGACTCGTATGCGGCCCAGCATGTCTTTATCAGCATTGTCCAGGTCGGAATTCAGCTTGTCCAACCGGAGACCCAGCGCTGACAGTCTGGGATCCAGCGCGGGAGACGAGGGTGGAGCTGAACCGGTAAATGGGAAGTTCATTTATTACAAAGGTGAGCAACATGGAGATACACTATTTGGTTTGACTCTGACCTGATTGTAGGGACCTGGCCATCTCTGACTTGTGATTCTTGAGGGATGCTGCTAGAGCGGCCCTCCTCTTCTTTATGTCTCCCAGTTCACCACCCAAACTAGTCATTGAAAGTATGTGTTGCATTGTAGGTTGACCACATCACTGACTGACATTGTTGTGAACGTGCTGTTACTTACAGGTCCACTCTGTTGATGGCCTCTGGATCAGGCGGTGGGATAATGAAGCAAACCCCTGGGAAGGTGTTCGCGACCCCTTTGTTGGTTATAACGTCCCAGTTCTCATTGTCGGGGTTAGATTTCAAGGTGCACTTCTCGCCTCTTGACAGAGGTCCCTAGATGGAGAAACATAAACACAGTGACGCCTCGTTCATTGACTTATATCCTGCCATTGACATTTAATTCTGCCTGATCACAATTAAAAAGTCAAATGTTGTACCCTGTTAGATTCCCAGTCGCAGAGAGACTCCAATGTGACCGTTCTGTTTGGAGGGCTACGACGCTGCTTCAGAGGAGCAATGGTGGTGCTGCGCCTTCTCAGGTCTGCCAGCAGCTGCTCGCTGTCCTGCACAGCTTTCTCTTCTGTCTGGTGGGAAATGCACATCAGAAGCATGTTTTACAGCACTCTAAAAACAGTTGGGTCAAAATTTACCCAAACTGGGTAAAAAAATAAAAAAAGAGACTGACCCCAACTTTTTGGGTTACTCAGTTAACCCAAAAGTTGGGTCAATTAATTTAATTACCCACAAAGGAACCCAATTTCTGGGGTTAAACAACTCAGAATGTTGGGTCTGTTTATTTTTCCACCTAATTCAATTGGGTTATTCGATTAACCCAAAAGGTTGGGTCAAGTGAATAACCCACAAATAATCCCAAACAGTGTGTTGCTTTGTGGGTTATTGAATTTGACCCTGTTTGGGCTAAATGAATCAAAAAGTTGGGTCGTTTTATTTTTGACTCAGTTCAATTGGGTTATTCTATTAACCCAAAAGGGTGGGTCAAGTGAATAACCCACAAATAACCCCAGTGTGTTGCTTTGTGGGTTATTGAATTCGACCCTGTTTGGGCTAAATAACTCAAAAAGTTGGGTCGTTTTATTTTTGACTCAGTTCAATTGGGTTATTCTATTAACCCAAAAGGGTGGGTCAAGTGAATAACCCACAAATAACCCCAGTGTGTTGCTTTGTGGGTTATTGAATTCGACCCTGTTTGGGCTAAATAACTCAAAAAGTTGGGTCGGTTCATTTTTGACTCAGTTCATTTGGGTTATTCAATTAACCCAAAACCCACAAAGCCCAAGTTTTGACCCAACTTTTGGAATTACGTTCCTCAAAAAGTTGAGTCGGTCCATTTTTGACTCAATTTGGGTTATTTTCGACCCAACTGTTTTCAGAGTGAAGTCATCTTGGAATTATCATGTACAATATCCACAAAGTAAAACTGACTATTATCAGGGCATATAAGGGAAACTATCAAAAGCACTGACCTACATTTTCAACTTAAATGAAATGTTATTAATTTATTTTTAACAGTCACATTTTGTCTTCAGTTCATAGCATGTATGTTGGATGTGCAGCTTTCAGTAATTCAGTTTTTTTTAAATTGTTCAATCAGGTTTCAGCTTCTATGTGTTGCACTGTAAATGAAATCTACTCAAGGCTTTCAGAATCACAAGTGCCGGTGTCGGACACACATACACACCGTGGAAATTGCTGCTTTAAAAAAAATAAAAAATAAACCAATCCAAACCAATCAATTTCAGATGAAGCACAGAGAGATTTTAGCATTTTTCTGTGCTCTGATTATTTAATTACAGTTGTTGTAAGGTTGGGAAACACTGCACTTATCCACGGGGCTGTTGGCTTTCATGTTGGCGTCTTATAATGTTTACAATATCTGGCTGTGACAAAAGACTACAAGCATCCTCTTCATACCTCAAGCTGCAGCAGCATCTCAGAGTTACTGATCCTGTTGGCGAGCTTCGGGTCCAAGCTATTGTTGAGTTTGCTCAGATTTTCTGACAGCTGCTCCGAGTCCAGTTGGTACTGCAAGGTAATGTGATGGACAGTAAGTTTGTGTCAAACACACAGGAAGATGTGCTCAGGTGGATATATTATGTGAGTCTTCTGTGTCATGTCCCATCGTTACCTTTTTGTACTGCTCCAAATTATCCAGGTGTGTCTCCTGACAAATGCACAAATGGAGGAACTTTTGCCACTCGTTGCGTACGATGTCTCTTTGGGTCTGCAAGTGAAAGATTACCAGAAATGAAGTGCTGACTCTGCATTAAGATCAGGGAATTCAACGACAATGTTTTTAGTAGCACTTGAAATCCTAAACTAATGTATTAGTATTTAAATATATTTTCTAGGTGTGCCAAACATAGTGTGTTAATTTAAAGTTCCTTTAACGGCACAATTATTTTTAATGCACGATTACTTGGAAAGCCTGTACTGGGGGAATTCCAGTCGTTACACAGCAGACACGTCCACGTCAAGATTTAGCAGTAATTAATAATAATGCATATATTTGTGGATACTGGGGTCAAGTTGTATTTTACAATTTTTAAAATGTGCTGAATTTTACAAGTTACTTTATGTTAAAGATTATATAGCTCTTAATATGAAAAATAATAGTCTTACAAATGTAATTATGCCATTTAGTTTGAAAAATGACAACGTTAAAATCAATATCACAAATTTTTTTTACAGTACATTACATCTTTTTCATTTTAACTCAATTTTATGAATTATTATGAAAAGCTGCATCAATGACTAAAAGATGCAGCCATATTTCCATTAGTTTAATTTCCCCCCCACTTTTATGTTAACAAGAGTATGAAAACTTAGAAGAAGAAAAATTATTGTACATTTTCAACAGGTATAAAACTTGTGATTAATCGTGAGTTAATTATTGCAGTCATGCGATTAATTAGGATTCAAATTCAAATTTTAATCGCCTCACACCCCTAATATTTTCATGTATGTCTCATCTTATCAGGGGCGCAACTATCTACTTTCTGAGGGATATACAGACACTCGTTGACATTGTAGCTTCTTCAAATAATATTTTTTTAGTCAAATAGACCCAACTGGAGAATAACAATAGCAAAGTAAATGTGTTTCTATGAATGCTAATGTAAGTGATGTCAAATGAAAGCGTTGCTAGTGTACCTGTATGGTCGCGCTGGCAGGGTGCTTGCCCTCAATAAGTCTGTCTCCTTCATCCTGGAGTTTGTTCACCTCACTCTCGTGTGACAGCAGACTGTTGTTCTTGAAGTTCTGAAAATGAAAACGTGCTTAGCCCGTGCGATGTCTCAATCCACATGAGTAGCGGTTACTGCTCAATTCTGACCTCATACTGCCTGCGGACATCTGGAGGATCCACCATTCGGTCGCTCCAGTCCTGCTTCTTGATCTTATGCTGCTCCTCTCCCAGGAATGTCAGCTCCTTGTTGCAGCCCTGCATGTACTCATACAGGCTGCCCAAGTAGTGGCCACGCCACTTGGAGGTTTCCTGAGAGGGGGAGGGGGGAAACGTGTGAAACAGCAGCGGTGGACCATCAGAAGCACTGACCTGCATTTATATCGTGAATTCTAATATTTGTTCTAGGAAGTTGTATTTATTTATTTCCAAGTCTATTCTCTTGGCTGCACTGCTCCCACAGTGTGTTTTGGTTGGGTTTCATTTTTTTGTCCAATCAGATTTCAACCTCTATGTGCTTCAGAATCAGTCGTGCTGTTTAGTAACTAACTTCTACTATTCGCAAAGGAATTGTATCTTTAGTTATTCCGATTAGGGCAGCACAGAGTGGGATTGGGAGGGTGGGGGCTGTTGTGTAGCCTCCCTCAGGTGGATGTACACCTTTGTAGTGTTAATTTCATTAACAAAAACTAAACAAAAATATTTTCGTCAACTAACATTTTTCACCGGATGAAAACTAGACTAAAATAGATTTAAGTCGCCATTAATAAACAATAACTGGGATTAGTATTTCGTTGACTAATGAAGATGAGATAAAAATGTTGTCCATTTAATAAAGACTGGACTAAAATCTAGGGACATTTGAATTCATGAAAAAAGAAAAAAAATACATGATTTTGTAAGATTTTTTTTTTAGTGGTGGTTGTTTTTCACGTAACATTAATCCAGCTATAACGTTCCAACAATAATGCTAATCTGACTACCACTAATGCTGGCTAATTTAATTAACTCGTAGCATGGAGCCATTGTAGCCACTTGCTGATATACTGCAATTGTGTGTGACGTTGTTTTTCAACAAAAAGATGAAAGACTATTTTATATTTATATTTTATATTTTAATTTTCTGTGAAGTAGATCAGATGGAAATTTGCCATTCAAAAGGGTAAAATGATTGTCCTGAATAAAATTTAACTAAAACGTTGACAGTTCTTCTTGATTTAAACTAGACGAATAATATTGTGTATATTTTCTTGGACTAAAATAAAGACTAAAATGCTCGCCTTCTAGTCGACTAAAAATGGACTAAATAAAAACGGGATAAGGTAGACTAACTATGATAAAAAGCTAACAAGAGTGATTGAAACTGGACTACAACAGACTAAAGTTAAAAATGGCTGATAAAATTAACATTACACCATTGAACTAAAGCTTTCTTAACTCATTCACTGCCGTTGACAGCTATAGACGTCAGAAATTCATTTTAACCATTTCTATTAGTTTAACATTTTTTCCCCACTTTTCTTAACAAGAGTTTGAAAACCTAAAACAATCAAAGTCATGCGATTAATTACAATTAAATATGTTAATCACCTGATGCAATTAGAAGAAGAAAAAAGAAAAGATTATTAAACATTAGGGGCGCCAGGCGATTACATTTTTTATTTGTAATTAATCGCATGACTTCAATAGTTAACTCACGATTAATCAAACATTTTACATCTGTTCTTAATGTACAATTAAAAAAATCTAGGTTTTCATACTCTTGTTAATTAAAGTGGGAAAAAATGTTAAACTAATCGAAATAGTTCAAATGAATTTTTGACGTCTATAGCCGTCAATGGCAGTGAATGAGTTAATAGCTGTCTTGGCTGGGTCACTCTTGGGAAAGAGGTTTGAAATCTAATCCATTTTTGTACCTGGTTCAATAAAAGATATTGATATTGAATTGGATTTCCAAACAAGAGTCGATTTTGGAATGAATGCCGTCAAATACCCAACAAGAATCTCACCAGAAGGTTGTTGTACTGTTTCTTGAGGACCATGTAGTTGTCCTGGAAGACAAGATGATAGAATGCATTTTACTACAATAAAATGTGTTTCATGAAGTTTTAAAAAAAAAAAAGAAGTGTGCAAACATTCTCAGATGTACTGTCATATTATATTTGGTAGCGTTAGTTCACCTTGGTACCGGCAGAGCTGACACACAGCTGCGGGTTGTAAGCTTCGACCTGCTGGTGCAGGATTTTGTGAGAAGCGATCTGCTTCTCCAATTCCGGCATGGTGGGCCCATACTGGTTACTGTTCACTAGTTTCTGAAAATGTACGTATAGGAGGAATTGACTCAATGCCGTTAATGTGTTTTGGTGCGAGGCCCGGTAAGCCCGTATTGCGAGACCTACTTGCTTATCGGCCAAAACGGGCGCCCAGTCGATCCTGGGCATCAACGACACGTCATCAATCTGCTCATAGATGTCTCGATAGAAAGTGCAGTCCTTCAGCCAGCGCTCGTGGAGGTGGAGGACACTGAAAACATTTGAAGTCCACAAAATCATGGCTTGGAATACAACAAATAACACACCTCATCTGTAGGGGGAGCCATAATGTCATCTAACAATTACTAAATGTACGAACATCACGTGTGGTTTATAACAACTCACTCGCTCTCGATCTCTCGGGCCTGCGGGTGTTTGGCCTTCTTGGCCTTGTCCACGTCCAAGAAGAGCTCCTTCAGCAGGGTCTCAGCTTCGCCCAGAATGTCGCAGAGCTCATGCTGGTGCTTCAAAGGCAGCTCTCGCTTGTCATTTTCTGCATCCTGGTGGAAGACGATGTAGTGAATTTTACAAAGCAATCGAGAGAGGCCTTTGTGTATATTCTTACTTCAGCCAAGTGTTGCTCAGCACGGAGGATGTCTTTCTCCACTATGTCTGCATGCTTTTGCATCTGGGCGATCAACGTGGCCAGGTCGGTGGGCTGGGTCCTGCAAGGCGGGGATTACATGTTTAAGGCTCGAACAGAGTTGTCAGAAGCTGTCAGTGTTTGACAGGCCATTATTGATGATAATGTTTTGGAAGCAATCCAAGGTCATTTTTTTAAAAGAACAAAAATGGCCACGCCCACACCAAAATGGCAGACTTCCTGTGTCTTTTCTTGAGACGTTAGTGTTAGTTTTAACACTCTTGATTGACTTGCCAACCAAATATCGTCGTACTGTAAGTGAATCTGGCTTCAGGGGCTGCATTTCCTCCAAAACCTCAAGCTACTGAGTCCATTTTTGGTGCTTACAACTTGCAATGAAATCCCTTATTAAGGCTATTTATTAGGTCAAAAAAAAAAAAAAAAAGCACAAACAAGATTTGAAGCAATTTTAAAAGACGTTTGGCATTCACAAATCATTTTAGTCATGGTTTTCTTTTTGGAACCTAACCTTATTCAATAAAAAAGTTGCCTATTTGCATGCTTGTCAGTTGCCTTGCTTATTTTCTGGAGCATTTCCGGAGTTAAATATGTATGATAATTATTGTTTTGTATCATCTCTTTAATTTAACAGTCTATCGATTGTAAAACACACCGAAAAATCATAAGACTAGATGTCCACTCAACCAAACTCCAAGGCGGAAGGCTCTCCAATCACAAATCTACAGCAGCTGTGTAAGCTCAAGACTGGACGCCCCCCACCGGGTGGGTTAGCGTTGGAGTTTGGGCAAATTGTTCCTCCGGCCTGCATTTTCGCCTCTGCTGTCGAAAATGGCACCGTCATGCAACTACTGCGCTCTGCTATGCAGTCAAATGTTCTTTTTTTTACACCCCCAAACTTGACTGTTGCAGTATCTTTATATTGAGAGTTTGAAATATAAGCTCAGGCAATTATAGTCACTTTTAAGGGAGTGTATATTATTCATGGTTGAGCTTCTTTTTAGTTCATGAATGTCCAGTGAAAACTTATCAATTGTGCAAACTAAGGGGCCAGCATTTAAATGTTGAATTGTTCAATCAGTGACCAATTACCTTGCAGCAAATAGTTAGCTACATTTGCCACACATAACTGAGTCACTAATTACTACGGCAAACGAGGAGCGAGGATCTGATTAGCCGACTTGACGAACTGGACTGTCTGCATAATTGAGCAGGGTTTGTCTCATTCTTCACCAAGCATTGCAAACACTCCCTTCATTCTAATGTGAAAACGCCCGAAATCAAAGATTTCGCTGCAATGTTACCATTATAATAAATGTAATGATCAAAAATAGGATAGAACACAGGGAAATGTATAGACAAAATTAATACAGGTACTATGTTTGTTTGTATTTTAATCTTAAATGCTTAGAATATGCCCAAATGTCTGATAATCTCCACTGGAAACTTTTGCACATTAGTCAGTTTAGGAATGTGCATTTATAAGTCAATTTTGGGAAAAGGTTGAGGTATGGTAACTAAACCCAAATACTGATACCGAACCCCCAGAGATTTGAGAAACCCCAAGTACATCGACAGTTGATTTTCTTATGATACATTTAAGGGTCATCACTGCATGGTTGACTCTAGTTGGTGCATAAGAAATGTTGGCCAGGACTGATGATAGCACCTGCCGGTCATGTGCTGTATTCCATGTTTCAAAGATGCTTCTACTGTAGCTAGAATTTTCTTTCTCATTTTTGTTAGGGGTACGACTAAGGTTGTCTGCAAAGATTGTTTTGCCAGTGGAATGTGTAACTGCCCGTGACATTTGAATCAGGACCACCCCTAGCCTGCTTTATGCCCCACCCCCCCCCCCCCCCCCCCGATGGAATACATGCTCAACCACCAAGTGCATCTCTTTGAAATTATTAAATTTAAAGAGCCGTGAGTCCGATGTCTCTTTTGACTCATGTTCCAAATTGAGTAGACAGTTGGGGATGGTTGCAGGCCAACACCCATTAACTGTAAATAAAGGACGATAACCAGTTAAAGGGCCAAGCCCTCATTGTGCTACAGCTAACTGACAACATTTCATTTGAGAAATCGCCATCAGCAAATGTCTTGGTTTGCACTTCTTGTATTCACTGAGCCCAAAAATGGTGTGAAAATGGTACCAACGCTTCCCCAAATTGAGAGCTTCTTGTGTGTTAGAATGTGTGAGGTGGTCATCTGAGTGTGCATTTCTAGTTTGTTCTCACTTTCTAACCTACATGCATGTTGCGAAAACAAGCGTCTCGTCCTTGCTGACAAGCACTGATTTAATGTAACCGGCTAGTAAGGCATGCATGCTGGCTGGGACGGGACAAGAGAAAGGGGGACAAGATTGAGACAGGATCAAAACATTAAAATGTATGTTTAAATAAATTAAAAAAAAAACATACCTGATGATCTTGACCGACTGCTCTTTTTTCTTATTTGGACTTGTTTTCGACATCTTGGCGTGTGGGGTCGACTGAGACTGACAGTCCCTCTCTTACTCCTCCTTTATGTCCGTCTCACTCGCCCCGTGTCTCCCACGGTGCCTCTTCTTCTTCCTCCGGGTCCCGCTGTCAAAGTCTAAACACAGCCAAAGACTGACTTGCACGCATTCATATCGGCACGGGCGCGCCTCCTCCCAGGCAGCCTGACAGGCCTGTCACCGCCCAGACATCCACCTTGCACCGGGGAGGACCGGACTGACCAGTTTTGCCTTCCTCCCATTTCGGGGCCCTGCCCATCCTTTTCATCAGGGGCCCATTCACCACTACCTAGAAAAAGTCCTTGTTGGGTGTGTTGATTGCTTCCGTACTAGTGAAGGGTACAGTATTACTTTTATGGCACATTTCACACTAAAAGCCATCTGATGGGAAATTGAGTGCATTTGAAACATAAATGCAAAAGTCATTTGAGAAGTGGACACACCTTAGTGTACTGTATTCATTTTTGTTACTGTTGTCAGTTGGACCCGTTTTGGCCAAGCATATAATTTAGCGTACATGTCATTGATTGGAAGATTAGTGTATTTACTTTATTAACTGTGACAATAAGATTTCTATGTCAAGTTTTGAAGATGGTTGAGGTTCGAGTTTCACAAGGTTGTACTAACCTACAGTAAATGTCAACCTGCTCTTCGCGTACTTTGCATGCTTTCATTTTATTTGGCCGCATTATAGACTTCAAAATTACAGTGGACCCCCAGTATTCGCATCAGATAGGAACTGGGCCCAAAAAATAATAATTTACAAACTAAATATTCACATTTCTATTCATTGTCACTCTACAGCAGGGGTGGCCAAGTTCGGTCCTCGAAAGCCACTATCCAGCCTGTTTTCCATGTTTCTCTCCACTAACACACCTGATTCATGATCAGGATCGTTGTCAGGCTTCTGCAAAGCTTGCTGATGAGCTGATCATTAGAATCAGCTGCGCTGAAGGAGGAAGACATGGGAAACAGGCTGGATAGTGGGCTCTCGAGGACCGAACTTGGCCACCCCTGCTCTACAGCATTGTGTCTCAACCTCTGTCCTCGGGGACCCCTATCCAGCCTGTTTTCCATGTCTCCCTAAGCCAACACAGGTGATTAAAACGATCATCTCATCGCCAAGCTCTGCATAAACCTGATAATGATCCTCACCTGTGTCGGCTGAGGGAGACATGAAAACTAGGCTGGATAGGGGTCCCCTAGGACCAGGTTCGAGAAACACTGCTCTACTGTATTACAGATAAATGGGTGGAAGTGTGGAGCAGAGGTTTGTTAAAAAATGTACTGGTCGCACGTGCAGAGATGAAAAATGTAGTTGCACTGTTTCAAATTTCAGGGGCAAAAAGCCACCATTTAGGGGCAGTGTGGAGCCCTGTATCTGTGTATAATTGACAACGTTCATTAATGCATAGAGGGAAAATTATAGGTGAATTTGCAGGTGCTAAACTGATCTGACAGGACAAAAACAATCTAACATCCACACGCATATACTGGAAGCAGTGCAGTGAAGGTATTTGTTGATTACTATATTAAGTGTAATCTTTGCGTGTTCAAAATAATTGCAAATGAGATCTGATGAAGAAGCTTTCTTGGCAAAGAATTTATTTTAAGAGCTCTTAAAGACACATCAGAAATTGCTTACATTCAAAGGTGATGTTAAGCCCCGAGTGTGTCCCAATATGAAAACACACAGTTGCTTTATACTTGAAAAAAGCATACTCCCCCTGAAGCTGGACAAAGGGTTAGTAATTATAATAGGCAGACAAGTGATATACCGACATGTTTACTACAACTCCCCGTCCAAGCCGGAAATATATGATTAGACAGGTAATGCCATGAGACCTTGACTCCCTCAGACCCACAGTGTTATCTCCATGAGAATTTGACTCCCATGTACATTCCTATCTCACCAGCTGGAAGGGAGTGAAAAGTTCCAATATACTTCACAACAACATCATCACAGTTATATTCATTCCAATACACAGTTATATGGCAAGTTATATTTATAAGTAAATTCATAAACAGTAAAAATATAAATTGAAAATGTTAAATGTCTTCAGCAGCCAAGAGAAACT
Organism: Vanacampus margaritifer; assembly: GCF_051991255.1. Classification (NCBI taxonomy): domain Eukaryota; kingdom Metazoa; phylum Chordata; class Actinopteri; order Syngnathiformes; family Syngnathidae; genus Vanacampus; species Vanacampus margaritifer. Next base: position 14,316,830 of record NC_135438.1, read on the forward strand.
CACAAAAGACTTTTCTTTCTCTGGTACCTTTATCACCGTTAACTTTCTCTGATGGCATTGCAAGAAGTCAAAGAAAAAGCAAAATACATGTGGAGTTAATGTTTTAGATAGCTGATGTCCAACTTTTGTGGCATATTTTCATAATGATTGAACACTCAAAAAAAAATACTATCAATGTCTCTAAATGAGTGTTAATGTAACAGTATGTAAGTAATGATGATGTTAAAAGAATGTAAAGTGTATGAAAATTGTAATGGCAGCCAATTAGTGGATTACATAACGGCTTCATATGGAATGCATGTTGGATGTCTCCGAGTAATAACTAAGGACGACTAACAGTTTGCAAAGTCCCATCCTAAAGGAATCACTGGTCTCGGTGAAGAAGAAAAAAACTACGGAAAAACAATCAAAGGAATGCAGCAGAGCAACTTTCCTTGCAGCAGAGCAGTCACAATTGCACATACAGAACTCGGGTGCGTCCTCACCTTGATACTTCCCATTTTGTCACAAACTGAGCCTCTGCTGTGCAGTATAAAATAGGTACTGTGTCATTTAGTGGTAGAAATAATAATTTGATCCTCTTCTGAATGTCTACATTTCCTCACTTAAAAAAAAATGACCATCTATAATTGTTTTTTGAGTATGAGAATAGATATAGTATAATAGTCATCACATAACACGTCAAACATCTCTAATTTACCAACATCTCATCATAAGACTTGCGAACAGAAGCAGACGAAAGGAGCATCGGGCAATTGCCTGAGGATTCAGAAACCATGCGGAATTAGCATTATTTCTGTTTGACACATACATTTACACCAATCAGAAAGGCTGGATCAGATCAGCCGATATTTTGTGTTGTGTAAAGTCTGTAATTGGCTATAATATTTCATAATTTGCTGATTGACCAATGATGTCTTTGATCAGATCCGTAAAATAAGATATTACAGCCAAAAAGAAGAAGAAGAAAAAATCGAATTCACTCTTTGGACGCTCCACGCTGCCATTCTGTATGTTTGAGCCCAAAAACGAATCTATTAGCAATTAGCTATTTAGCCTTGTTGCGAGTCGTATGAGTGGAAAGCCTTTGCGCCTGGCAGGCGGATGTTCCTCCTCCGTATTCCCCAAAAAATTTGCATAGATAGCAGCAAATCTGTGCCAAGGTTAGATTTTAGTTAACTAAAACTAACGAAAAAACTAAAACTCCAAAAACAATTTCGTTAAAGAAATAAAATAAAAACGAAAATGCTTTTAAAAAAACAAAAAATAACTGAAACTACATTTTATGTTTACAAAACTAATTAAAACTAACTATAATTAAAGCAAAAATGTTCTTCGTATATATTTTAGCAAAGCTTTAGCAAAAACCCCAGCTAGCAGTGTTTTTTTTAAATCGTTATAAAAAGGAGAAGGAGCTTATTGGCGGAATAAATGAAACAGCTACGTTTGTATCCCACAAAGTCATGCGAGAAACGAAGCAACATTCGTCTTCGTTCAAAATGTACTATAAACACAGTTAAAATGGCTCCTAGAGTGAAATTGCCAAAGATAGTGATGGGAAGTGCTTGTCGTGGATGAGCAGAAAAATCTGTGATGTGGTGCTTCTTGCGTTGTTGGCTCGGTGCATCAGTAAAGGGTGGCTACTGTATCGTCATCATTCATTGTTGTTGCTTTTTTACTAGATTGACAAACAAAAAGGAGAAAGCGCTCGCTGGAAATATTGTGACAGAGGCAATCAAAAATATGATAAAAGTGAGAAATAAATCAGTTTGTGGTGCCAAAATCAACTTATAAATTAGAAAAAGAACACCTGATTTAGAATTTCCCCGTTAATAATTCTTGGTTCCACAGCATACGCACCAAATAAAGTTCAAGTCCATCTTTTTATCGTTTTTTTTTTTTTATTCATTTTCACTGATCGGTCCCAAAACCCTGGCCGCTTAAAGCCTTATTTAACAGTGATTGTTGTCAACTGCAAGGTATTGTTTTTTTCTACAGCTCTTGTAATGGATCTAATCTAGTTGTAAACCTTAAGAGTCCTAATATTTTTTGTGGCACTTCGGCTGAGTGAGCTAAAGCAGCAACATGAGAAGTTTTTGTATTTTTGTGCATAAACCAGTGAATAAATCAAAAATGATCAAAGAAAGTGTCTTGGCTTTTCAGTACAGCATGAGCAATGCAACTAATTAAATACCAATTACACAGAGAGAAATAATTTGAGCAAGCAGGTTATGCAGCAACTCGAATGGCATGTAGCTACTCTGAAAGCATTGTGGCTAATGACTAGCATACACCTGATAAGAGTACCTTGCCAGTTAACTGGTAGCGCATAAGCTTTCATTCATTTTTGTTGTATGGGGTAGATGCCACGAACTTCCGGGTTTACACATCAGAGCGGTTTCCGTTCCGTACCAACACTCGCACCACCACCCCTACGCCCCCCAACCGCGCGCTCCCGCTTATCGGCGGGAGGGCGTCTCGGCTATCTCAAATGCTTCGGACACTGAGACAGACACTACACACTGGCACCCGTCGACGGGAACGCACAACCGAGGGCCACAAAGGCGAAAGCGCAAGTACTGGGACGTGGCCCACACGCCGCAAACCGGAAACTGAAACAAAGTTGATAAGTGAAAACCCGGAAGTCCCGCCTCCTCCGTGGCATATAGTCCATTATGAAAATCTGGACGCAAAGGAAACGTTAACTACAGTAGATTTTTCAACCTTGTGTGTATGGCACGTCCTGTAAATACTTTGAAGGTGTGGTTACTTCCCAGAAAATCAATGTCAGCAAGTCAAACAAAAAAGAAGGTAGTCAACATCAATGAAAGAATTTTGTGGAAATTAGAGTAACCCGGTCACGGCTCATTCAGCACAACACACAAGAATCCTCATCTCCGCCTCATCCGGCACATCATCGCTCCATCCAGGCGTGGCGCTGGAATGTGTGTGTGTGTGTGAAGCAGGTGAGACATGAAAGCTTGACATGCTTCCAAAAGGGAAGTTCTGATTGGTCTTCAATGATGTTAAAAATGCAAGCGAGACCACTGTTTGCCGGCGAGCGACTAACACGCCTTGGTGGTTAATGCGAGCTATGATGTACACAATAATCCTACAAACACATCCACGCCCAGTTGAGGCATCCCACAGACTGCACACACCCGCCGCTACAAAACCTGTTCAGAAACGTTGCAAATACACACTTTAGTCACATTGTCATCCCAAGAACAACTAAATCAAACGGTTGGTGTAAATATATTTTAATTATGTATTCAGATCATCCAGCTTTTTTTTTTTTTGTTTCCAAAATACAACTCATTTGGACCAAGTATTTTCTATAATGACGTAGGGGTAGGGGTAGGGGTAGGGGTAGGGGTGGGGGTCAATTCAGAAGGTGGCAAAATACAGTGTGTCCTTTTAGCGTGGTAACATATGACATTTTTAGGTTACAAAGAACACACAATGGATTAGTTTACGTAGTGGCCTAAAATTTCATTGTTTTAATATCGACCACCTTGAAGCGTTATTCACTCAAATACTGTCTTTACTGTTATGACTACGATACGACTTGGAATTATGTTTCCACTGTAAAATGGAACCCATGATAAAACAGGGACAAACCGTATTGTACATTTACAGATCAGCGGTTGATAAAATGGATAAAACGTCAAAAATGTGTATTCTGAAGGCCTTAAGACATAGTACTGTGCAAAAGCCTTGTGAGTCCTTCCAATTGTTGTTTGCTATAATAACCGCGCGCACCTGCAATTTATAGAGCTCATTCAGACGAGGCCAGACTGATTGAAAAATAAACACTGGTGGCGTGTCAAGTTTATTTGTCCATCTCTTTGTTAGTTTCAGTAATTCTAACTCTTGAGTCATCTAAGACCTTTGTATAGTACAAAACATTTCCACAGACGGATGATATTTGTGATGGTGGTAAAACTGAAATAAAAAAAAATAACACACAAATTTAAAAGATTCCAACATGATCATCAGGCAGCAGACTTATGCTTTGGGGACTAAGTACACCTGTCACGTTTTTTTGTGAATATTTATGTAGAAATGACTTAGTAGTTGTATTTATTGTCCACCGCAAAATACACACAGCCATTAACGTGTAAACCATTTGCAACAAAAGTGAGTAAACCCCTAAATGAAAATGTCCAAATTGGCCCCAATTAGCCATTGTAATCCCTGGTGTCATTTGGCTAGTTTGTGTTATAGAATCTCAGGTATGTTAGTGTGTAATTACTCGCACACTCTCTCACGGTCACTGGCAGTTCAACATGGATCTGGGGGGGGGAAAAAATTGTGGCTCTACATAAAGATGGCTGATGTTATATGAAGAGTGCCAACTTCCTCAAACTAAGCAGCAGCGTGGCACCTAAGACAATACAGCGGTTTAACAAAATGATACAATGTGGACATTTTCACTTTTGTTGCCAGTGATTTAGACAATGGTTTTGTGTTGACCTATAAAAGCTGTACACTGACTACTAAGTGTCATTTCTTTACCGTCCCATGAAAGCAAGTTACCAAAATATGAGCTGTGTACTGACTTATGTGAGATACTGTAAAACGTGAGCCATTTGGAAACATTGAAACCATTGGACCTTGGTCCCACTCAACTATATCAACGTTCCTTTTAAAATTGCTCACAGTACAAATCAACAAGGATGAACTTTGGGTGCAATTGAAAATGCAATCTGACGCCCGAACTCTACTCTGACGGTACGTGTGCGCCATTACATTCCAACTCCCCTCAGCATTTCCAAATGGGCCCAGCGAACATTTTCGAACATACGCTTTGTCTCAGTTTTCTTCCCTACGAGCTTGCCTAAATTCAAGGAGGATGGCCCACTCCACACGACTTAAGCACCATCTATGTTTGTATCAAGAAGCAAGTGCCGCCTTGTGCTTTTTAACCGGTGCACTGATCGCCTAAACCAGTTAGCTCTTCCGCAGTGATTATATGTGAACTCTGACAAATGAGAAAAAAATCAGGGCGGACTCGGAGGGAAGAAAAAGGACAAAGCAAACAAATGAGGTGTGCGAGGTCACATGAGTTTCATGAAGTGTACTGTGTCAAAGTGGCTTTCTGGGGGGGGACTACAAATGCTGCGGGGACAAAACAACATGGCTGTAAATATTAAGACATGGTAACCGGTTTAACCATGACAAGTCATTAAAAACATGGCAGGTAGATTTCATGACATTCCATTCTCCAAAACTCATCTACTTCTTTTGCAACAGAGGCACTGAAAGCAACCATTCAAGAAAGATGATTCTAACAAGTGAAAGCGGGGGGGGTACGCTTTACTTCTTCCTCACGTTCTAGCTGCCGAATCCAAAGATGCCCTTGATGTAGCCGGTCAGGCCGCCCTTGACCTTCTGCTCCACCTTGTCGTCCAGGGGCGGGAAGGCCACGTGGTTGAGAGCCAGGTCAAAGAAAAGAGGCTTGCATGGGATCGGCTGGAAGTCGGGCGGGAAGTGGACCAGGTTGGGATGCTTGCCCACCAGGGACGGGTCCAGGCGGAACGACTCCAAACGGTCGCACAGAGGCTGGAGAGTGACGAGGACACCGTGACGAAAGCGGAAAAGCGCTTCTTAGGGCGTCCGCGCATGTGAGTGTTTTGTTAACACTTACATGGCATAAGCCTGTGCTCGAAAACTAGCATTGAGATCGAGAGAACCGCTTTTAACTGGCGATTTTCAAATCATTAAGGCTGACAACTTTAGAGTAGGGATAGACCGATTATCAGCCGAGCCGATTATTGGTGCCAATATTTGGCATTTTGACAAAATCTAAAGGCCGATAAAGCTGGTAATCTCACTGAACGGTGAATGCTTGCGAACGTAGGGAATTTAGGGTTTTCATCAGGATTTGTAAGATGTTCACAAGACACTTTTTACTTATCGCAAAGACATTTTAAACATATTCCGACAACCGTGGTGGTTCCTGTTGCTTTTTTAGCCAGAACGTTTTAAAAATATCTCTAACCATATAGACGTTTGGGTTGCTCCCTCTTACCGTGTTGTCTTTGACGGGCTGTGGAATGGTAACGTCAACAGTCTCGCCAGTGTCTGAAACAAACATGCATATCGTCAGGTTTTACCCCTCCAGGCAAAAAAAGAAGGAAAAAAAGTGCAGCTTCAAGTCTTCACCTAAAATGGCAGCGGCTTGAAGAGAGTATTTTTCTGCGTTGACTTTAGCGATGAGCTCTTGAACATCGGGGAGATCCTGTCGACATCACAAACAATGTCAATCCATCAAAGCTTCCTACAGCGGATGCACATTCTGAAAGCACAATTGAGGCTAGACGAGCAAGACACTGCAGCAGCTCCCAACCTTAAAGCTGTTGTTCATGCCCTTGGCCTTCGACTGCACCTCCTTGGCATACTTGAGGACCCTCTCATAGAGCACCAGAGCCTCACTCCACTTCTTCACCAGAACGTAAGACTGGGCAATGTAGAAACACCTACAAGGGAAACAAACATTGTCAATATCAGAGGCATGCGATGGTATTGCTCACACGCGTGCGTTGGCTAACCTGTAGGCTTTGTAGGCCAGGGTCTTGAGGGCCACCTCTTTCTGGAAGGTGTGGTCGTCCTCCAGGCCCTGCAGGGAGGAGAGCTCAGCCAGACTCTGCGGGGACAGCAGAGGCGTTAAGAGGTTACAGGTGCCGTGTTTGGAGGACAGACACGGCGGTTAGGATGTTCCACAACCACACACTTGCCTGCAGGATGATGTCATAGAGGCGGATGAGGTCCTGTGGACGGGCCCCCCTCTTACTCTCGTCCCCCTCGGGCTCCTTCAGCTTGGCCTGCAGCGTGTGCGCCATGCTTTCGTTCCTCTTCACCAGCGTGCACAGCTTGATGTAGCTCAGGTAGCTGGCGGACCACCACAGCAACTTAAGCAAATGTTTCACTTCTCACGCAAGCCACGCTAATGATTCTAACGTCACTAATAACACATTTGTCATCGCTTCACATCATCTTGACGACCTGTGCAAGAACTGCATGTTGGACACTTTGCCGTTTTCAGCATCAGAGCTCCTCTCTCGCTGCTTCTACAAGCACAAGCAATAATCAAACATGAAAAATGTTAGAAACTTTTAGTCATAGCAACATCTTCCACTTGAGCTACTAAAAACTTTGAAGGTGATATAATCGTACCGCCTCAGTCTTGAGCTCCTCTCGCACCGCTTGGATGGTGTCGCGGCACTCGGCCAGCAGGGTCTCATACAGATGCTCTTTGGTCTCCTCATTGGCTGCCTTTAAGAGAGGCAACACGGAGATGGCATTAAAGTGGAAGTCAACCGTAAACATTTCTTGACAATAATATGTCATGTGTGACCTCACTAGTCTAAACATGACATTTTGATTAATATTACATTTGTGGAAATTGAGTTATGAAGCAAAATCCAGCCATTTTTATCCATCTTAGGGGGCGGCCATTTTGCCACTTGCTGTCGACTGAAGATGACATCAATGTTGCTCAGGGGCTCAGGCAAGGACCCGATCACAACTCACCTGTTTTCTGAAGCTACGCTATGAATGGTTGTTACCTGAGACCTCAGCAACATTGATGTTGACTTGCATCAAGTTTTCATATCTAAACTCTGCTATGCCATAAACCTATTTTAATTCCAGACATATTTTCAAAGCAAAATTAATCAGGACAAATGCCTTCACACACAGGAATTAGGGAGGCATATGTTCAGTTGGAATGCTGGTGTGTTGCTCAACATCTCAATTTTGACACCTGCGTTCACTTTCGCCGTGATTAAAATCGCAAACGCACAAGTCAATCACACAACCACACCAAGGCCTGTTAACCTCTAGTAGTTAAAGTGCGAGACTTGAAGCAAGAATGTATGGCTGGCGACACACAGGAGGAGGTATGTGGCCCAGCAGGCTACTGATGCATTCCAGCACTCTTGCATACACACTATGCAGGGTACAAGTCATTGTCAATGACACATTGTTCTTTACCTTACAAACAAGTCAATACCCTTGTATTACTTATCGATACAGCTACAAAATCAAAAAAAAAGACGCCATGTAAACATTACTGAAAATAGTGAAGGTCAGCAAATGCACTTTATCAATATTTCAGTTTGATGTGTTTTGCAATCCTAACTGTGATGAGGCACACGAGAGGTGCACCTCAGGGGTGACGATGGTATTTAATGTTGTGCACTTGCGTAACAGCACCATAGGTACGCCCAGCCCAACCTGCTAGACCTGTTCTACATTCTCTGTGGTTGAACAGGAGGGCTGCATGCATGCTGCAGACTGACACATACAATGTGGCTCTTCACTACAATGAGCACGTACAGGCCGATGATGGTTGTGTGAGGGGAATAAAACCAAAGCATGAGATCCTCCGACTTCTTGCATTTACACCTCACTCTATTGGGGGGTGGGGGGGGATCTGTCTAGATCTGAAGTCAGACCTTTAAGCATTAAATGGCTATACTATTGTATCTTTACCCACACACAAACTGGGTGTTGTCCTGCATTTATGTGCGTACTGATATGCTCAGAATGTAGTCGTACGAAGATTGAGGCTGAATGCCAGAGGGCGTAATGGGAGTGCCCACAAAAAGCGCTTTCGACAAAACCCACAGGAATGACTGGAAGTGGCTTCCAGTAGCCAAGAGAGACTGGAAAGGCGACAATGACACCCTATGAACGTTCGCTAAACTACATCCAGACACTTTCACACCGGTGAGAATTACGGAAAGCTAACAAAGTGTCAGACTACAGTGGAACTGACACTGGCTGATTTCTAGGTTGTTCTAATTTCCAATAAATCTGCCTATATAATGTAATGTAATTTATTTGGGGCTCGAACTGTCATAAAAAAAAAAAAACATTGGCTGTACAAGTGTACTTTCATGATTATTAAGGATATAAAGAGGTTGAGTTACTATTTACCCTTTGAAGGTACCCAACAGACACGCAATGGAGAGGGAACAGGAAGCTATTTGCAGAGTGAGAATGTCACCAAGTGGCGTATAAAGGTGTTGCTGGAATTGGTATAGGATCTGCTTAGTAGCCACCTACTCATTTGGGTACTGTATGTCATTTATTTTTAATTCATTCCATTTCTCATCTGGTACTGAGCATCTCGGCCTGTTTCTGATGTACGTAGCAGTAAGTTTCTTGTTCTATTGTTCCTCACATACAGAAAGATATCAAAAGATAGGTTTAAATATATAGTCATGCTTTTCTGTAAAATGTTACTGAAACTCCAAATTATAATTACAATTGGCATTGAGTGGATAACAAAATTAGGGTAATTAAACCACTTGTGGGGGGCGCATTCATTTTGATGGTACCACTTTCACATTTTGGCAGACATCTGCGGCTTTCCATACAAACTGGTAATAGGTAAACTATTGCTTGGTCTGCACATGTAAAAACAAAGCTCCAAAAGGCAAGTTGCGGAGTGAAAGAAGGACCAAAATGACCATAGTGGAGGAGGTTTGGTCCTCTATAAAACCATGTAGCAATACTGACCTGAGCGATGGCAGCCTCATTGTCTGCTAGACCCAACAGGAAGACACGGGCCTTGTCAATCTTGATGGGCACACTCCTCCCACGCCACTCCACCTCACTCATGCTGGCCGCCTGCTTGGTTCTTGCCTGAGTGATCAGGGTCTGGGGATGAAAGAACAATGAGCAATGGTAAATTTGGAAGCGGTGATTCTTCTGTTTGTGAGCAACATCAGTGATCTCACTTCTAGTTTCTCAGCCATCATGCCTCCACCTCCTCCTGTCAGTCTCATCTGCATCAAGTCATTGATGGCATTCTGGTCACCTGTAAGACAGCAACACAATAGGTGAGGGGAAAAGACAAGAGGTGCAATAATTACAGTGTTATTTATTTTCACTATTGTCTACCACTCTTACCTATATTGTAAGCGCAGTATCGGATGTTAGGTGATATTTCGTCTACACGCTGGCGATACAGAGCTTCCAGCTCCTCAGTGAATGCACTTGCCAACTTCTCATAGATGGTCCTTTAACAAAAATGATTAATTTATGGCAATCCTTGATTATGACACAAGCAATACAATAACTGAATGTTATGAGATAAAGATAGTGTAAAGGCCTCACTTGCACTTATTGAAGGCCTCCATGGCACACTTCCACTTTTGCAGTTCAAACTCTACCATCCCCGTCAGGTATGATGTGTAAGCCTGCAGTTAAAAACAAGATGCAACATCAATGACTCTGGACAATAAGATGAAACGATAAGCAAAACAACAGAGCTTCAATATTATTAAATAAAAGAAAAAACTACACAAATAATCTATCACTGACAGGTATATGGAAGAGGAAAAGTTTTTAATTTTATAGGACTGAATGGTTGGGCAATGAATAGGGTGGTAACATAATTTCATTGTTGTTTCATGGATCAAAAACTGGGGATTTTTATTTATTTATTTAAAAATGATGCATTTTAACCATTTTTTACACCAACATAATAACTAGACCAGTGTCATTTAAAAAAATAACCTATCATTATTGTGTTTTTGGGAGAATAAATCACCCCAACCAATTTGTTATCGCGACGGGCCTACACACGTCGCCATCAGTAAAGACTTAAGTGTACCTGAGCTTCCAGTTTAGTCTTGGCATCAACAGAGGGGCTCTCGCACAGCTTCTCCAACTTCTGACTGTGCTTAGCAGCTTTCCGGAGCCGAGACAGCAGGTGGAAACGCTTACGCGGCTCCGTGTTGGCCTCCTGCTTCAACTGCATGGCGTAACTCCACGCACGCTCCGCTTCCATCAAAACCAGCAGCAAGTACCTAAATAGGAGAAGCAAGCTGGGTCAGTGCTTGGCATTACACATCTCTAGATCAGTGATTCCCAATCCAGAGCGCCATTTCATTTTAACCAAATTATTTACTACAAATGCATCTATGGTCATCTATCTATGCTAGTGACTTATAATGCCAGGCACAACAATTAGATGGCAGAAGATAAACTTTTCCTGTGTATGCACCTGTCACCATTCATACAACAGAATATACAAATAATACATGACATTCCTTACCTGTTGTCTGAAATCATTTCAACTGTAATTTTTTTCCCAACAAACTTGTGCCGGTTCCCCATCTTGAATCCAAGAGTCTTGCGTAGACGACGCAGTCTACGAGAACAGTAGCCCCTGTAAAAGACCAGGTAGGGGTTGGTTTATGGCAGGAGTCACACGATCATAAACGTTTAATCTTTTTACAGAAATAATGCCACTTCTCCTGTACCTGTATCTTTGGTAGTCCCCATGTCTGAGACCATGCAGCTGCTGAGACTCCTTGATTATTTGTAAGACTGCGATGCACAGTTAAGGAACCTTAAGCTTTACACACACAATAACGAACATTTCATTCTTTCTTTTTTGTACGCAGTCGACGTACACCCATCATGACAACAGCATTTTAAAACTATTTTTATTTCAAACAACACTATGATCGTGTACTAAACAACACGAACTAACATAATAATTTCATGTATGGATATGCCACTTTCAATCATTTTAAGGCGAGCTAGCAAATTAAGTTGAAATGTCTGCCAATGGTAGTCTGTTTCAGTGTGACACGTAGCCTAACATCGCTAGCCTCCGACACACGTAGCTAACATGCTAATGTTAGCTTCGGAGCTAAGTTGGCAGTCTTGACATAACTAAAACACGCAAGATATACAACGCTGCAAAAAAAAAAAGATACTTTCGAGTCCAATTCCTCCGCCAGGTGAATTTTCCTTATTTTCATCCAAGGAAGCTTTCGCTTCGTTTTGCTTGACTGTGGCCATTTCTAAATCCTGGCAAAACCGAGCACAGCCACAGACAGCAGACACGCTGAACTGTACACGAAATGGACCAATGGCGCTTGCAGGGAGGGGCAAAGTCTGAAAAATCTCGCGAGTTTTCCCCATCTGCGTTATCAGTCGAAACTCAAGAAACACCTTTACTTTGTTTCTTTCGCGAAAGCGCTCAGACATATAAAAAATAAAAAATGCTAATAATCTAACTTGCATAATTAAGGAATATAAGCCATGTGAAAAGCCGTTGCTATTTCTATTTTCTTTTTAATTTTGAAATGTACCTCTTCTTTTTCTGTTGACTTTGACAATAACTGTAGTGTTTGTGTGCATGTTGAGTAATTTAAAAAAAACGAAAAACCGTATAGAAGAAAGATTGGACACTTGCAGTGACAGCACTGCTCTGTAATTGATTATTGTTCGAAGCTCCCACAATGCCTCAGTGTATTGCACGCACTAGTAGTTCACTAAACTAAATGATATATTGAAATCTGTACATATGTTGGAACTGCTGAATCAATTATCAATTTATGCTAATGCAGTAGTGAAGTTAGAATAACGGTAAATACTAAATTTATATGGAAAGCACTTCTAAACCAGATTATGAAACCACTCAAATGCAAAACAGTATCAACAGCTGTGATTATACTTTCTTGTGCAAACCAGTTCATCACATACTTTGTGACCTCAAAACCGTGTCTGTTGGTACTGAACACCAAAATATGTTCAAAAACCTCCTTGAAGATGCAATTCTCCATTTATTAGCATCTTGACCAAGTGGTGAAAAAAAAAAGTCCTTGTCAATGGTTTTGTACCTACTACTATACAAAACTGAGGCAGTAAACGAACATTCAATTAGAACATGAGTAATAATTTACAAGTTATCTGCAGCAGAAATATATCTGCAGAGGAAGTTGTTCAGTTCCGAGACATGCATGGTCTCCTTGATGGTAGTGTCTCTGCTACGCAAGTGCAGGAGGCCGCTCTCCAGTGTGTTCTCACTAACCACCGCAGTAAAAAGCACGCCCATCTCATCATACCTACGATACATCAAGCACACACACAAAAGAGTATTTAACACTCATTGAGCTATTTGTTAATACAGTGAACGTCATAATATACACTATAGCACTTAAAAAAAAAACACATTTCCAGATTACCATAAAATGCACAATAGTATTACTTTGACAGGTAAACGTTACCCTACTTCTGATCAACATGTCAGTACTTTTTGCACAACTTCCTGTTCTCCAACAATAATCTGAATGGCAAATTTCACAACAGGTGTTTTATTCATGAATTGACCAAACCATTTCCTGGTTTAATTTGAATCGATATTTAATCAAGCAATGTCAAGGTTATAGCGCATTTCAGTTTGATCTTCAAATTTCACCCGAAAGAATATCGTTCTACAACTTTTTATGAGTAGTGGATTTATTTTTTTATGCTCAACTTTTTTACTTTGAGTTCAGCTGCTCCATCGGTGTTTGTGATGTTTCAAGATACCCGGGCCAAGCAGAGATTTTGGCCTCCTTCAACTCCTGCAGCAGACCTTCACAAACCTATGGTCCATAAGCACAGTGAATGGCGAATGACACTCAGCAAAGGTCAAGTAAGTGTTTTCTGACCTGCCTCAGCTCCATGGTGGCTCCCCTACCAATACCTAAAGCCACTTTAATTGGCGCCAACAATGGATGCAATTTCAGAACCTGAAATCGGTGACATGATGAAAGAAAGTTACATAATTATTATTATTTATTTTTTTTACAGATGTCATTACCTTTCTCTGTTGTAGCTTCTGTTTGGTGTCCTCTCTATTGTGCAGCTGCAGCGAGTTAGCCAGAAAGGCCAACAAACCACGATTGATGTTCCCGGTTATTGAAACCACGTGAGGAATAGACTTGCGCCCATCTCGACTCTACAGGATATTTTGAAGGACAAACAGTACCATGTAATTTGCCGGCAATGCAACCAGATGCATTGATTATTTCGATTCGTCTAAAAGAGCACGCCAAGAAGCCACGACGCAACATAGCTGTGCCTGACCTGCAGTTTAGAGCGTACTCTTTTGTGAAACTGCAGCAGTTCGCTGTCTCCTCGGCTCCACAGAACCTCCACGGGCTCCTGACCCCACGGGAACTTGTAGAAGATCTTCACACCGCGTGACGACGCCCCCTCTAGTTCATCCTGAGGGACGTCACTGATGCTAAAATCTGACGGAGCAAGGGCAAACTGGGGGGGTGTAAAGGCATCAATTTAACCAAAACGCATTTTGGGAGGTATCTATCAAGAACTCACCTTTCTCCACCACTTGAGCCTCTGTCGAGCCCAGTGGTCCAACCATTGTGAGGAGGTTCGAGGGGAGCAGAACCACACAAGAGATGCCTGGGTGACTTCTGCTGGGCTGACAGAAAGAATCTTGGAATTACAGCACCACGGTTAAGGATGATTACCTCCGCCAAGCATGATTGTGATGCTGCTTGTTTGTTGGTTTGTAAGCAGTATTGTATGAAAACTGCACATCACATTTCCACGAAGCATTACGTGGTAAGGAAAACATTACCAATATATATTTATGTCTAGTGTGGCCTATTTGAAGACACACAAATGGAATGCTGGAGAGTCGATAAAGACTCACCAGCCATTGTCATCTTTTGAGGGCTGAAAACAGCTTCCAGTCTCAGCAATACCAAATGGAATCTTCCTGTTCACCGACTCAAATATGGGGACAAACTGCTCCAAAGAACCTTAGAAAGTAAAAAGACCACACAAGAATTCGAGTTTAGATCTCAAAGTGAAGAAACACAGACAACGGGGACACGGCACCATTAAATTCTTACTTTGCTAGTTTTCCTTCACTTATACAAAGAATACAAAAGAGGGGGGGGGGGGGCAAAGGTGGAAGTGCTACCTTGAATGAGGCTGGTTCGCAAGGAAGGTGCTCTCTGCAGAAACATCTGCACATTCCGGGCGAGCTGCTCCTTCATTGGCTCTGTCTCCTCCAGTACATTTTGGACGTCATCAGGTTCTACGACCCTCAGGTGTCCACATTGTCCAGCAGCTGCATCCTGACTGACGCTGCTGATGCTGGGCGTGTTTATCCCAAACACCTGATTTTTTGATCCAGTCATCGAACGCCACCACTGGTGCAGCACGTTCTCTCTGAGCTCGGTGCCCAGTGGCCCGTAGCTGCAAATGGTCCCACGTTTAAACAACTCCACGTTGGTGTGTCCAGATGAAATGAAGTGTCTGTCCACAAAGAGTTGCAGCAGAGCCCTGACATGATCCATATCGGTTGATGGACCGCAGCGTCCTCTTGTATGTTGCCAAACACGGGGCGTACATGATCGGAAAATACACCTTGGCAGTACAAAGTGGCTGAACATTATGAGCAACAAACTGATAAAATGCCAAATCTGTCGAATCGAAGTTATGAATCCATCAGAGGAACATAATCCGTACAATATCGCACCTAAACATGCACCGATGTTGACGTAAACGTATTTAAAAAGATCGTGAAAGGAGTTGAGGAAAAAAGTTAAGCAAGGTGACACTATAACATAACATTGTTTAGCTAACTCGTTTTTCGTCTCTCATGTCGAAACTGTAACCATTTTATCTTAAACTTTTTTTAAAGAGCATTTTTATCGTAAATGTCTCAAGATGTTAGTCTACAAATCATAAACAAACACAATCACGTTGTATTCAAAATTCGTAGGCTGCAAGTAACCCGGAAGTGCTTTTCATTTTACTTCCTGTTTTAATTTGCATACGTCGCCCACAGCGCCATCTATTGTACTCTTATGGTTTGACTATGTACTATCTCACCAGGGTCACCGGTGTCCTGCCCATCATTTGCATTTTTGTAAATGTTTTACTTTTCTTTTTATGGGGCAACACCGAAGAAATAACACTTTGCAACAATGTAAAGTAGTCAGAGTGCAGCTTTCCTGCCCATCATTTGCATTTTTGTAAATGTTTTACTTTTCTTTTTATGGGGCAACACCGAAGAAATAACACTTTGCAACAATGTAAAGTAGTCAGAGTGCAGCTTGTAAAACTGCGTAATACTCGCTTGGAATAAATAGTGACATGTTGAATTATTACATTTTAAAATCAAAGTATTAAGTGTTAATCAGGCTACAGAACAAATAAACATGTGATGATAGCAGGCACATTGGGGGTATTAATGTTATTGCACTGTAAAACTGTACACTACATTGACATTTAACTGATTGCCTGATGATTACAGGAAATCAAGTTTTGCTGTTAAGATGCTTTCCCTGACTGCTTTCCAATCCAGCATAAGACTTAAAATTTTAAACCATCACTGACTGGCATTTTGAACTATTCATAATTCCTATAACTTTAAGCCCCTGGTACGAGCTGAACAATAGCTGCATGCCCCCAAAGCAATTAAGATACTTTCGCCATCCTGCTTCATTGTGGGTAATGGTGTTCTTTTGGTGATTATTGTTGTTTGCACCACGTGTATCTTTCGGAATTTGGGAAAAGGGGACTGAGGGAGCTTCATCCCGAAATGTTCCGACTTCCATTTTGTTTTGTTTAAGGTAAGGCTTCCGTGCTGCGGGCCTCATGGCAGCGACCAGGCAGTTTTTTTTTTTATATCAATCTTGGAAGTGCATCCAGTTCTTTACTGTTGTGCCACATTTTCCCCACTTGATGATTGAATTCTTTAGTACTCTTCCCATTGATAGTCAAACAATTGAAATTCACCTGAAGCTTTATAGGTTATAAGACACATTTACTGTGTCAAGTTTTGTTTACTTTGGTCTTGATTTTTATTATTATTTTTAAATATTACAAGTGTGTAGACTTGATATATCCACTGTACTTTCCTCAGTATAAATCACTATTTGTATGTACTGTACATCAACACCAATTACCCCCAAAACACATACGTCTCCCCTTTCATATTTTATTGGAAAAAGGGACATATGCACTATTTAAATATTGATCACATCACTTTTACCAATTCATAGCACAAACGCAATACAACGCATCACCTAGTTAAATAACTAAGGAATGTGACACAAAAACAATCCAGGAAAAGTACAGTTGCACTGTAGGAGACGCACTGGTATTACGGAATTTATCGCAAAACCTGCAGTAAGCAAAAACAAAGTTAAACATGGAATACTTATAACAACTTCAAATGTAATCAATGTGTGACTTATTGTCGACTAAAAAAAAAGGAACAAAAACAAGCGGGTTCAATATGTTGCATGGCGACTACTGTGGAAAGGGCGGTGGCATGGGGTAGGGCGCCATTGGAGGTGGGGGTGGTGGCTGTTGAGCCTGTGGAGGTGGTGGGGGCTGCGGGGCGTAAGGGAACGGATGGTTCATGCCATTCTGACCAGACCTCTGCATGCCTCCAAACTGCGGGGGGCCTTGGCCCTGGAAGTTTTGGTTCCCAAAGCCTCCCACCTGATTGGATGGGCCACCAAAGTTACCCTGGCCATTGCTGCCGCTATAATTGTTGCCGTAGCTACCACTAGAGTTGCCACCACTGCCTCCATAGCTGCCCCCATTTTGCATCTTGCCCCCAAAACCACCCTTTGGCCCATTTCCGAACCCTCTATCGTTGTCCCTGTCCCTGTAGCCACCACCACCGAAGTTGTCACGCCGCCCACCTCCAGAATACCTATCTCGACGGTCGTCTTTGTAGCCACCACGTCCCCCCCTTCCACGACCTGCATGGGATGAAGAAGAGGAAGAGGAGCGGGTCTGTCAAATCTCACATTTCCCTCAATTGTCACCATTCAATTCAAGTGGTTGTCGTACCTCCTCTGTCCTCTGCCATCTGGATGAGCTTGGGGTTAATGGCCTGGTTGGCCTCACGTAGCACAGAGATCAGGTCACTTGCCTGTTTCATGTTGTTGGGGGTGAAGAAGGTGTAGGCTGTGCCCGTTTTTTGACTCCGGGCTGTGCGTCCAATGCGGTGGATATAATCCTCGGACGAGTTAGGGTAGTCAAAATTGATGACAAATTTCACATCCTCCACATCTGTGAAAGTGTTGCAGTGTGGCAAAACGAAACATGGAGGCCACACGGGGATTTTGCACACCACAACAGCCAGACCAAAGCAAACAATTAGCAACTTTGACGGCCGGGGAGGAAGGTGGTGGCTGAGGCTGTGGAGGAAACGGGTTAAAGCAGCATCATTTGACATCTAACTCCATGGGAATACTACTGTGGGAAGAGAGAAACGATGCACACTCCCATTTGCTTACCATCGTCCAAATGATCCAAAAAAGACATTCACTCCCCCGTTTGTTACCAAGGGAGAATACAAAATGGTATAAGGCTTACCATATAAGGAGTATGCATTCACTAGTCCTTTCCCAATGCAGCCAAATCCCCCACATGTTGTCAAGTGACATCCAGGAGCTTCTTCTACGCAGATGGGCCAGGATATGCACTGGGGCGTCCTCATAGGCCAATATTGGTAAAATAAATCAAATAAAACAACAAATTTGCAGGTCGGTTTTTCCCAGTACACCCTCAAAAGAAGCCACACTGCACGTCTTGCCAAGACCAAATAAATAGATGGGCTATTCAATTGACAGGGACCCCTTTAAAACATAAGAGCCTTGCGGGACCACCACAGCAAAAACAAATCCCACATCCCTTCATCAGTGTCATCAAGGCAAGATGTCGCAAGAAGCCAGTGTTCACTTGAGAAAATGTCTCTCATTGGCAGGTCTCGACATGACGTATAAAATACAGGCGAGGGAGGAACTTTGGTTTGAGCTGTCTCTCATTCTTTTTCCTCACTAACCCCTAAGCACATGTGCCAGGTCTCATCAATTTTCAAACACAAGTTCTCAAACTGCTCTCTCCATTTCAAGGAATCCAGCACTTTGACGGGAACAGGCGATAACCGAAAGCTGCGACGAGCACCCGTGCGACGCTGATCCAAGCTTCCGAAAGCTAACAATTGTTCCAAATCTCAAACGGACTTGCGATACTGTACAGCGCTTTCAGACACAGCAGCATGCAGCAAGCATTGTTTTTTTTGGGGGGGGTGGCGGTTACGTTTGAGTCGCAAACAGCTGGATGGCAGTTGTCGGGCGAAATCCACGGACAGAGAACAGATGTGTGTGTATTTCAACATGTCGGAGACAAAGGCTTAGCCACAGAGCCTTTTGAGAAAAATCACTGGCACACAAGAGCTTTCACCTCTCTAGGCCCACTGGGTGGCAAGCCAGTTGAGCACTTCCAATATGTCATCCTTCTCCCTCTCCAGGCCTGGGACTGTCATGCCTAGTGCCTGCCACAAAGACTCCACCTTAAGGTGAGAAAAACTCAGAAAATGCATAGAGAAGTTAAAGAAAGCAAAAACACTTTCTTTAAATTACGTGTGGAACAGCAAACGGTGCCGCTTAATGGCAGACTGACCTAAGCCGCGGGAGGCCACGTCTGTGGCGATGAGGATCGGTGCCTTCCCGTATCTGAACTCTGAAGGGAGAAAAGTGGAATGGGATTATTTCAAGAATAGGCAATTATAGGCTGCTTTTCCACTGCATACAACTGTCTCGACTCCTGCTTGGGAGTTCCGTGGGAAAACCACATCAGTCACACATTCAATCTGAATTTGGAAGGACTGATTGTGTTGGCGCTGTCATTTCTGGCTGTGTATTCTTTTCTCTAAGTTTAGAATGCAAAGATGAATCTGTATCCAAGCACCTGCTTTCTCCAATTCAGAAGCTTCAACAACAGAGTACAGCTGTGTTGTGCTGAGTAGATACCATGCAGTGGAAAAGGAGCATGACACAGCCAAGTTCCCATCATTACATTCTCACCATTTAGGACCCAGTCTCTCTCCTGCTGGCTCTTGTCTCCGTGAATTCCCATTGCTGGCCACCTGTGTGAGACAGACTCAGCATGACATGCAGCCAACCCAGCTTCGCAAAGCTCTTCTATTTGAGCAACAAAGTGTCAAGAAGAATGAACCATTATTGCCTTTTATTTCAAAATCTACCTGTGCGACTTTAACTCATTTTTGCTATGCCGGGTCACATATGTGCCACGGTAGTAAATTAAATCAGAGGTCCCCAACCCTGGTCCTCAGGGACCGGTGTCCAGCCTGTTTTCCATGCCTCCCACAGCCAACACAGGTGGAGATCGTTATCAGCCTTCTCCAGAGATTGCTGATTAGCTGATGATATGAATCACCTGTGTTGGCTGTGGGAGGCATGGAAAACAGGCTGGATACCGGTCCCTGAGGACCAGGGTTGAGGACCTCTGAATTAAATGACATTGGATATTCTTACCCATCCCTTCTCATCCTCCTGGTGATCTCGTCACAACGTCTTTTGGTCTCCACAAAAATAATTGTCTTGTTCTCCTTTTCGCTCATTATCTCCTCCAACAACCGAAGCAGTCTGAAAGCAAGATAACGGATTGTTCTTTAGTTTCTAATACGTAACATAGTGAACTTTCCTCTCCAAAATGTCTTACTTGTCTTCCTTCTCCATGTCATTGCAAACATCAACTATCTGTAGGATGTTATGGTTGGCGCTGAGCTGAAGCGCTCCGATGTTGATCTGTACATAATCTTTCAGGAAGTCCTCAGCTAGCTGCCGAACCTCTTTGGGCCAGGTGGCGCTCCACATCAGAGTCTGACGGTCTGGCTGGTAAAGAGACAGCGGACAATTGCCTCACAATAATTATTATTTCTCAACATAAATGACAAAAAAAAAATCCTAGTCAAAGGAAATGATCTCACCCGTATTTGGTCCACGATCTTGCGGATCTGGGGTTCGAATCCCATGTCGAGCATGCGGTCGGCCTCGTCAAGCACGAGGTAGGTGCACCGCCGCAAATTTGTTTTCCCACACTCCAGGAAATCAATGAGACGACCCGGGGTAGCAATACAAATCTCAACCCCTTCAAAAAAAACACAATTTACACATCATTATTCACAGGTTTCATAAAAGACACTTTTCCTACAAATACATTTATATTTATACAGCATTTCGGGGTACACAGGCTTTAAGATGAGGGGTGCTCTGGACTCAAAAAGTATGAGGATTCCTGGCATAGAGATAAGTTTGAAGCAGCATACCCCTCTCCAGATCCCGAATTTGAGGTCCTTTAGGTGCGCCCCCATAGATGCAGGTGGACTTGAGACGGGAGGCCCTCCCGTATTCAGCAGCCACTTGTTGCACCTGCTGGGCCAGCTCACGTGTCGGCGCCAAAACCAAGCACTGCAAAAAAGCAGGAGTTTGCATAAAAATGTGCATTCAACAAAGTAGTTGAAGAGATCAAGCGACAAAGCCATCAAGCGCTTTTTTAGACAAAACACATTGTTAACACGTTTTACTTACGATGGGTCCATCACCGTGCTCCAGGAAGGGTTGATGTTGAATGTGCACAATAGCAGGTAGAAGATACTGAAGAACAAACAGTGTGGACATTTTAGTACATCTCTGTGCTCAGTAAGCACTGATCAGATAGCTTTTTTTTTTTTTTTCTCAAGCAAAACATTCAGGTTGCACTGTCAGGCCCTTCTCAGACTATTGGAAAAACGGCCACAGCTTTGCAACCAGCAAAATGACTTTTGATACGTTTAAGTGTCTTAGAAGACCCAATGGAAATGTCATCGTTGTTGTGTTTTCATACGTACTGCAAGAGTTTTCCCAGAGCCAGTTTGAGCAATGCCGACCATGTCTTTGCCGCTGAGAGCGACTGGCCACCCCTGAGCTTGAATAGGGGTTGGTTCCACCCAGTTCAGTTTCATAATCACATCCATGACATAATCTGCAAAACAGGATAGGCAAGTTAAATGGAAGCAGAGGTTATACAACATTGCAAAATTCCACTCCTACCTATAGGTCATCTATTGGACATAAAGTCACGGGGGGGAAAAATATTAGGTCACCGTTGTTTCTTCAGTTTCTTACTCATTTAAAATACCTGGTACAGCTAAAGATACATTTGTTTGGGGCAAATTTCCCGGGCTTTCTTGATAGTAACCAAAATCACTTAAGTTCTATGGCATTGTACTGTCAATAACAGTGCTTTTAGGCAGTGTAGTGGTAGCAGGTGGTCTAATATTTTTTCCATGGCTGTACAATTTAACAGCCACAGAAAAGACTCCATACAAGCAAATACAGAACACTCAACTATTTGATGCAACTAATGCCTCATATGTTAATGAATTTCTGTGAAATATCTCTCTACACACCATACACATTGAATTTTCCATCATAAACTTTGAGCCACGCGGCCTACATTTTCTAGGACTAAACTGTTTATGGCAGCTAATGTACAGGGTGTCCATAAAGTCTCTTTACCATTTCAAAAAATTATTAAAAATGCAATTGATTAGATATTTTATTTAGATTTGTTCTATTGTATTCAGCATTTATTTAAGGTTTTTTTTAACCTCTTTTATTACACTTCTACATGGGCACCATTAGTTGCATAAAGCACATCAAGACGGTACTCGATTTCTTGCCATGTTCGCTGTAGCATAGCCTCATCAATTGTGGCAATGGCATCAGTAATCCTTTGCTTAAGGTCAGTAATGATAAACACTGTGTGTTTTTTTAAACACTGAATACAATAGAACAAATCTGAATAAAATATCTAATCAATTGCATTTTTAATGAATTTTTTAAATGGTAAAGAGACTTTATGGACACCCTGTATTGTAAACCTTGGGCTGAATAGGTTCTGGAGAAAGACTTTTAACTCACTTGGAAATGCCGCTTCATGGAACCTTATAATTGGTTTGGGACATTCTCTGCCTTTGACTGTGATTTCTTTGCTTCTTCTGTACTGCTCAACCTCTTGCTGAAATGGGAAGAAAAGGATCACACAAACAATTATAAACTGATGACTTGTGAGAACTTAAATAGACTAAGGTAAATATATCCATTCATGTATATGATTTTGGTGTAAAGGCAAAATACAGTCCATCACATAGACCCAATACACACGACCATTCACAGTCACTGGCTACAATTAAACTAGAAATGCTGATTTGGAATGTGAAGCACGGGGGGCGGGGGGCAATTTGTGTTAAACCAACATGTATGGAAAACAAAACACAATAAATACTTACAATCATTCTTCGTGTGGCATCGGCGTGTTCCTGGTAGAAGTCCTTTTGAAACTTTGGAAGCTCATCAAGGTTCCAGTGCTTCTTTCTTAACCTGTCACCGGGATTGCCAAACTTTGGCGGCGGAGGTCCACCCCTGCTGCCTCCACCACCGCCGCCTCCAAAACGAGGAGGTCCCCCACCATATCTACAAAGGAGAAAACATGACCCATTTAAAAACCCAAATATTGGCAATCCATGGTAAATTACACGTTTTAACACATCTATCAGATTAAAACGTGAAAAATATCATGTTAAAACATGATAAGTTACCACGTTGTGGTAAGTTTGACTTCCGGATCAGCTCTTTGCCTATTAGCTACGTCAATATGAAGCTCTTCTATAATACTGTAATAAAAAAAAACGACGTGTTTAAAAATATGTGAAATTAAAAGAAAAAAACGTCTTGTAAATGTGTTTCCTCAAATGTAAATTTGTCTTGGGACTTGAAAATGTGGTATGGCAATGTAACTTTGTTTTCCGATTAGTAAAAATTATCCCAAAAGGTAAATTTGTCTCCAGCTTTGTTTCTCGTATTTGTTTTGCACCTCCCGGCACAGACCGATCCTTGAGGCCTCACTATGCACCGACTGCATGCATGCGGTGACATTTGACAGCAACATAGCGATCACTACTATAGTGCAGACCATTAAACCCCAAAGCACAAATGAAGCTATTAAGGCTATTATGTGTTTCGTCAAGGCAATATTCGCTACGTCATGTTACAAGAAAGCTGTCTTTTTTCCTGTTGTCTTCGTGCAGATAGGTGCGGCGAAACAACTACACGGCCCGCAGTTAGCCACCTTAACACCACCTCCGAAATAACCGAGATGTTTCATATGTGTCCCCGAATGTTTATTTCAACGCAGGGATGAAAAAATGAATTAAAATTTAAGCTTCTCTTGACGCACCAGTTTTGCAAATGCTGCGTTTGACGCTAGCAGCCATTTGTAAACCGAAAGGGGAGGAAGGGGGGAAACAAATTAACGAGTGACTTACCCTCTATCTCGGCCACGGTCTCTGTCTGAAAATCCTGGCATTATGGTGTAGCACAATAAAGACTGTAAATAAAGACGAACTTATGGCAAAGATGTTCAATGGGGTTAACAAGACCGACGATGGCGGCTGATCACACACAATTCGGCGGAAGAGACGGAGGTGACGTCACAGAAGGCGGCGAAGAACAATCGTATCAGTCCGCGTAGGGCAAGTACTACTGTACATGCTTTACCCATTTGCTTTGTTTACGTCTTTTATCCACAGTTCACACAATTATGTACACTTTTACTTAAGTTAAAGTAAAGTAGGACCTATACAACTCTTTATAAATTAATAAAACTAAAACAGACTAAAAATTTATTTTCTTGCACTAATTGTTCTTTTTTGCATGTTTGCCCCATGCTTGTGTGAGTTTCCTTCAGTTCTTCTGTATTTTCTACTTTTTGCTTTGTCAATATAGGCTTGTCATCCCCCCAATGCTACTTTTTAAGTTTATACTTACTAGAGATAGATCCAATATGCTTTTTTTCAGGGCCGATACCGATTATCGGTAGTCAGGGAGGCCGATAAACGATATTTGAAGCCGATACATACGTAGATAACTGTTAGCTTGTGGGCTAGCCATTCACCCACACGCTAACCCCGGGATAACTCTCAAATAGCCGCTAAAAAATGGCCCGCAAGCTAACTGTTAGCTCACGGGCTAATCTAAGAGCCGTTAATTTGCGAGCTAGCCGGTTAGCTCGCGGGCCAATAGTGATTAATTCACATGACACATTTAATTTAAAATTGTCCAAATTCTTTTTTTACCCACTCAAGAGTAAAAAGATTATCAGTATGAATAAAATATTTGCAATCATTTGCTTTTACTTTGGAAAACCATGATCAACATTTTTGCCTCATTTCTGACATGTAATGAACCAAAGCAGTAACTGAATCTTAATTAATTTATGTTTGTGCATTTTTTGCATCATCACTTTGCAATAATGTCTCTTTTTTTTTTTTAATATAGGGGTATAAATTAACTCATTCACTGCCATAAATTCATTTAAAAAAGATTATTAAAAATTAGGGGCGACAGGCATTATTATTATTATTATTATTATAGACATTATTTTATTGTAATTAATTGTAAGACTTCTCTAGTTAACTCACGATTAATCGCAAATTTGATATCTGTTCTAAATGAACAATGAAAAAAATTCTAGGTTTTCATACTCTTGTTAACAAAATTGGGGATTTTTTTTTAACTAATAGAAATAGTTTAAATGAATTTTCGACGTTTATAGCCGTCAATGACAGTGAATGAATAAAAAATAAAATAAAATAAAATAAAATAAAATAAAATAAAATAAAATAAAATAAAATAAAATAGTTCCTATTCCTACATGTGCAGAGAACAACATTTTTGGATCTGTGAAAAAATGGTGTGATGCAACTCTGAGCCAAGTTCATTTTAAATATCCTTAAATATGTTGTTGAGGAGCATGAGATAATTAAAATTACAAAAAGGTCTGTTCTGCTTGTGTTTCTTTTTATAAGCATTGAACGTTGGTGGAGAAAACTGGGTTGAATAAAGTATACTGTATATCTCCCCAGTGCCGTGGGCTATCCATCCATTAATTTTCTACAGCATTTCTCACCAACAACAAATTCAAATATTTCATTCAAACATTAGTTAGTTTTTATCTTCTATTTTTTAGAACGACTTGAGTAAAATTTAAGACGATTTCAGTGCAAGGTAACTTAAGGCCATGTTTTAGTTTTACTAACAGTTTATTTCTTAACTTTAATTCAGAATTTCAATTAATTGTCATAGAACATTGTACAGTTGAAAGAGCACCAAGAAATAAAAAAATAAAGGAAAAGCGAGAATAATACAAAACAAAAATAAATGTTGAGGATCTAACCATCCACTAACAGTTTTTACATTTCGGCCAAATGAATATTCCCTGCACTAACAAAAGAAATCCAGAAGATGGCACTAGGCAGAGGTCAAAGGCACTTCCGGAAACTAGCAACAAGAACATCCAATCAAACAACAGTTGAAATTTAAGTCAGGAAAAGACAGACAGTTCCCACTTTCTCATGTTGAAAACCAGACGACCAACGGACCTGTATTGTCCGCTCTGGAGTTCGAATTCTGTCAACAAGAGCCTCTCCACAGCCATTCCGTTGCTTTTGATCCACATCTGCCTCTCTTCAACAGCTGTTTCATGGGCACCCCAGAGGAAGGGAGAGGTGAGAGCGGAAGGCAACACTCACTTTACGTACGACACGTAAGCTAACGCTAACTTTCGATTGCTAACTTTGGAGGCTAGCTCGATTTCTGTTTTAATTTTGGTACGTTTCTAGCCGTGTGAATGATCTCATCCTATATTACATTCCGAGCAAGCAATCGGTCGCAAGAAGTCTACATTATGACATTCTGTGATGTCGGAACGAAACCAAGTCACTTTAGCAAAGCTGGCTAGTTGACATGTTGAGTTGAGTCAAAGTTGCGACACAAAACTGGGCATTTGCGTTTGATATCGAACTGCTGTTTTCTGCCCTCAAAACTTGTTGTGCTATGTTAAATTGTACGTGTATGTGTGTGCGTGCAGGAAGGAGAAAAAAACGCGCTTCCTAATTTCACTTTGCCGCCTCAAAAAACAAACAAAAACAAAACCTCGATCTGGTCCCACTTTTCACTCGCTGTAACGCAATAACTCGTAGTTCGTAACTACGCCGCAGAAATCTAGCAGGAATGAACGAAGTTAGATCAGAATCATTTCTGTCTAAATCCCCGTTTCGTTGTTTCTCCCTACAGACTGGTTAGATGTGGCAAATGAGCTGCTCGACAAGTGTCACATTGAACAAAAACTGACGAAACTCACAGACTGTGGCGCCAATGTGTTTATTAGTCTCTATGAGAACATCCTGAGAGAGAAGGTTCCAGGTAAGATGACAGCAAACGGGGTACAACATCTGTTTGGGAGTACAGTACTTTTTTGTTTTGTTTTTTGTTTTTTGTTTTAATGAAGAAATCCATTAGATCAGGAGTGCTCAAATACTAATCCGCAAATGAAGCTACACTGTTATATTCAGAGCAAAATGTACTGTAATTCATAACAAAAATACAAACTCAAATAAAATGTCACTTTTATTTTGACATAAATGCAAATAGTTTACACAGCTAAATAAAAAGTCTGTGCATGATATTTTCTAAGAGAGAAATACTAACCAAATTAGTGAACCCAGACAGGATAAATAGTAACAATAACTAAATAAGTATACTTACAAATTACACTGTTAGGTTACCAGTGCTTTTCAATAATTTTTAGGCCTCCAGGAAGAAGAGAATATTTCGCGCCCCCCCCCCAACTCTCCACCGTGAATAAATAGTATCATTTGCCTATAAAATTGTTGTAAGTACACCTTTGAGGATGAGCTAAAACTCTTTTCGCACTCTCACAATAAGTGACACTGCCACCTATTGTGGTGGATCTGCAATTACACTTTATTGTAGTACAGTTAAAAAAATATATATATAATTCCCCAAAGTCACAGCGTCCCCCACTCGCATCACACAGCGCTGACCATGGTGTTTATTACATATTGCACACAACATACATTTAAAAAATAAAATAAAAATAAAATTAAGCATTTTTTTAAATAACTAAAACTAATAAGACCCCCCCTTAAATCTTATGAAAACTAACTCAATTTAAAAAACAAATCTCAAATAAAATATAACTAAAATGAAAATTCCCACACTATTATACCCCTGTGGTGCTGATGTAGCTTATTGTCACTGCTGTTGACATTGTATAGTTAGTTGTCCTTTCTAACATCTTGATGATCAGATATTCATATACATGATGGTGGTCGTTCTTTTTAGATTATATTGCATCACCACGAAGCCAAGAGGATGACGTCCATAATGTTCAATGTGTGATTGACTCGCTGTCGCTGGATTACCTTCAGATCAGTCTCTCACATATCACAGGTATGATTGAATGCTGAGGGGACAGAATTGTCCCACATCATGTTTTTTTTTTGTTTTTTTTGCTGCTCAGAATAACATGAGAAGACGTTGAGTGTAATATTTGTATGCTTCCAGGAGAAAATGTCATCCGGGGAGACAAAGAGTCCATCAAGAACCTTTTGGATATCTTTGATGGTCTCTTGGAATATCTCAGTGAGGAGATAAACGAGGACTCACGGAAAGACGGTGGGCACGTCTAACAATGCTCCATGTTTGCTTTCACTGTTCTCAATATCATGACAAGCACCAGTGATGATCTGTGGTGTCTTGTTACATAAACTGGACGTGCTTCTTCTTAAAAGCAGCTATGAAAAACAAAGAAACGACTCATTTGGCAGAACTGAGCGGCGCTTTGTTAGTGTGGCTTGAACTGCCTCTCAGACTCACATTACGTAACTTCATCTGCACCTCATGAATGTCTTGTCCCAGATAGAAAATACAGAATTGAATGAAATTGTCTGTTTATTGTGACACAAATATATATGCTTGTTTTGCCTTTAAAAAAAATTTTTTTGGGGGGGGTAATAATTCTATTACAAAATCAGGGTCACAAAATGGTGGTCTCCGAGAGGAAGCGCTCGGCGAAAGCGAGGCACCAACAACCAGCAACGCCATCCAGCAGGTGGACACAAAGATGGAGAGACCGATTTTATCTTCTGATGGCAGAACGTAAGTACGTTCTTGTAGCTCTTGTTACACTGCCTATTAAAACCAGGATATTTCTGGCCTACACTGACATAAAATGGGGGGGGGGGACGAAGTTGGACCAAGAGGCCACAACCACACTACATGTCCTCCGTTCTGTCTGTCAGTAATAGTTGAGTGCAGGATGAACCTCTGGCTAATCAGAAATCTTAAATTGCAGGTCCACTATGCAGTCGAGTATGAATTCCCAACATTCCAGCAACAGTGAGCAGCCCGGATCACCCGGTGAGGTCATCGGGCTCGGAGTTTCAGCACGCACGTTTGAAGATCAACAAGAAGGTGAGATGCAAAAAAAATATGTGTTTAAAAGTACAAGGTAGCCTCGGTTGCAGGGGTCTGCAACCTGTGGATCTCTAAAAATAATAGGAGAACTTATATTTTTTTACATATTTAGTTTTTATTTTTAGATACAATAATCTTCAAGAAAATTAACTTATTTGCTCCCAAAAAACGTATAAATACGTGTCCCAAAGATGTTTTTATATGTTTTTTTATTATTTTTATTTTTTTGTGCTAGAGCATACAGAAGGCGTTGATGCAGCCTCTCAACTACAGCAAATGCTTGAAGCAATGCTAGTTATTACAAAAACGGCCAGCAGGTAGAAGCAGAGCAAAACAGATGAACCAAGGCCATGTTGGAAAAAAAAAAGCTAATTTACCCACAGTTCTAAATAGATTTGTGAATAATGATCAAATTAGCTATATTCTAATGCTAATTGCTGCAAAATGGAAACAGATAGAAACATACTTTTTTTTCCTGATGAAAGAAGAAACTCTAATTTTTCTTTTGTTAGGTTCCATGTTTTTATATCAATAGAACCCAATATTATGTGGGCCGGACAAAATCAGTCAAAATCCAGCAAAACTGCCGGCAGCGAAGGGGATTGCTTCAGTGAAAAACAGCTGGGAGGGAATGAGTTAATGATTAAATAAAAAATGAATAGTTAAAAAAAATTTTTTTTTAAAATGTCATAGTCCAAATTTTTAGGTTATCAGAAAAAGAGAGATGAAAGGTACATGAAAAAGTTTTGAAAAATACCTAAAAAGGTCCAAAAAAGTGACCATAAAATGTCCAAAAACGAAGAAGAAAAGCAGAAAATTACCATAAAATGTCAGAGAATTGAATGAAAAAAGCAGAAAAGAAACCATTAAAAAAGTAACCATAAAATGCCAAAAAAACAAAAGAAATCCCAAAATTGACCCTAAATTTTTCGCAAAATAGCTAGAAAAAAATGTATAGAAAAAAATGGCCATAAAATGTCCAAAAAGGGAAGAGGAGAGACAGAAAATTAAAAGTGTCCATAAAATGTCAGAAATTGACAGAAAGGCAGAAAAGTCTAAAAATGTATGGAAAATAAATAAATGAATCCAAAAACAGAAGACGAAAGTTCCAAGAAAATGAATGTCAAAGTTTTGGATGCTTCATAATTTTCTGTTATGGTGCCGCTCTTATTAGCTCTTGGACCCTCAGTACTTTAGACTAACTCTAACACACTCTTCCGTTCATGGCAAAGTTCAAATGTTTTGCGGCTCCAGACAGATTTTTGGTTATTTATTTGTTCTAAAATGGTTCTTTTGACAATAAAGGTTGCTGACCCTGTAGTTCTGTTCTGACATCAATTTCTTGTGCCTCAACAGAAGTAACTGTCCAGACGTTAACCACGGACGCAGTCGTGGCCACGGACGCAGTCGCCACCGCTGCTTCCTCGGGGAACCAGGATGCACCTTTGACTGTACCACCGCACATGGCCATTGCACTGCACCCGCCCACCCAGAGCGATTCTCCCCACCACACCGACACGGACGCGCAGTCCATCGGCCGAGACCCAAACGCCGCCGGACGTGCGGAGGAGCCACACGACCCTGCCGTCATCCAGGTAACGACACCAAAACGATTTCCGTGCATTTTGTTAGACCTTGCTCATCTTTCTTTTTTCGTCTTCAGACCGCCAGCGGCGAAGCAGAGAGAGTTGTCTGCAATGGGCTGCACTCGCCGGGTGGGTCAAAGACCAAACCACGGCAAAAAAAGCAACTCAAGTCTAATACTCGCTGCTTGTGTGTCCATTTTCCAGCCGTGAGTGAAAGAAGTTCCGTTACGGCAGAGACGCTGCAGGTGGGAAAGCGGCAAGCCGTCACTTCAACTCATTTATGAATTATTCAACGATACATTTCAACATCACACATGATATTTTCAGCCCACTAAGGGAGGCCCCAGGAGGGTTTTATTCCACACGCAACCAGATGTGCTCCTCCTCACGCTGCAGGATGAGGCGTCGGCCACGACTCCGTCTCCGCCAGACACAGAAGAGGAAGACGTGCGTCCTACGACGACACCACAGGCGGGAAGGCTTCAGGGAGAGGCGGGCGTCTGGTATCTCCAGCAAACTATTTCATGCTATCATTGTTGCGTTCTCTTTCGAGATGATCTCGCTCAACCCTCCACTGTTTTGCGTGAGCAGCAGCTGGTTGCAAGAAGACGATGAGGAAGACGATGAGACGCATTCTCAATGCGGGACGAGAAACAATCGGGCAGAAAAGGAACTGCATCACATTTCTGAGAAACTCACCAATCGAATTGATGAGCTGGATCAGGTGCGAACACGTGCAAGCTCAACGTTTCACTTCACCACCACAAACATCACGTTTGATTTTTTTTTTCTGGCTTTTCCTGCAGATGCTCAAACGGCTTTTGGGCGACGGTAGAGAGCACGGAGTTGTCGCAGACTCGGAAGAGGAGTTGGACCTCAGTGGCGACACTGCGGCGCGTCACATGACTCCCAGACTGCACGCAGGTGTGAAATATGCCCCAAATTGGCATTTTTACCAGCTCCGAGCATCTCCACAAGAATAATTTGTCATTTCAGGAACACCCGAACCCAAATCCACTCATAGGACGTCATTATCTTTTACCTCGCCCGCTCGGGGTCGTCACTCCGTGCTGGAGCGCTCGGAAGATGACGAGGACGAAGCCCCGAGCTTTCATGGAGATGGCCGACAAACAAAATTGCCGACTGGCCCTCAGATGTGGCAAAGTGAGCCACCGCGCCGGACTAAACACAGAAAGGTTTGGATTTTTAAATCTCTCATAAATGCCACTTGACTTGCAACTTTTAGATGATATTTATATGTTGTGGGGGGGCTTCACGTTCTTTGTCTAAGCAGACTGTGGTGAACCAAGCATACGAAGCGGAACTGAGCAGATTAGAAGGCAAAAAACGAGCGGATCTCGACAAGGAACGGCACAAAGCTCAGGAGGCTGTAAGTCGAAACTTTGCGCGTCATCAGCCAGAGGGTGTCGACACTTTTGCGGCAAGTGTCTCGAAACAAGATTTTGTTGTGTGCGCAGGAGCGAAAGTACAGAGAAGCCATACTCGATGACTTCCCCAAGGCACCAAGAACGATTCCATCGAAAAGCAAGTCCCAGCCGAAGGTCCACGCTCAAAGCACATCAGCACGACTACGAATACCCAAGAAAAGTCCATCACGTATGATAGATTTCTGAAATGTTTTTCATATTTTTTATTCCTCCCACTTTTTTTGACATGCATCTCCTTCCACATAATTTATCTGATTCACATCATTCCAATTTCAACATATTCCAAATGTCATGTGGGCTAGTATTTTTCTTTTTCTTATACCAGAATTCAACATTATTCACCATCCATTCCCAATGAGGCCAAGTTTCCCCAAAAAATTATTGACCTTTCATTCCCATTGGCACATTGAATATTACATGTTTACATCAGTTCCATTTGAAATTTAAATCATTCAGCTCATTCAGTTCACCATGGGAACTATTTTCAACTTTCAAAAATTAATTCCTACCGATCAAAAATTTTACATTTTCACTATTACAAAACCTATAAAATTCCCTATTTATTCTCAATGACATCAACAAAACAGAAACACATTGCCACATTTGAACTTTCAAAACATTCAGCTGATTCCAATTTGTATGCCAAAAATTCAGAATAAAAAAAAAAGGTCAACATTTTCCCAAATAAAGTTCCCTCCCCCCAAATCCTGATTCATTCTCAATGACACATTCATCAAAACAGATTTACGTTGTTGCCCCAAAAAATGTCAGCTCATTCAATTCAACATAAATTGTAAATGATTTTTTTTTTCAACATGTCAAATTTCCGCACCCCACAAAGAATTCCACATTCATTCCTTATAACTAGTCGTGCACCAGATCATCATTGACTGGTGGTTTGTTCGTATCCGGCCCCACGTTTCGGATCGCCCACGATCCGCGGATTGGTTGGTGGAATGGGGGAAAAAAACCTGTGCGCATTCACATTGGACGCCATTCAGACATGTCAAGGAAGCTGACAGACATGTCAAGGAAGCTGAAACATACTCAACGTAACACGCCGTCCAAGACTAACTTCAAAATAAAGTTTACCAAAGAATACATTGGCGGCAATGCAACTAGCCTTAGTAAACTTTTACTTTGAAGTTGGCTCACGTCTTGGCGTGATGGCTAGCTTGACTTCCCGTTTAGACGTTTTAGGAGTTCTTTATCGTAGTTTTGATCGACCTTGTAGTTGCAACCAACATCCACACAACGCTTTCCCGAATTCCTAATTTAGGACACTAAGAAACCGCTAATTAATTACGCCGTCATTGTGTGACACGGCAGAAGTTAAGTTGTTAAGTTAAGACGTAAGTTGCTAGCAGTTAGCTGTTAGCATTACCTACGAGTACCTGGCTGGTACTATAGCTGTAAATGAGTTTGACAGCTGGTACCTGGCTTGAATTCTTTTTCAATATTCTGGAGCAAGGCTACTTTGTAATTCACTGTCCATGTTTGAAGGAAGGGAATGTGCTTTAAATTGCACTTTGAGGTATTTTCATTATTATTATTATTATTATTATTACTATTATTATTTAAAAAAAAAAATAGAACTTCCTTTATTTTATAAAACACTTTTGACTATTAAAAAACAACATTCAACTCAAAATGTCAAACATAGCCGTTAAGATTTTAGGAACAACTTTAAGCCATTATTACTTTATTTTACACGTGGACCATGTATAAAATAAAGTTTCTGCCTCATATTGTACTTTAAGTTGTGTTCCTAATTCGTACAGGGCTATATATCAGACATTTTTATTTATTTTATGTATTAAATGGGAAAAAGGTGTTTTACAAAATAAATGAAGACAAAGAAGTACTTTTTTTCTTAAAAACTGATCCGAATCATGACTTTTGTGATCCGTTTCACCACTACCAATGACACATGAAAGAAATCATGCATTACATTCACTATCACATAATTTCTGGATTTGTCAATATCATTCCACATCGTTAAAAAATCATTCCATGCTCCAAACGTTTTTCTTTCAGCGTTTCAGCCTTTGCATGCAATTTCCCCAGAAATTGTAAATGTCTAGTTTATATAATTTTTACATCTAGATTTTTTAGAAGTCTATAACTAGTGTGAATACCAAATGGTAGAAATGAAAGTTTGAATATGCTGTAGTTTATTTCTAATGTACGCTAAGGCAGGAACTAAATTCATAATCACTTCAAAACAGTAAATAGGGAACAAAATGAACTTGCCTTTTGGCATTCTGTCATGCAAATTAGTTGAGAATCTCCTCATGGCTGAGAAATGACGTTCTGGTGTTCATTTTCTCTGTCCAGTTAAATTGAAGGAGAACGATCTCCTGCCCACGCTCCTCGACGAGCTGCCGTTCCTGCACATCTCCTCGCACGATCTGGGCCGCATGTGGCAGCAGCAGAAGCAGCAGAAGCAGCAAACGGACCGACTCCGCGCGCAACCCTCCGCCCAGAAACAGCGACGCAGCCGGTTCTCCCAAGAGGTTAGTGCTCGATTCTCGTCGTGTGTCACGACCCAAGGCGGACAATGGACGCTCTGCTCCCCGTGTGGCAGATGGAAGAAGCGCAGCGGAAGCACGACCTTCTGGTGGGGCTGGTCAACAAACAGCAGGAGCACAGCCGACGTCTGGTGGGTTGACAACACGCACGTTTTGTCGGAACGAGTTTATAGCGCTCCGCTCTCTGGTCCTCCAGAGGGACTTTAAAGAGCACAGCCAGCAGCAGAGGTCCGCCCACAGCCGACTGAGAGAACAACGGCAGCAGATCGCTCGGGCCAGGAAGTACCACCAGGACTACCACGTCCAGCACCGGGCTCGCCTCATGAAGGCTCGCATCAATGAGGAGAAGGTGGCCGCGGAACGACTTCTGCGTAAAACACACCTGCTGTCCGGGTCCCGGCTTATCATCCGGTGTTTTGTGTGGGTGTAGATGTTTCGGCAACTCTTTGAAGAAGGTTTGGAGGTGCAGAAGGCTCGCCTGAGGGAGCAGAGAGCCTTCGCCACGGAGCAGCGGCTGGAGCACCACAAACGACATCAAGACTGTATTGAGTCTATGGAGAACTACTACAAAGATCAAGTACAGTAGAATGAGATCCACTGTGTGGAATATTTTTGACTTTATCAAGAGAAGAGCTCTTGTAAGGTTTAACTTTGAATCTGTTCTCTATGTGCAGTTTTCACTACTGGCTGAAAAACTTGCACACGAGCGACAGGAGATCCAGATTAGGAAAAAAGCTCAGGAGAAGGTTAAAAAAATACAAATAAATAATAATAATCTTGTTATCAGTGTGCGCCATGTTGAACCGGTGCCTTTTTTGCAGGTGCTGCTCAAGATGAAGCGTGAGCTACGTTCCAAGATGGAGCGGGAGATCAGCGAGCTTCAGAACATCATCATCCAGAACGACGAGGACGACCACTTCCGGGATCTGGAGGTCCAGAGGTTACGCAATCGAGTCCGCATGGCTTCTTTCCACTGCCGCAACAGTTATCTGCACTGACCTTTTAACGTCCGGGAATGGGCAAGAGGGAAAAAGCCGAGGCACGGCGTCCTGATGGCTGCTCAGATTTGCACAAGAGGAACGCGCTTCCGCAAACCTTTAGGGTACGAGAGGAGGAACCTGCACAGGATGAACTGAAAGCAGTCCGACAAATTGTAACTAACCGTTCCTTCACTGTGACCGACCTTATTCTATTGTAGCTGATTCTCTACAAATGTTTCTTCTTTTGCCAAATGACCAGAACACTGCATTTTAACTTCCTTTTACTATGTGCTATCAAGTCTTCCTTTAATCAATCAATGGTTTATTTATTGTTTTTAAATTAAATCTGGCCTTTTTAATACTAACCAGGTGTTGGTGCTTATGGGACAGTAACAATCAAGTTTTAAGGAGCCAAAGCTATTGGATTTCTAACTGTAACATATTGAAGTGAAGTGTGAATTTAGGAGGGAAATTAACTTCTATGAAGCTCGCGATTTTGTCTGAACCACCTTACATGACATAAACAAGACTCTAATGCTGTTGAGTTGTGGCTAATTTAGTCTCAACTTGAACCAATAAACCTCACGTTGCAACATTCTAACCTCGACTTACTGCTGTATTCAAAACACACACAAGAAGCAGATCTGGAGGTATATGGGTGTGTGTACAAGGACACAACTGACAACCTTAAAACGGGTGCTCAAGTTCGGTCCTCGAGAGCCCCTATCCAGCCTGTTTTCCATGTTTCCCTCCTGCAGCACAGCTGAATCTCATGATCAGCTCATCAGCAAGATTTGCACAAGCCTGATAACGATCCTGATCATGCATCAGGTGTGTTAGT
The DNA here is from genome assembly GCF_051991255.1 of Vanacampus margaritifer. Classification (NCBI taxonomy): domain Eukaryota; kingdom Metazoa; phylum Chordata; class Actinopteri; order Syngnathiformes; family Syngnathidae; genus Vanacampus; species Vanacampus margaritifer. The sequence continues at coordinate 14,353,198 of NC_135438.1, forward strand.
GGAGAGAAACATGGAGAACAGGCTGGTTGAGGGCTCTCGAGGACTGAACTTGAGCATACCTGCCTTAAAATGACCCTTAAAAAATGGGTGAGTGGGGCAATTTTCAACGTGCATAAAACCTCAGGACAGGTAAAACTAATACATTACATCCACTACACGCAATAAAGATTTAATGATTCTATTTGAGCTTACAGCTAACAAAATACAATCAACTAAAGACATTTGAATATTATAAAACAATTCAAATGTTTCCTAATTGAGATGAACACGTATCGAAGAACCACTTTTGAGATATTAAGACTTTGAAAAATGAGTAAACTAAAACGTCTACAATACATTGTCGCTGATAAAAAAACAAAAACAAGCAATTGGTGACAAATATTGAATGCTACCAGGTTGCGGAACATCAACAGAGCAAACATTTCCTTTCCACGTCCGACAGGTAGCGCGCGCGTCTTCCAGCAGCGTCTGAGTAGGTCACCACACAAATGCTTCATTTAACTTTGGCTTGACTCACTACTTGCTCTTTGCTTGTATTGTAGTCCATTCGTCTTTAGTGTTTGACGAGCCACAAAATTCTAGTGTTCGGTTTAATTAACCGACGTACACTTTTGTCGAAGTCCTTCCGCGTTTTTCAGAGGTCATATGATGGCGCCTGGACGTGACAAGTCCAACGTCATAGTAGTGTATTTATAACATGCCGCCCCCTTTAAAAATAAAATTTAACGTCACATTTTTATTGCTTTGATCATGCGTTGGAGGAGAGTTCCCAAAAAAAAAAAGGTTTAAACATTAAATCCCAAAGGGGGAAATGACAAATTATAGCGTTTATGAAGACGTCAACATTACGTTACGTCACTTCCTTAGTTTACAAATACGCAGGACTACTTTAAAAGCGTCGTTTCGATGTATTCTGTCCTTGTTCTAATCTAACGAGTCAAAATAGTTTACACACACACCTGTTATAATACCAAGTTTTTGTGATATGTCCACAAAGCATTTAAAACCTTTTTCTCATTTGTTTACATCAGAAAAACCTGGCATTTAACCAGGGGTATTTATAATTTATATCCACTAAATCCGATGAGCCCTTGTCCTTCTGGGGTTTGCGTTTAACCAACATTACAGTCATCCAACTTCAATTTTTTACATCAAACCAATTCATCCTGGCATCCAAATGATCAGTATAGGATATCCATTTCGAAATGCTGACAAATAGAAATAAACAGTGATACACATGCTACTATAAAACATAATGCTGTCACATCCAGACAGCAGTGTTTTATTGCTCCGCTTTCTGCAGGTGTACAAGAATTAATTGACCCCAACCTCCACGCCACCCCCCCCTCCCCAGCGATCCTTTTAATATCTTTGCTTCTTTATTGTCCATTTGTACAAGTGTCAGTTACAAGCTCACAGAGCAGCTGAGGTGAAAAAGCAAATATTTACTGTAACAATAAATACAAAAACCTGGGAAAATTGGATGCAAAATTAACTGAAAGGATGGTTGGTTTTATAGGGGACAATTTGGCCCCCAAAGTGTTTTGTTTGTTTGCATGAGTGAGTCAGCCGGCAAACATGACAAAGCGACACAGATGACATGTGGACAAACATACATGTGCGGCATAGCGGGAACACGTGCGTGTGCATATATACGTGGTCTACATCAAAATCAGTCCATTCGTATTTGGTACATAAAGGGAAGTGTCCAAGTATACATGACGTGTGCAAATAACACTTGCAATGCATTTATAGTTGTGTTAAAGATAACATCAAATAAATCCTCTGTAAATGTTCATAGAACAATTTGTAAGCTCTTCATGGTTGCAGCCAGTAAAGTAATAATAATAATAATAATAATAATAATAAAAAGAAGATTCACAAGTCTAAACAAATAGTCATGGCTATGCAAAACAGACTTGTTGAAAAGATATGAAACTTTGTCCTCTGTGCTGCTTGGAATTTAGTGGAAACATCCCCAGTAGCAAACTCTTCTCCTATCAATGGATGATGATTAAAAAGTCAGGTGTCTTTCAGCCTTCCTCATTTCATCATGTAAAAAATAATGTACGGTACATAACAGCCCCCCCTCCAAAAAAAAGTTCACCTGAGAATGCAAAGAGGTCTGTGACAGACATGTTGCATTTGCACGGAACACAAATAAAATCATATATTTGTACATATATACTCGCTGTATAGATATGTGTTCCTCTAGTCGGTATACTTGTAAAATACAGGATAGCAAAGTAGACATGATACATTTCAAAACGGGGCTTCCCACACTTCAGCAAATAAAATGATGGAAGATCGTCATCCCTTGGAAGGATTTTCTTTTTAAATTCACTGTTTTCTCATTATGCGTCAATGTTGATGTATTTGACCAAGTTTGGCTCGTGAGGGCGAAACATGCAATTTCATTTGGCTTCGTTTGGGAAACCCAGTTTTAATGTTGGGCGGGAGGTGGCAGGTGGGGAGGTGAGAGTTCTCCTGACATCATCGCTCACTTGCTAAAGTGCTTGACAGTAACGAGTGAAAATAAACATCTGACGTCTGTCTGCAGCAGCGCACACTTTGCAACACGTGAAGGGGCAGCGAGCGCGTAGGGAGGCCGGTTTGAAGGACGCATCCATACAAAATGTCGAGGGATGAACGAGATTAAAAAAAAAAAAAAAAAAGACGAAACAGGCTCAACACTTCATCTTGAGCGGCTTTAAACATCAACAGTGGAACCTCCAAAGTGGAACAACCTCAAAAGTGGTGCAAGGTGGAATTGAAAAGCATCCGTGAGTAACAGGATGCCTTTTGCTTTTGCTTTTTTTTGTGATGTGAAGATAAAAATTTTCGTGCTCCTCTTCATCAAGTGCCCGCCATTTTTTTCAAGAATTTTTCTAGTATTTTTACTTCTACAGTGGTTCACTAACTTTGTTGAGATGTTACTAGAACACAAGCCTGTTACACATTAATCTGCTCTATATTGATTCTGGATAACACTTGAGAACCCCAAAATGTGTTCAGCTTTGAAGGTTCCACTTTAAGATAAAAAAAAAAAAAAGAGAGAAAGAGCGACTAATCTTTGCATTCAAATATGAATTTGGACGCACACTCACAAGCAACTTCTTCACCAGAGTCCGTTTTCTCAACATTAAACAAGCGTGCCCCCCCCACCCCCCCAAAAAAAAGCATCATAGCGATATTCAAAAACAATATATTACGTTTTTAGGGCTGCTATTAAAAGTGGACTTTTTTTTTTTTTCCAATGAGGGGCTTGAGAATCCAACCAAAACCCTCATACACACACAAACACACGCACGCACACACACCCACTTGAATTTGGACTGAGGTAGGATGAACGTGTGGCTCTCCACTAAAAATGAATTTCATGAAACTGGAGAGCTTGGGCAAGAAGTGGCTACCTGAAGAAGACGCGGCGAGCAAAGCTGATTCTTGTCCTGCTCGCCCGGGAGGAGTTTTTTGCCAGCTCGCAGTCATGCTACAACACAAAAGAAACATGGAAGAAAGAGGCGGTCCGGGCGATTCCGATGTGGGAAGAACGTGGGCAGCAGCGTGAAATAAAGAGGAAGACTGCGGGATGCTCAGTTATGCTGCATGAATGAGAAGTCCTTAGTACAGTCTTACACAGTCACGCACACGCACACACACACGCTTCATTCCACTGCGAAGCCACAGGTCTCCTCGATGGCAGTCAGCAGCTTGTCGTATAGCTTGTCGTAGCTCTCGTAGGGCGGAATGTCGATACGGTTGAAGCTGCAAAAATAGCACGGATGAGAGTTAAATGTCAAAGCACTACAATGCCAATAAAATACAACAAGGTGGATCTAAAATGCGACCAAACAGCATTTTTTAAAACCAATTCTTGGATTTAAAAAAAAAGAAAAAAAGAACAATATTGTCATAAACAAAGCATATTGTAAAAATCACTTAGGGGGCTGAAATTTCACCCAGATTGTCCAGACATGTTGAAGTTCAAAATGGCACCCGTCCATCGTTTCGAAATTATTATTGTCATTATTATATGTGGGAGATGTGTTATAGTGCATTTTCCACGATTACCACATTTATCCGTTGAGTGGGGCCGAAAATAAACGTGGAAAATAAAAAATGTGACTTGATAGTGTTAAAAGCCATAATCCACAAGGTGGCACTAGAGAGCAACTTTTTAGTTTTTTGCTTGAGCTGACGTATGTCTTTGCTAAATGACCATACTTGCACCAAAACAAGCTGGCATGGTCGGGATTGAGAGAACAGGCCTGTGTGTGTGTGTGTGTTGTTTTTGTTTAATGGTGGGGCCAATATATTGGGATTTCACAGAGGTGTGGGGTATACCCGTCAATGTGGGGCCATTTTCCTGGACCCCACAAGTTTAGACCTCTTTTTAAAGGTTAAGACTTGGATTTAGAGTTTAGGTTTGAATTGGGTTATGGTTGAGGTTAGGGTAAGGAATGGGGGTAGGCAATCATTTTTGATGGTTGAGGTTAGGGGAAGGGTTATGGAAAGGCATTATGTTAATTAGATGGTCCCACAAAGATAGCACTGTATGTGAGTGTGTGTGGTCAAAGAGACAATTCTGGACAAAATGTGTTTTATATACATCATAGTTAAGTTTTGCTCATTGCACACTATTGCATTTATTGTCCATAGAGGGCATAATAAATAAATAAATATATAAAAACTATATGTATGGATAGGTCTGATGCAAATGAACATTTTGAGTAGTTGAAAAATATATTTATTTATTTTTTAAATCATAAATGACTTAGTTATCAAACTTTGGAGAGAGTAGCCAACTTTTGGCAAAAATACCACGAGTGGGGTATTTTTTTTTTTGTACAAGGAAAATGTGACCAAAGAGACAACAACATTTTTTTAAACTGAAAAGAAAAAACTTTCTGTGTTAACGGGCCAGTGTAAGCTACACTCCAATATGTTAGGATGAGAAAAGTGTGCGTGTTTGTATTTGAGTGAGACAAACCAGGTGTGAGCTTTGGGCAAATTGTTGGTGTTGGCATCAATCTGATGAATGGTGAAAAGTCGAGGTCCCGCAGCACCTGCAGTCAAGAAAGCAAACAACATTCAGCGAATGTTTCACATGTTACTTTTACACTTAGAAAAACAGTCAAGTCTCTGAAGCTTTAATGACGAGGTCACGCTGTGTCCACTCCAAGCCGGTACGGACGAGTTCTTGTGAGAGCAATCTTTGTACCTTGTAGCGCTTTGAAACCCTGCAGGGGCACCCTGGAGGAGCCGGTGACAAATTGGAGCAGGCGTGCCCTCCTCTCCTCATCAAAGGACTCCACCGCCTTCCAGAACCACTTGACGATGTTGCTGTCGGGCGTGCAGTGCTTGAGACGCGTGTTCGACTTCCAGTCGGACACGTCGATCTTTCCCAGGCCGCACACGATCAGCTGGAAGAGAAGACGGAGCGCCAACGCCGTTAGAGAAGAGACAATTGTGATGGACACGCTTTGATGTCTTCGCTGTCGTACCTCGAGCTCCTTCTCATCGAAGGACTTGAGTAGATGTTGTGGGATCACCTCATTGAAGCCTTTCTGCAAGGCCAAGAACTGAGCCTCGATGCCATGTAGGAAACGCCAGTTCACATATAACCTGCAAAATGTGCAAAACACTATTCAGGCTACTGTATGTTTACATGATGTCCATCGAGTCACAACAAAAAAAACACAGTATGGTAATATGCTGGGTCCTCCTGAGTCTCATCTGAAAACCTTTTTTGTCTATATAAAAACTGGCTCACAATTTGGCCTATCAAAGTAATGTAACTTCTTTTTTTTCCTAAACTGAATACTTCCAGCCAGAGTCGTGAGGCCGTCAGGAGACCCGAGGAAGGACCAAAGTAATGTAACTTGTGACGATGCACCCTCATACCTGACATACTCCTTTTTGGTATCCTCGCTGACGGAGATGCTCTTTCCGTTGGGTTTCAACTCATGCTGGATGATCTCACCATAAGCATTGTGCTCCACACAGAAGGTGTGGTCCAGGACGCCGGTGATGTCATTGTCCCTGGGGAGGGAGAAAAAAAAAAAAAAACAGCTGTTAAGAGTCATTTCTTTACATGAGCGGAGATGACTCATTAAAACTGAATGGCAACTAAAAAATGAATAAAGGACAGTAGTTACTAGTGTGCACTTATATATTATAATAGCAAGTACTAAGATGTATGCAATTAGTAAAACCTGATACCAGCCACTCCTGTGTACATTTATTTGAAAATAGCCACTTGATATTGATCCACATAATAGTAGATGCATTTCACTTGGCACATTATACACAATATATAGTTGATTTGTATTATTTTGTGTATACTAATACTTTCTATGTATCCTTTCGTACTACCGTTACCCTCATTTTCAAATGTGATGAATCAATGCAAAGGGGCCATTGACAGATAAGTGCGTCCGATGATTCCCATTTATAAAATATGTGGCGCGACCAAAAATAAATAACCAATTTGGGACATTTATTTTGAAATTCGTTTAAAGACAGGAGTTTGTATCATTCATCCACAAGACAGCAAATATCCGATGGGAGCAACTATGTATAAAGGTTACCCTTTTACATGTATGTAGTGGTTATATTTGGACATTGTGGTATGATGTGGGAAAAAATAATTTTCTCCAACAAATATATATTTCCATTATAATTTTATTTGTACACCTAGCTAGCTTTTTTTTTTTTGTTTAACTGGCTAATTATTAGCTTCGTAACTTTGACTTAAGTGGAAAATATGTGGTGCGACCAACCATCAATCTGGTGCGACCATTGTAGAAAGCTTTCCATAACAGATTAAATTAAATTATAGGTAATAGTAAAATTGTACATAATAGTAAATATTAATAACAATTTAATACTTAATGTGTTTTTATAAGAAATTAACTGTGCTGTGTCTGGTGAAATCCTTATCCATCAATGACCCAAAGACAGCGTCTGCATTACAAAAACTCAGCAGAGGGCGCCACAAACGTTAGCTTAGATTTAGCCTGCTATTATTATATGTAGCTCACTGTGTGATTATGTAAATGGTAACAACTGAAATGACCATAACTAAAGGTATGTAAAGCAGCATGAATATTCTTGCTGTTGCCAGATGACTCGTATGGTTGAGTACAAAAGCGACGCTTGGCGAGAAAGCCATCTTACAGGATCCAAACGAGACTGTTGTGGAGGTCGGGGTCCACAGACTCCATGTCGTCCAGTGTGATGGGTTTTCCCAGCAGTTGCTTGTAAAAAGGCAGCGTGAAGCCTCCGTCAATGTAGTGGCCGTGAAACACTGCCATGCCCATGATGCGACCCACAAAGTGGAAATAGGACAGGTGCTCCTGCAGATGAAAGGAAATGTGTTCAATGATGTTTTTTAGTCTTTTTCCGCAGTTAGCCAGGAATGTTTATCAATTCGATCATTCTTACGGGGTTGACGGCCGAGTCGGGGTTAATCTGTAAAGTGTAGATGTCGTCTCTGGAGTACTGGAACAGGCCGTAGTACGGGTTCAGCATCTCGTGGGACAACAAGTACAACCATTCCCTATGACACACACAACAATAAAAAAAAATCAAGGTAATTATGTTCAGTATGACATGACAAGAAAATGTTCTACTAGAACAAAGTACCTTACCTTGCAACCCCGCCGTAGTCGAGTCCCTCTTCTCCTCTAAATTTGATCATCAGTCTTTTCCACAAATCCTTTGGTCGCATCTTCATCACCTGCCGGTACGATTCCTACGGTTGAACACAAACCAGTACAACATCAAAACATTTTCATTTCAACATCTGATATGTAATAGTGGAGTTCTTCTGGGAGAGGCCAGACTCCAGAGGCTGCGTCTCAGTAAACATCACTGCTGTAAAGTCACAACAAGAGCTCTGAGGCTTTTAAAAACATTTACGTTGAAACATTTCACCTGAGCCAGCATGCATGAGACTCAAGAGCCAGCAACAGCTGTTCAGCAGAACTTTGTGTAAACCAGAAACTCATGCTAGTGAAAACACTGCACCTCAACCACATGCATCATTAGTGATTTTTACAAATGGATCTCTCATATGAATGTGTGGTACGGGACATAGGTCAATATAACTCAAACAAGCTGTTGTGAGTATGTGACCAGCAATGATTGTCCCAGAGTGTTGCAGCGCTGGTGTTTCGTACTTGTACATCTGTCACGTCAAACGGGGATGACGTCATATTTCTCATTGCTCAACTTGAACTCGTGAAGTTACGTCTGGCTCTCCACCGCTGCCTTCATTCCCGGCGAACCCCCCTCAACACCCCACCCCCATCCTGAGCTGCTGAAATCATCCAGAAAGAATGCCTCGCCTGGGTCGTACAAATGATTGGGAGAAGGGAAAAGCAACAGAACGACTCTTTGAGGTTGTGTGAGGGCCTTTCTGGTCTGCTTTCCCCTGGAAATCATAAAGTGCTTCCAAGTATTGGTACTGGGCTGCCCCGGGCCCTTTTCTGGGGTACATCGTAAACACTGTGAAAGTAATTGCTAGTAAAAAGCAAAGATCTTGAGAGCATTCCATTGTTTGCGTTGCTGTTTTGACTTTGTCCTTTGCAAGGCATGTAATACATTTTATATGCATAGTGAATTTAATGCATTTTGTGCCATGTGCTTAATATATATCAATTTACCTGTTTGGGATTGACAAGGATTTTGTTAATACTTTGATTGTCATTTGCTTGCATTAACAACAGTACTTGTTCAAGTGGACCTGCAAAAAATGACATTTCTACCTTTTGACACTGCAGGTGATCGGAATCGGATGCATTCTTTTCCGATATTCATCTGCTCTTACCTCAAAGATCTCCTCCCGACACACCTCGATGCGGCAGTGGCCTGCTTGGGGTTGTTGCTGAGAGAGCTCCTGACGTAGAATCTTGAGCTTCTGCACCAGATCTCGCTTGTACCTGGGCACCGTCAAGCACTCCGCCTCCTCCGGCAACTGGGCTGGGGAGAGAGGTTGCTGGGGGCCGCTGGGACCTCCCTGGCCCTTCATCTGAGCTGGATGACTGGTGGGAGTTGAGGTGGAGGAGAAATAGGCAGAGAGGGAAGGAAGGAGGGTGTTGGGTATGAATGAGGAGGCAAGACAGCGGGGAGAAAGAAGCAAGGCAAGAAAAAGGTCACTTGTATTGGATAGCTGAAGTGCCAATATGGCACTTTCTTTTTTTTGTGTGCATAGGGCATTTGTATTAACTAATTGCTCCCAAAAACGTGTAAATATGTTTTTTTTATATGCTAGAGCAGGGGTGGCCAAGTTGGGTCCCCGAGAGCCACTATCCAGCCTGTTTTCCATGTCGCCCTCCTTCAGATCATCAGCAAGCTTTGTAGAAGCCTGATAACGATCCTGATCATGAATCAGGTGTGTTATTTGAGAGAAACAAGAGCAAAACAGGCTGGATAGTGGCTCTCGAGGACCGGACTTGGCCATCCCTGAGGGCTTTGATGCAGCCTCTGAACTGAAGAGAATGCTTGAAGCGATGGTAGTTATTACAAAAACGGCCAGCAGGTGACAGCCGAGTATAAGAGATCAACCAGGGCCAAGTTGCAAAAAGCTCTTTCCCCCACCGTTTTAAACAGATTTGTGAATAATGATGAAACTTTCTAATGCTAATTGCTGCAAAAGGGAAACAGACAGAAATGTACTTTTTTTCTAATGAAAGTAGAAACTCTAATCTTTCTTTTGGTAGGTTCCATGTTTTTATAGCAATAGAAGAATATTCTGTGGGCCTTGTAAAATCAGTCAAAATCCAGTAAAACAGCCGGGAGCGAAGGGGGTTGCTTCAGTGAAAATGTCTGGGAGTAAATTAGTTTACTGCTTGTGATTTTTTTCGTCAGAGCAAACCGAAATATCATATGATGTTACATCATAGGTTACGACCAACCACGGCTCAATTGTTTTCTGGGTTTGGTCAGCAAACTGAGCCTTGATTGGTCATTAACTGTTTCCTCAGCACAGGCGATGTCATCTTTAAGTCGACAGCAAGTGGCAAAATTAGTTTTTAAAGGTAGTAGTAGTACATTAAAAATAATGACATCACCTTAATTATAGACAAAATAACTTCTTACTGTTGAAAATGGCTCAATGTGTCAAGTACTGTATCTCTTTAGAAAACACCAAAATGTTGTAAATTAAGATGCAAAATCAGTCTTAAGCGTTATCAGTGAGTTCACAGTGGATTTTTGGGGCTTTAATATACAGCGGTCAACTTCTATTTACACTTGCATGAGAGTGTGCAAAACCAAAATATTGTGTGACTGACCTGAGAGGTTCCATCATCCTATCCAGTACAAATAAGGTAAGGCAAGCAATGATGTTAATCCAGACCTAAATATTATTCCATCTTCCATCCCTTTTCCTGTCTGTTGCATAAAGAAGTGGATGACCGAGGTGTCCCTGCCCACCACCAACCACAAGTGGAACTTCCATGACCCGACCACAGGAGTGGCCACCCTTCTACTTAGAGGTAAGGTTGGGGAGGGAAAAACATTTCTGTGAACTCAACTTTTGTCTTTGTCACTACAGACACTTCTTTCAACGCCACCAATGAGGTCGTGTTAATTTACCGCTCTGCCTCGGGTTCATCTTTGCATGGCCAGTGCAGCAGCTGAGACGCCCTCAAGTCCTTTCTGTGGTGTTGGTGGTGGGATGCTTGGGTGGCCCCTCATAAAAACATAATCCATCTCTCCCTTCAACAGGACAACAGCGCACATTCTCCAGTGAGGAGATGCTGAGTCAGCAAAGAGCTTCTTCACAAGAAGCTACTGTCGTCTACCGTGGAGGTAGTGGGGTGGGTGGGGGTGAGAGTTTGGTCAAACAAAAGGCTCTCCTCACCACCAGGTCTGCATTGACACTTGACGGAAAGGGAAGCCTTCTGTTCTCAGGTAGCAGTATATAAGCAGCCACTTATTCCAACACCTCTTGTACACTTGAGCACTCTGTGGCTTGAGAAAGTCCTCGTGGCCGTTCCAAACTAAACGGGTGCAGTGTTTCACGGGTCTATCCCTGTATAATCAAGTCCACTGTTATTTATTTTTCTGGCAAGCTCTGGGGCTTCTAGCATGTCAAAGACAGGATAAGACTTCAGTGGTGCAGTGTTGAAAGCCATTTTAAGAAGAAAAAAAAAAAAAGAGGAAAAGAAAAGATAGCCTTTAAACAAAATGGAATGTTTTGCTTTGACTAGGCAGCTCAAGAACCATATAATAGAGCCCAAATTCAGCACACATCTTTCTTTGGACAGCACGTTGTAATCAAAAATACATTTTGACATAGTTAATGGTCTCTGGTTTACAAACGAGAAAAGCTCTGCATATTTGATGGTAAAATACAGAAAACGCCAAGCACAGCAAATCTGAAAATCCACCAAGCCTTTCAGTGCGACAGCATGGAGGAAATATGCTGAGGGGAAGACAATATAAATTCAGCAAGCATTCATTTCAAGAGCCAGCAAGAGTCGCATGGCACCAGGCCTGGTGAGTCGGGAGTTTGCTCCAGCACAACAATGTTCTTCTTGGCCAGGAACTGTCAGATGCTTAGTGAGCAGGAGCGTTGTCTTGCCACAACTTTTGCTTCTTCTCGCTCACTGAATGAAGCAAATGCTGGTTGATTGTCTGACATAGCTTGGGTTTGAAATATATCATTTGTGACATCAGTCCTGGAACTTTTCTGACACACCTCGCAACCAGAAACAGCCTTTCGCATGGCATGTGGTTCTGCAGAGCAGTAATAAGTGTTGAGTAGGTGCAGTGGTGTTAAAGCCGCACCCACCACCACGCTAGCCAGCAAAGAGAGTCAAAGGGGCCTTTATGAATCCTTTTGCTGAGGCTATCAGCTGCTTCTACTGCTTTGTAAGAGAGGGAAGGTCCACAAAATGTCACCGTTGCAAACTCTATAGAAAGTCTTACACGTGCTGCAATGTAATTTATTTGGACTTCACTATGAAATCTTGCGCCTACCGTATCTACCCTGTTACATTTTCGGGCCTTCAAAATGGGTGACAAAAGAACATGCTGGCTAAATGGAGCTTCAACTGGGGCAAATGTGGAAAGTAAAGGTTATGACAATATAAATTATATGACCTTTGAAAGCGACAACACTATTTTGTGGCAAGATCACCATCAATATATTAAGCCCTGTTTCCACCAAGTACCGTGGTTAGGTTCAATTATTCCATTGTCAAGGATACCAAAATGTAGGACCCACATCATCCTACCTTTATCATCAGCAATCACAAAGTACAGTACAAGATGCAGCAGTACTATTAATGGTACTTTCATTACATTTTATTTAATTCAATAATGAGTTATACTCGAGCTTGCTGCTTTGGATGTCACACAATGTACACAGCTGACAAAGGTGTCACCATCTTGCCTGCACACCCTGCAGTGGATGCGCAATCCTCATCAGAATTTATCGAATTAAATCTACTAACAAAGTAGCAGCTTGCTGTACCTGACTTTTTTGTATAGCATCAAGATGCCCCGTGAATAAATATAATTGGGAAGAAATGTGCTCACTGTAAAAAAATTTATAAAATAAAAACTGTATATTATACTGTATAAACTCAGTCTTTTAAATTTATATATGGTATATATATATGGTGTGTTATATTCAAACTGAAAAGGTAAAACTACTCAAAACAACAACAACAACAAAAGTAATTTGTTGGGGAAATACCTGCTTTTGCCCATTAAATTTGAATCCAGCAGTGAATAAAAATACCTTCAGCAAACAGTGACGCAACTCTCAGATGTACACGATGTGCTGGTGCATGGCAGGAAGCAAACTATGTGAGAGACAGTGTGGCAGACCACAGTCTTGTGGCTGTGTCTGACTGTCTGACAAGTGTCTAACAACGGCAGGCCTCAACAGCCTAAGACAGACGCCATACCCACTGCCAGAAATACAGAAATAGGTTTGAAACACATCCATCTCACGTCCATGTCCAGGAACACCGAGGTGTCAACAGCAGACACACTTTGCATCAGTTCTGTTCTACGTTCTGTTCTGGCGTACAAAACAGAAAATGCTATTGCACTTACAGGTTGCAAACATTCATAAATGTAAAGGATAGGGAGGTAATGATATTCAAACGTCATGATACGATATCACAATATGAACCTCACCATACTGTGTAAAAAATGTTGTGCCGCTTTTAATGTCATAACATAATGACGATATGGCAATTCTACTATCATGATATCGCCATTATCGTTACATCACTAGTAATGGAGCAGGAACAATAAAAGTAAAATACTGGCTGATTAAAAATGGCAAGGAAAAATCACTCCATAAAATGGCGCTTTGGCTCTGGCAGCAACATACAGAAATACAGATGCATATTTGCTGTATGATGAGATTGGTACACACATTCAACATTCACATTCAATCAAGAGCATTATTTTAAAAATTAGGTCAAAAGTGTTCTTATTTATGGTATAAATCCAAATGCATGCAGTTTTTTTCTTGCTGAAATCTCTTTTCCTGGCTACCTGTGATAAAACATATTTCGACTTCCACCACAAGCATCAACATAACGCAGCATGCATCAACCGGTCCTGATATACACCTCCATCAAACACCTCGAAAGCAACTGTGTCAAAGCGGTGTTACATTTGAGCTAGGTCACGTGCAACTGTGTACGTGTGAAAGACGTATACCAGTGTCCCCAAATCTGCGTGATAAAAGACAGATGTCCTGACAGTGAGCCAGCGGAGAGGCTTATAACTTTATAACAGTTTTTGGAGCAGCACAGAGGGTGGGGAGCAGCAGAGAGATTGAGGACAAGAGCTGATGGGGGTGGGCGGGGGGTGAAGAATAATAATAGAGATGAAATGGTAAAAAGCTCAAAGGCCTTTGCCAATCGTAAGACAAAGCTGGCATCCACGGAAACTGTCAATGTTCAGATAAAATGTCGCACTTGCAGCAATGCTCATCTGCTACATGCTACACGTTATGTTAGCCATTCTGAGTAACTCCCACCAAGGAATGAAGCCATTTCTCAGTGCGAGTCTGCAAGAACATGCTTAGAGTTTGGGTTTGAAAAAGGGAAAACAATGTGAGGCCATTTAGATACTTGACAGCACTAGGCTACTTGATGACCTAATGCAATGTACACCGGGAAAAACTAGCCAATCAGAAGGCACCATGTGCTATATCTTTGTCACTGAGTACATTCATACAGGAAACATTTTAAATGTTCACGAACAGTAACATGTGCACAAATGATGCCACAGACATTTTGTAAGAGGTAGACTTGGATGTTGTCACGCAACATAGTCCACCCAGGCAATGAATGACTATAAAGTCAAGGTGAACTGAACTTACACTTGCTTAGACAGCTGTTGCGAAGATCTCTAATGTAGAGCATTTCAACCTTTTTATTTTGACTAATCAGTAGAAGCCAAGTAAGGCTCCATTAGAAAAGTAGCTCCAGCTAATTTGGACTATCTGCACCTTGTCTGGCCTCTGTTAGAGCTCCCCTAATAAAGAGTCAAGACAAGCAGCTAATGACGCAGACTGAAGAACATAGCTGAGCTCTGACTTACATCCAGAGGCGGTTCACACACACGCACGCACGCACGCATGCACACACATACACACACATGGATACCATTTGACCAAATGGCCAGATGCTGATTTCCCAAATATGTCTCTCATGCTAGTTTCTGTTATTCCTGCAAGAGCTTCTGACTTTAAAATAATAAAAAACACCAAATCTCCCAATCTTTCGATGTTGCTCTTGTTCAAAAAATTACTGCATGCACATATCAGCAAAATTAATAGAACAATGCACAACTGGACAGCCTTGGTAATAAAAACATACCCTAACATACCCCCTTTCTTTAGTACATTTGTACCCCGCCAGGAAAGCTAAGCTTGCAAATAGAATTCCATCATCTGTGTAGTCTGATAGATGATAGATACAGAAAGTCAGCCAAAGTATGCCAGAAAAGTATGTGGAGGAGTGACTGGATGAAAACATCTGTCACCTGCGGAGGTTCATCGAAATTCTCTTCAGGTACGTCGGCAATGTATATGTACTGTACGTGTGTGTGTGCTGTCTGGATGCAATTATGTAGGCTGTGCACGTTTCAGTGTGTGCATGTGTGTGTTACCTGTGGTTAGTGTTTTGGCTGTCTGTGACCACACGGGATCCATTTGGACTGGGGCTGCTGGAGGAACGCAGGAGTGGAGAACGTGGAGGGAAAAAGAGAAAGGGAAGTGAGCCATAAAAGAGAAGGTGAATGACAGAACAGAGGGTTGAAGCACAACAACAAGTGGGAACCAAGTTAAAATAAGGTACAGTGAGAAAGGATAAAAATCAAGTATGAGACTAAGACTAATATATGAGAGGTGTAAAAACGCAAGGCATTACGTTACCAACTCAAAGGTGCTTTTTTTTTGTATTATTACCCAATACTACATTTTTCAGAAGGGTGCATTCCAATTCTGTTTCATTGATACTCTGGTATGTTGACTCAAACATAAATAAATGAATGTAGCCGCATGTTAAAGGGGAAGTCAGCCCCCTAAAAAAATCATGACAATATGTTCTATGCAGCCCCACTAGTCTAAATGCGGTATTCTGGTTAATATTGCGTTAATGGAATATGAGTTAAGCAGCTTTTATCAATATCAGAAAGCGGCCATTTTGCCACTTGCTGTCGCGTGAAAATGACATCATAGTTGCTCAGTTCTCAGGTAACAACCAATCACAGCTCAGCTTCAGAAAACAGGTGATCTGTGCTTGGTCGTTGCCTGAGCCCTGAAGCAACAGTGATGTCCTCTTCAGTCAATAGCAAGTGGCAAAATGGCCGCCCCCCGAGATGGGAAAAAAAACGACTGGATTTTGCTGCATAACTCATATTCCACAAATGTAATATTAATCAGAATGCCACGTTTAGACTAGTGAGGTCACACATATTATTGTCAAGAAATGTTTAAGGTTGACTTCCCCTTTAAGATCAACACTAAATTTTAATGGGTCATTCCTATGCCAACCCTCTACAAAAACGTGTGCTTCGTGCTTACCAAAGACTCAGCAATATGCTTGAATATGTCCAGTAGAGGGAAAAGATTGTTCATTGAACCATAAGCTCATTTTGTTTCATTAAGACAGACACGAGTGTAATTCTTTTGTTTCAATATAAATATCACAAGGCCAGCCTGAGTTGGGCGTACGGTTCCATCACTTACTTGAGAACCCGATGCAGGTTAGCAGACAGTCTCGGGTCTGTGAACTGGGTTGTTCGATTGTTGTGGTCTACAAAGTAGACGCGGCCGGTAGCAGTGTTTCTAATCTCCCAGCCTGGTGGCAATGGGCCAAGCTCCTCGCAGTTCACGTTGCTCAAGTCCCTGGATAAGCATTAGAAACCATTAGCAGCAATGATACAAATGAAATGTTTATGTTTACCGCGTTTGATCTAATATGCGCAGGGTGCTTCAAGTAGGTGGCGTAAAGAAAAGTGGCTACATCAGAGTTGACGTTAACATTTACAAAGGGCATGACGGTATTTATTATATAGGACCTTTTCATCTGTCACTCAATAAGATCACCACCATGGCTTTTAACAGACATACTAGCCCTCTGGCAAACTACTTGCTCCATTTTCTTGATTCTTCTTCTCTCCTGTCCACCAACCCTTATGAGGATACTAAAGCTCTAATGTGGGGCGACACCAAGTAGGACTTGTCCTGGTGTGTACGTGTATACTCTGTCCTTGTATTGAGGCAGAACGCATTAGTCATGGACACAGAGCACATGCCTCGCTGCACCCATCAACATACTAGGTCATTTTAGCAACCTCATCCAAAAGGAACAAACGCAGAGGTGACATGTACGAGTTTCTTGTTTTACACGTGCGCTTCTTCCTCGATGAGCTGCAGCTGCACAAAGCAATGCTCAGAAATGTAGTCGGCAATCCAAAAGAACTAGTTGGAGCGCTTGTGGAATTGTGAGTGCAGATCTTCTTGCAGGTGGTGTGTTTCGCTATCCAACTATATTCTTCCGACAGAAAAAAGGCCATTCCTTTGGCTGACCCTGCTTGAATGTAACATATGCTTAAAATTATTCTGAAAATAACTGAGGAAAGACAGTTATGTCCATAAAATGGAATGTAATAAGAGCAAATAATGAAAATGATGGATACCTGGGAACACGAGGGTCATGCCAGGTGCTGACTCCAGTCTGCGTGTGCAGGAAGTAAACCTGACCCTGTTGAGTCGTTCTTTGCTCTAAGACAGAAAAACATCGGAATTAAAAATGGCATTGAAAAGAGGTGATGGTCTAAAGCTGCCTTCATATGGCCCTGGTTGAAGAAAGTATGAGTCAGTTGGTGTACTTTAGAGAGGGAGAGGTCTGTTTATAATTAATGAGACGGGTAATCTGTCGGCATCACAGCTGACCAAAGTATTTTTCTTAAGATGCCAATGTATCTAATAATTTATTTTGAGGCCTGTCCTAAGAGGATGGAGGACTTGCCTGCTGTTACTTGTGCATCTTGTTGCCCTATTTGTAACTCAGGTGTGGTATATGTGTTTGGATCATCGTCCACCGCTATTAATCAACACAACCAGCAAAATGGAAAGTAGTAGGGTGACATTCCTGCTGAAACCACCAATATTTAGCATTACCATAAACAAATAAGTCAGCCAAAGACACCAAGAGGAAACCGAAAGGGGAGGGAGGGGTGTCAATGTGCAAATTTCTAACGGCTTGTAAAACCTCTCGTATCATTTTTCTGCCTCTGTAGTTCAGAGGGTTCAGTCTGAAAAGAAAGCACACCGACTAACTGCTGAGCATCAGTGACTCACTTTGTCCAAGTTAGGCCTGCGTCACACACAACAGGGCATTTCAAACGGGGAGGGGGGGATCCAACAGTGCCACCCTGGATCATTTGCATACAGCATCACATTCTGCTGAATAATTCATTTTAAAGACTCTCAATTTAAAATCAGTTTATGCTATTTGGCTTTTTAGGATGACTCAAACAAACCATTCAGATGCTAACTGCAGCTTACTGCGTTATCCCCCCCCCCCAATAAATAATTTGGAATTGTCGTGACTGTCTACTCCAAACTGTGAAACATTGTGGACTGAATACATTGAGAAGAGGCTGCAGAAACACTTAGCGGTAACTGAAAAGAGAAGATAAGGAATACACGCTAACTGTACTCAGTGCTCACCTCAATTTTATTTATAAATTACTTAAAAAATAAAATTGATCTGAAACAAAGTGTTGTATATAAGTAAAAAGCAAATATAAATCATAAAACACCAAGAAAAGAATAATAATAGTAAACGGGGTAAAAAAAATATATATACAATATAGGAGAACTTTAAAAGAATTAGAAGAGAAAGAAAGTCAGCTGCAACAACAGCAGTCAAACTCATCTTGGTCATGGGCCAAATTATAGTTAACATTTACCTCAAAAGGCTGTTATGACCGAGATATAAATGTGTAATTGCCTCATTGTATTGTTAAGAGATAGACAACAAATTGATAGTTAAAGGATTTTTGCGCAGTTTGTCACTTTTTTACTCGTGCCTGCCACCTCTGGCCCAAAGCTTGTTCATGGTGCGTGTGCGAGTACGTGCACAATGTTAAAGCGACAGCCGCAGTTGACAAAAACGAAGACATGATTTCAAAGGGAGGTAAGAAAAACCTCGCCCCTCCCCTCCCCAAATAAACTGTTGAGTATGCAGGGTCCGCACAATCTACTATAAAGGGAAAATAAAGGCTAATAGGTGCAGTTAGAGTAAAACAGTCTAGGCTCTTCATACTCATCTGGGCATTGGTTAAGCATGCATGATGTAGAAAAAGCTTCAACATTACCTTTTTAAATCGCACAATGCACCTTTAAATTAACTTTAATGAAATCTGAAATCAAGTAAAATAGGATCAACTCTTGTTCCATTTATTTTACAATGGGGTTTAAAAAAAGAAAAGAAAAGAAATATCTTGCAACATTAAAAGTGAGGACAAAATTGCGATTTTGGTGTTGAATTAAGCATGGGTTGCAGGCGCATGATTTGCAGGCGCATGATTTGCAGGCGCATGATTTGCATCATTAGTGGGCCACATCTAGTCCTCAGGGCCTCGAGTTTTCCCTGGATCGGTAAGCCAAAATCAACCAATGAACTAAAAAAATAATAATAATCAGAACACCATTTGAGCACTTGGATGCCCATATAACCAAACCAAATTGCCTTGGTGTCGAAAATGAGGCTGGTGAATGAAAAATAATCACCCTACACTGGCCGGCGACAACATTACTACAACTTGCATAATTAAATCCAATAAATAAAATACACAAAAAAAGTTAGTTTTGATCAACACTATTGGATAAGTATTTTACAAAGCTCTAACTAGTTTGCAGTGGTGTGCAGCTGCACTGTATTATACAGAGAAATGTTTCCAATATTTGAACTCTCTCGCACAGCTAAATGAGGTAACAATTATGTAGTCATAATGTGGCTTGTTGCTGTTTATTCGGGAAAGACAATTCCAGACTATTTAGTAATCACTACAGTGTCACATTTAAGTCAAAACAACAATTTTGCTTCAACACTGGGTATGAGCGTGTGTCTGTGCCGTTTCTCACCATAACCCTCGGGCAGGTCGGGAGGCGTATGCAGGTGCGTTCGACTCATGTAGTTGCGGTGTCGTTGTGATCGCACCCGTCTCTCTTGGGGTCGCTGTTCTCCCGGTGGGACACTGGCCTCTGCCCCATTAATGGGTGTCATTACTGGTGTGTTCTCATCCACCACACAACTCAAAGGACGGCCGGACGGGCTGGAATACTCTGAAGCTGGCCTGGAAGGGGCCGACAAGTTGAATACTGTGTTTTTAGGTTCACTTCTGCTTTCATGCCTATTTTCAGGCTAAACTTCTACATGTGCTTCACTTGGAAAAAAACATTCAATATGGCTTTGAAGTAAGCAGACAAAAAGTTTTCAATGAGTAGTGAAATGTTTAATTGGTTATGTGCAATCTGCAAATACTGTGCACAGTATGGTTAAATAAAATTATGATAAATATACGACGGTGCGTGTTTGCAAGGATGGTCCCAAGATATGCTAATGTGCGCTAGGAGTGCAGGCATTTTTGCTTGTTCTGGTGTCTAGACAAACACGCAAGAAGCGTGTAATTACAGCATCATCATCCCTCAAAAGGCAAATTGCATTTTATGGCTATGAAGATTTAAGCCATATTAGTTCTGAACAGAAAGTTCTCACAACAGCGAATCTTTAGCGTGTTTGTGAGCTACTTAAGGGCAGGATGTCGACAGCAGATATCTGATAAGCAAACACAAACACAGACTGGCTGGCTTACTGACACTTGTGTGTGTAACAAGTCTGACCACTGTCTGGCTATCCACAGTAACTGACGCCTTGGTTATCGAAAACCTCGGACCCCCTGTCTGTCAACCCTCCTTCTCCTCCCCCTCACTCTTTCCTCCTTCCATTTCCTCTCCCCTCTCGCCAAATGCTGCCTCCTTTTCCACCACAGCAAGGCACTAACAAATACAACAAAAATCTGCTCACTAATAATAATAATAAAGAAAACTTAGATACGAAAAGAACAAGCGCAAATAGTCTAACATTAAAATTAAAATAAGCAAAGTACTGTAACAAACTTAATTAAGCTACAGAATTGTTTTTCCCAATCATCCTCCATAAAACCACTCTGACTTTTGCAAACACATCCTCTCCTATTATATTCCATTTAACTGCTTACCTCGCTTTGTAATGAACACTAGAACTGTGTAGAAAGTGCAGTTGAGGTAGGTTCTTTGTTTGCTTATTTTCTGACGGCTGCGCTGATATGGGTCAAGAAGGAAGGCGACAGTCGTTCCGGCAGGAAAACGGGCCAAGTAAAACCTTGCTGTTCGACTGGCTGGCTTGCTAGCAAACTTATTTGGGTATTGGTGTGCATGCGTGAGCTGGAGTGGGGTGGGGTGGAGTTAAAGGAAGTTCACTTTTTTACTGACGCTGCAAGGGGTAATGTAAACTAGTTAAATAAAGACCCTCCTATTGCTTTTTACATTATGCATGGCAGAAAACATGGTGTCTGTTGCCATACTATGTTTTAATTTTGCATTATTTAAAATGGTAAATTATCAATGATTATATTCTCATTTTAATTTAGTTCTATGTGGCTCAAGGTACAAGGCAAAAGAAACGTGTGTACCTGGTGGGTCTCTCCCATTGTGTCGTGCGTGTGATGTGGTTCAGGTACTGTATTCTTCCAGAGGCTGTTCTTCTCTCTTCCCATCTGTTTTGCATGCATATTAAAACAAGAGTTATTTTTTGTTGTTGGTATAATGAAATATTATGAAAAAATACCATTGATGTTATTAAAACAAGAGTTATTTTTTGTTGTTGGTATAATGAAATATTATGAAAAAATACCATTGATGTTCTACATTGTATTGCCTATAATACAGAATGATCAAAGCTGGACTTAGAAAATCTGTGGCAAATTAAAAATGTTTTCCTTAGAAGTACTTGAAGTCAAGAGAATGCATGAGACAATTTCTAAGACTGTCAGGACACACTAATAGTAAAGTGAATTTTTTTCCAAAATAGAAATCTAGATGTAATATGAGGAAAAAGAAAAACAGGCACTCTTCAACTCATCCATGAATGAAAATACATATCCTATGATAACAAGCAAATGTTAACCATGCATTATTATACTCAAATTCATAAGGGGAACGAGAACACAGCCTTCTATGCACAAGTCATAATACTGACCCATCAGGTAAGTCGTTGTCAAAGAGACGACTACAGTCCACCACTGGTCCTCCAGTACCTATGCGGTCTCTTGACTGAAGACTTACTATACAAGATAAGGATGATGGCATATTAATGTGAGAAAGAACAAGTAAATGTACAGATTCATCACAAGAGTGTTTCTTTACCAACTATCTGTCCTCTGACTGTATCATTGTCATTGGGGCCAAGCTTATTGAGGTCCAGTCTCTGATCTGTGAGAGGTAAAAGGATTCCATGAATTCAGCACCTATCCCAATGCCACATAATTTTATTAGAATGTAATGGTTATAAGTAAATAGTTTCATACAGAAAAGCAATGCAACAAAAAGGGAAAATAATTGAAATGTCATATCTTGCTCAAGAGCTTGACTTCTGTACTTTAAAGTAATATGTATATTTAAAAAACAAACAAAAAAACACTGAAAATAAAAGGTTATATTTGGATAAATCTCACAATCAAACAAAATGAATCCAAGTCTTGTGGTTTCTGGATGACTCAAGAATCAGCCCTACTGGGAAAACTACATAATTGAATTGCTATTGCCTTCCCTTTATATGCATGCTTTTGCTTGTGCATGATATGAGCACTTGACAGCCTAAATAACTTTACAGCTCGTTCCAAGAAGTGTCTAAGCATCTGTTCCTTATACACGTCTAGACTAAACATACATTTTCCTCCTAAATAAGAGGCCACCATTGAGACAGTACATTTATAGTTCTAAACCACAAGCGCTCACCACACCATTCAGCTCCTAAAGGCTATGAAAAATGTGCAGAACTGCACTGTGTGTGTGGCTGTAAATCCAAAATTCCATGAAGGTGTGGCTATGTCTTTTTAACCGTCCATTAATGTGTGATTCTGTATTTTATTGTGTATGCAATTGTTAAAAAAAAAAAAATCAGTAGCATCACAGTCACAGTTTGAAAAGCTAGCTGATAGGTGTTTGCAGATCTTAAATGAGGAAGAGGATGTTGAGGTTTGCATCCACAACGCAAGAGGAAGATGAGCTTAGTACAACCCCTTTTGGGGTTTTGAAGCCGTTTGTGTAAAACTGAAAATGCTTTGTCCAACGTTGTGTTTGAGTTGGATGACAAGTCAGCCATGGCTAGGAATAAACCCTCTAGGAATCATGGCAATTCCAGTAATTTTGTGTTTTTCTTTTTTTTTTTTTTGTTGTCTATGTATGTTTGCATCTTGGTCAGACCACAGAATGAGTGTGGTTCACGTCTGCTGCGCACTGGACAAGGACAAAGGATTTATGTGCAAATTGGTGTCTTGTAATTGCTCTTGCTTCCTGTGGCTCTGATTAAGTATAGTGTCTAGAATGCTGGTTATACAATAACGTGGCCAGTCTGGAGCCGGACAGAAGAAAATATAGTGTCAGTGTGCAAATCTAAAGTGCATGTCCTTTGGCCCTGGATTGGTGACAGTATCGTACTTCGCCTAGCACAGTCATAAAGCCGCTTTGTAGGAGATTATAATCTTGATTTATTTACATAGATAGAAAACAAACAAAAAATAAAGTATTTGAAGTTTAGGTAAAAGGCTCTTAAATGCCACTGTATTAATTCAGGGAAGCCTGGACAGTTAACATAATACCGCAACGAATGGCTTTCATTTAATTGCAATAACCCAATCGTATGCCAAGAGTTATGTGCTGCTAGATTTAGTGTTTTGATGCTCTTCTTTAGAGATACATGAGCCATGGTGCAGTTTATATGCAAGTGAACGTCTTTTTTTGTTATTGTATTATTTTGTGAACCAATTATTTTGTTAGTAACTTGCACGGAAGCAATGAACAGTAAACACAAATTATGACTGAAGAATGAAGTCAATGCCCTTCTTTAAGGGTTATACTCTATTCAACTTCATTCCATATTCACAAGTCAGTCGCTTGATCACATACTGCAACTCCACCATGACAGCTACGGCTCACTTCAATAGTTCATGTCTCATTTTAGCATAAGACATTAATTGCTAACTCTTTTATAGCACAAGAAATGTGGAAAAAATGACGGTATAGGGTATACATTTGCAAGTGAGGAATTATTTCCAAGTAATACATTACTGAAATTAGTGAGTATTATTACAGCTTTTTTAAATTGAGTTTATAAATAAAGGACCCAATTTGACATTTAATACAAACCACTCAACATTTACAAAATCAAAGCAAGTTAATAACAAATACAATTTATAACCGTAATTAGATACATATTGAGATTGAGTAAACATATAGTACTTGAAAAATACAACATTGGCAGTAGGTGTGGGAATCGCAGAGTAACTTACTCTATTTTGCCAAGAATAACAATATGACAATTTAGCGACTGACATTAAAGAAGGGAATTTATGTTGAAACTTGCTATATACAAAGCCTAAATAATAAGAATAATTCAAGTCAATTAAAAAGTACAAGTTTTCCCCCTCATTTTACCATATAATATAGTCAAGTAAAAAGACGGTGCAATGTATATTTTGCTCCTAAAAAGTGAACTGGTTGACAAAGTAGACTTGTGCATCAAAATGGATAAAATTCATCTTAAAAAAAAATATATATCATTGTGTGCACAACTTGGACAGTGCTTGTCGATGTGACTGAATAAATAATAAATAGTAGAGGGTGGCTGGGAAATAGTTTGGTGGTTCTTATACTCTACGTCTTATTAACTAACAGTGTGTGAGCATGTGTCAGTGTGAGTGAGTGCGTGCGTGCGTACACTGTGTGTGGTCAGTGAGTGTGATGGGACGTAAGGGGAAGTCGGTGTTATTTTGACAGTGAGGAGTATAGTTCACTTTATGATGCAGCACTGGCTGACTGCAACTGGCAAAAAAGGTGGACAGCATGTGAATAGGTTCTGAGCCAGAGACTGTCCAGAAATACGGTGTATCATAAAGTCAAATAGGTGCAGAAGTCAAGCCAAGGTGGAACAATAATGCATTGTGATGAACGATAGTGATAAACTCCTTCGCCAAACTGAGCGACTCGTGTAAAATAGGAAGGCGCGGGGAAAAAAGATAGTATGTAGGAAAAATGCCAATCCATCGTAAACCATTACTACAGTTAATTCTTATGGAAAAAAATAAGACCTGGATGAAGAAGTAAATTTGAAGAGTGGCAAATTAAATGGCTGACACAACTAGCGGCAGTCTGTAAACTGAGCGGTGACACTCTTGAAAGGATTACATGGATAACAGAAGGCTGCTTAACTGACTGCTCCCACAAGATCTTGAAACAAAAAAACTGCTTGGTCTGTCTGCAGGAGAGCAGCAGGTGATAAATAGATGCTCAGATTTTTTTTGCTTCTCAACTTTAATAGGTTTCGTTCGGAGACTACTTTCCTCCCCCCCATACAGTCTACCCATGTGTTCTTCCTCGTTTGTTTAAAAAAGGCATTTAACGATTAATTTCTTTCTTGTAGATTTTGCTTATTGATTTTTTTTTTTTTTAGCATTGTCTTGAACTAGAAACATGATGTTGTAGACGAACCAAATGTTTCACACTAAACAACCACAGTAGATCATAGAACTGTGTACGGTAGATTCTCAGTCATTCAGGTCATTGTAATCCACAAAAGTTGAATAGGGCAGTTTACAATTACGTCCAAACGAGTATTTTTAGAAGAGTGCACAGCACATGGACGTGGCCAGTTGATTTTCAGACACAACACAACACAACACAGGCAGGCGACTGAGGGAGTGTATTCGTATGAGGCAAAACTTGTGAACTGACTCGCAATTTCACCATAAATATACTTAACAGACGTATTATGGTTACAACAAACCTCTGCTGCTTAGGTGTCTGCCGCTATGTGTCTGGCGATGTTGTGACCGAGATCGAATGAAGAGTTTCCAGATGAATGTCTCCGCTGGGTTCAAGCACGTACAATTAAACTGCAGTGATTTACACGAAAAATGTCACCGAAGACACCTATATGTGCTCTCTACATTTCGTCGGTGGAAATGGGCCAGCAGCTGAAAATCCAGAACCAATCAATTGCAGTTATGTTTATCGTCTGCTTTCTCAGCGTTAGCCTTGCTAGCTGCCTGCTACAACATGCTAGCTACTACACACCATGGTGTAAATACACCCAAAATACTTTTGAGTTTACCTACAGAAGTCACTGCTGCTTAGATGTGAAAATGAATATAAAGTATCAGCGCTATAGAACCCTCATGCTAGTTGATCAGTGTCACTAAGATGTGAGCGGTCACTGTGTCACCACACCACTTAAACAAAAGTAACTAGACAGAAGTAACAGCCCAAAGGTAGGCTTAAAATCTTCAACTGAAAATCATGACTTTAATGTGTTTCGTTTTCATGAAAATTAGCGACCAACACGATATTAGCTGTCATCTAGACTGCACCGGAGTGTCAGCAACGATCATACAATAAATCTTACCTTTCCGCGAAAACTAATTTCTTTCCGCCAACTTTGAGGTCTCCGCGCGTCAACCACCGTTTAAGCCATAGGTGTCAAACTTCGGTCATCGAGGGCTGCACTCCTGCAGGTTTTGGGAGGCTTCCTTCTTCCAACAAGCTGATTCCAATCAGCAGGATTGTTATCAGGCTTAAGCAGAGTTTGCTGATGAGCTGATCATATATCAGCTGTGTTGGAGAACGGAAACATCCAAAACCTGCAGGACTGCGGCCCTCCAGGACCGGAGTTTGACACCTATGGTTTAAGCTGTTCCAAAGTGTGTTTGTCGATTGAATCATATTGAAATTTCAAGCCTGGGACGTCGTTCTCTTCCAAAAAGACGCTACTCTGTTAATTTGTCTGACTCATCCATATGCAGAGAAATACCAACCACAGTCAACGGAAGACAGAAGGAACAGACATACATGATCTGTAAGGCTTTAACGTTCTTTGGGTTAACTGGGCCTTTGTCAAATTTGCCAGGAGAAGAAGGGCCACTACACTCAATCCTGAGGATAAAAACAGGAGGCATAATGTGGTGGTGGTCCCTTATGTGGCTGGCTTGTAAAAGAAAATATTCTCAACATAACATGTGAATGTACTTCAAATCCTGCTGTACCCTGAGATGAAAGATACTGTTGGTCATCCTACGAACAAACTCCCTAGAGGGAAACTCAGAGTGTTGTTTAGGCAATAAGTATAGTAAATAGGAGTGTGAAGAGGGGGCAAATTTAAATTCCAAACCAAGAGGGTTTTGGATTAAAGGTGAAAACATCATCAACAACCAAGAAGAGTCCAGTTCCCTTGATTCATTCGGTAGGTAGGAAGGTGGGTTCAAATGAAACAGTCTTTGAAAACAATTCATATCGACAAATGGAGGGCGAGGAGCAACATGTCATGGTTTCGTCAAAATAGAAAAAAAGGAGTTCAGCATAATTTTTCGGTCCAAACAATCTCAAGCACTGTTACAAACGGACATGAAAACGGTGAAATGAAAAAAATTGGTAATAAATTGTCAATTCACCAAAGTGAAAGGAAAACTTACAGCCAGTATCTTTAAGTCTGTTGATGGCATTTGAGAGGAGGCGGACGCAACCCAGAAAACCAGCTCCTTGCTTTTTGTGTATCTTCTTGTGGTTCCAAACACTGATGGTGATGGAATCTGCCTTTCCAATATATCTGGAAGAAAAAAAACAAAAGCATACAGTTGTGTGAAAAGTGTTTGCCCCTTCCTGATGTATTTTTTTTTAGCAGTTTTGTCACACTTGTTTGCCATCATCCAACAAATGTAAATACTGTATTAGTCAAAGACAACACTAGTAAAAAAATAAATACATGTCATTTTTAATTTGTCTTTCCCATCTCTGAAGAGATTTTTGGCCCAGTCTTCCTTATGGAATTGATTTAATTCAGCAACACTTTTAAAGGTTATGCCACAGCATTATTTTCAATCATATTCAAGTCTGGACTTTGACTAGGCCACTCCAAAACCTTCATTTTCTTTTTCTTAAGCCATTAAGAAGTTGACTTGCTGAGGTGGTTTTCGATCGTTGTGATGAATCGTGATACAGAAACAAAATGTGTTTCAGCTTGAGGTCACAAACATTCTCCCCAAGGATTTGATGGCAGAAAGCACAATTCATGGTTCCATCAATCACAGCAAGCCATCCAGGTCCTGAATAGGAAAGTAGCCCCAGACCATCACACTACCTTCAACATGTTTGACTGTTGGTCTGGCGTTATTTTTATGAAATCCTATTACGTTTACAACAGATGTAACGGGACACAAACCTTCCAATAAGGACAACTTTCGTTCTGTCAGTCCATAGGATATTCTCCCAAGTCTTGGGAATCAATCAGATGTATTTTGCAAAAGTTAGACAAGCCTTTATGTTTGTTCATTTTGGTCAGCAGCTGTTTTTGGCTTGGAACTCTGCCATTGATGTAATTTCCTCTTCAGTCATGAACACTGACCTAAACTGAGGTGAGAGAGGCTAGCATTTTTTTGGGATTTTTTTTTTTTTTTTTTTAGACGTCATGAGTTTCTTTAATTGACCTTTTGGATGAGTCTTTGCTGTACTCTTCGGGTAATTTCTGTAGGGTGGCCACTCATGGGAAGGTTCACCACTGTTCCATGCTTTTTCAATTTGTGGATAACGGCTCTCACCCTGGTTCGCAGGAGTCCCAACGCTTTGGAAAGGACTTGGTGACCCTTTCCAGACTAATAGATATCACTTTATTTTTCATCTGTTCGTGAAATTCTTTGGATCATGGCATTTTGTTGCAATTTTTTTTTTTTTAGACCTTTTGGCCCACAGGTTCTAAATACTAAATAAAACATGTTCCATCTACTAAATGGAACTAGTCTGTCACCTAAACAGTATTTAGGTGATTTTTATTGATGGAACAGGTCTGGAAGTAACTAGGATGGGATAAAACTGAATTTTATGTTTACATGTGTTATTTTTGTCATACGTTGCTTGATGATCTTAAATAAATTGGGAAAACTACGCAAAATAAGAATTTTAAAAGTGGGCAAATACTCAGAAATAATAAGTAATTATTAGTGGTGGTGGGCTGATTTCCATGGGAAAAGTACATGATCAGCATCGGAATCAGCAGCATAAAACCCTGATGGAAACACCTCTAACTGTACTAATTATTGTACATGGCAAAGCCCAAAGAACTGCTTGGGCACTTTGGCATCCTTGTCCTCATGGCATAAAAATGTTACAACAACAACAAAAAATCATCTGTTTTAAGAGTGAGAACATACGCTGGGTTTGCGGTGTAGACTTTCAGACTAAGCAATAAGAGAAGCAAGAGGGAGAGATTTTAAAGTCAGTGTGTGAAAATGTGGTTTTACTGATTTAGTACAGAGGAAGCCCGTCTAGTCAGTGTTAAACAGAGGAAATGCAGATAATGTGCTTCACCGTTATATCTGTGACACAGTCAGATGTTTGAAATTAGAGTAAACATATCTTCCCAGATTTCACACTCAAACACACAATCACAAATGGCTTGAGTTGACCCACAAACACACAGAATTGCAGCAAGTCAGCCTCGTAATATGACATCTGGCAAGGCAAGGTGTTCCCCAATGAAAACTGCTTCAAAATGTTTATTATGACAACTAAATCTCAGCATTTAGAAATAGTCATATTAAAATATAATTACAACCCCTGTGGTTTGTGATTCTGACCAGGATGCAGTGGCAGGACTTGGCAGCCTCGCTCCTTGCTGGGTCGCACATTATGACTTCATTGCACGTTTTCCACTTTTTTTTTTAATGACAAGTTATTTGCTTATCCAGGTGAGTTAATTAACAGCATCTATGCCAAGAATTGGATTTGGCGAGAGAAATGGGGTGTGCAATTATTTTTAAAAACAAACAAAAATCATGGGATTACACTATTTAGGACAATTTACAAATTGGGAAACTTCCAGAGAGGTCCACATAAAATAATTCACAAATAGTGCAATACAACAAGCACCTATTATATGTCATTATTATATATCATTGGTCAACAATTTGACTTTCAGGAAATAGATCATCTAACACCAGGTGCTATTAAAAAGGGAAACTTGGCAATGACTACTTGGATAAGGAAATATGTCTTTCTATTGCAGGGGTGTCAAACATAGGGCCGCTAGCCGGATGAGGCCCGCAGAGGGGTTTAAGCCGGCCTGCGAGATGATTTTGTACAGTAAAAAAAAAATTGTAGCGAGACTAATTAATCCGCTGGCTACAATCAAAATATGTACATTTGTAATTCACAAGCAATCCTCAGATGAACAATGCAACTTGTACATGAAATTGCCCTGGATGTCAATATTTTACACACCGCCTAAAGTTATGGTTTGTTTAAAAAATAAATAAAAAAAATAAAGTTTATGTATTGCTTGATAACACTGTTTACAGTATTTAGTATTTATTCATGTATAGCTCGTCAGGACACCGTGACACTCCTGAAGCTGGAGGCTAGCTATGGGGGTGTGGCACATTGGAAACCCACCAAGCCTACAGTCCCATCTGCTTTCTGTGGCATGTTAGCCATTTCCTGAAGCAGAGGAAGAGGCCAGGGGTCGTTGGCGGGGAGCACGCTTCACTGAGAGGGCGACCATCCAAAAGGGGAAGATAATTATGCAAAGGCGGGAGGAGATTTGATGTAGACAGATACAGTCAGTGACGAAGGAGCATTGGGAACAAGGTTTGAATGTCCAATAGGGGAACATGGTGCCAAGGATTGAGCCTTCTGTTAGAGTTAGTTCTCACGAGAAATAGACAAGTCAATTTGGTATACTAAACACATTCGGACACACCAGAAGTGTTTTTGTTGTTTTAGTTAATGCATACATAATTCAGTATCATCAGGATTTCTAAAATTGAAAAAAATAGATAAAAGTTAAATTCACAGAGGAGACTCAGTAGTACTAGACTTAAGGCTTGTTTTCATCAAAATTTCAGACAGCCACATGAAGTCAAACTGTGATGTCAGGCTGGGTAAGAGACAGATGACGAGTCCATTCCCCCGTAGTTGTACTGTATGTGATGTCTGTGTTATTGTGTGCTATTTTTATGCAATATCAGCCATTTTGAAGTGGTGAAAACAGCTTGAACCCATCCATGAATTCTCTTGAAAACTCAAAATGTATAAGAAGTGAGAAAATTTTCTTCGTTCTGTGGAAGAAAGTCATGACGTAGTTTCCGTCTATATTTGAACATGTTTTTTTTGTAACGATAACGAGTGAAAATAATGAGTATAGGATACATTTGACTCGACTTGTTTTGTTGAAATTGATCGTGGTGGGAGTACAAAGCCAAACAAGAATAAAGAGGGAAATTCGCAGTCTGTGAGGACCGAGCCACATAGTGCTGATCTATATCCGCTCAGAACACACGTTTGCCGGCTAAAAGCAGCATCAGACATCATGAAGTGAGTTTGTGCAGATTCAGAGCCTTTATAAATGGGTTTAGTAAGATGAGTGTTGTAATGGTCATGGCTTAGTAAGAGTTTGGGAGGAGAATGTAACAGGTGAAAGGTTGTTTGTATGGTTGCAGGCGATATTTGACAGCAGCTGTCAACACAGTGAGCACCAGCTAGCACGGCACTACGTTCGTAACATTTTAATCAAAGGCAGTGCTATAGTGATTTTATTAGGATATTAAATTAGCGATTGAATGTAATTTGGGGGTTCTGTTGTATTGATGTGAGTGTGCAACGGTATATGATAGCTTGGCGTGAGCTACAGCTGACGCCCAACACCAACTTGATAAAGTGGTGTTTTGAAACTCAAATAAGATGAATGGCTTTTCTTTTTTTTTTTTTTACATTTCCTGAAATATTTTGTAGGTAGGAGAATTCTGCATGGCAGCGACAATATATAATTTAGTATAGTAGATACTAGGGCTGGGCGAAAAGGCCCAAAAATAAAATCTCTGTGCTTTTAATAGATTATCAAAGTCATAAATCCAACAAACACTGATTTAAAGCTTTTTATTTATTCCAAAATAAATCCTGTGTAAAATGTTTAGACAACATATCCTGAGTATAAATCCATTTTAACATTAATTTATCATACATGGCTTGTTTGAAGAAAAAAAACAGCTATTCATAGCTTGTGCAGAACTTGCTTAACTCATTTGCTCCCCAAAAACGTATAAATATGTTCTATTTTAAATGTTTTAAGTGTCCCAAAGATGTATTTATATGTTTTTAATGCTAGAGCATACAGACGGCGTTGATGCAGCCTCTCAAATGCAGAGAACGGCTGACGAAATGGTAGTTATTACAAAAACGGCCAGCATATGGCTGCAGAGCAAAAGATATCAACCAGGGCCATGTTGAAAAAAGCTAATTTACCCACAGTTCTGAATATATTTGACTACTGATAAAACTTAGCTATATTCTAATGCTAATTGCTGCAAAACAGAAATAGATAGAAATAAAAAAATCCTGATGAAAGAAGAGACGAATCTTTCTTTTGGTAGGTTCCATGTTTTTATAGCAATAGAACACAATATTCTGTGTGCCTTGCAAAATCAGTCAAAATTCTGTAAAACAGCCGTGAGTGTAGGGAGTTGCTTCTGCGAAAACGGCTGGGAGTGAATGAGTTAATACCACAATTGACCTTACCGTAAACCACGCCCGCATGACCTATTAAACCTATCAAGAGGCAAGATGTCATGTCTGCGTTGGCATGTGTGTTTTGCTGCGGACAAACAAAGCAATCCAACTCTCGGTGATGCATTGCGTGGTTATCCAAAAGCAAGAAGACAAAAAATCAATAAGAATGGTTAAACGCTGTAGTCGCGGCTTGTGTAAGAGAGATAACCGTGTCCAGTTTATTCCCTTCCCTAAACCTTGAAACAACTATGAAAAATGTCTGCGCTGGATCAAACTGTGTGGAAGACCACACAACCAGTTGAATCCCCCCAAAATTACCAGAAAAGTGTCCGCACACGGGTCATGTTCTCCATTGCTTTTAACCAAAGGCTAACGATAGCTCCGGGTAACTAACCCTCCACGCATTTAGTGACTTACTAACATTGAAACTATGAGGTAATATACATTCATTCTTACGCTGCTTGACAGGAACAATCTCCAAAATCTTCGATTTTGCTGATAATCGGTCAAAGTACACCTGATATAGGGTGCTGATGTAATTAGACCACACCCCTTTTCATTACAGAAATGCACATCACTGATATGCTTAATTGGTAGTAGGCTTTCAAGCCAATACCGATTGGCGTAGGACAACATGCATAAAGAGGATGATGTGGTCCAAATAATAATTTGTCTAATAATTCTGCAATCCCTGTAGTTAGTAACGATTGTAAACACGTCTTGTAAACCACCCATCCAGCATTCTGCCACTTGTGCCAAATTACAACTCACAATAACATTTGGCTACCACAGAACTTAAAAAACAACAGCTTGTAATAATCCACAAGAAAAGTGTATTTACTGTATTTATATGCGCCTCAATTTCACGATTTAGCTAATTTTCAAATTGTCGATTTTTAAAATGGTGACTGTAATTAATCAAATTAATTCAAACGATTGCCCAGCCCTAGAAGATATGCTTGTCCAGACTGGCTACACAGCAAATTTGGTATCCAGTTCTGTTGCTGATGTGCACACCAGGACATGAGGCCGTACTGATATTGGCGATAAGAAAGAGGCATTTCATGGGAAATTATTTATTTATAGATTGCTCAAAAACTGATTGACATAATTGCGAGTGAATGCCAGTTTCATTTTCCTGAGCAAAAAATACATTTAGTTAGCTTGTTGTGTCCTTAGAAAACACTCAGGTCTACTTACAGATCATAATGTTGATTCCATTTTGGGTCCAATGTATTTCTCACAGTATCGGTAGAGTGGCACTGTCCAGAGCCATCCACCACCACTTTGGCAAAGGGATCAGGTAACCCTGTTGAGCACAAAAAAACTGAGGTGTCAGATCTAGTGTGTGAAGATGTTTAGAAAATGAACAAATCTAGAGCTTTCGACTGGAACATTTTCATTAGTAGACATTTAAGTATTTTAAAGTTTGTAGTCTTACAGAAACAATTGGATGTGTTTCCTCCTATGTTTTTAGTCAGACAGAGATACGCAGATTAAACAAAGTGAATTGGAAGCTAAAATACCAACTGTTAATCTTGATCCGATTAAGTAAATAACAACATGGCAACCTACTGCCAACAAAAAGTCCTAGTTGAATCCTAGAGAGGCAGAAACTGTAGGCATCACAATATTTAGCTACAATAACACAAATAAGGTCTTTCCACCATCTGACATTTGAGTAGAAATCTGATCAGGGATTTATTTATGACAATGCAAGACACTTGTCATTTCTTCAAGCTTAATAGTGAACAACGGTGGGTATGAATACTATGCAGGCCAAACTTGTTCGGTTACTTTTTATGGGCTTCCCTCTCACGTTTTGTGTGTTAGTTCAAGGAAAGAGGAAATTGAAAAAAACGGTTTGAATGACATGACCTAAGTTTAAAGAGGAACTTGCACGCTAGCTGAATGACATGCTACATTTCTAATTCACAGCAGTTGGCAAAACCACAACTGGCAAATACGGAAGATTGTTGTTAGATTGTTTTTTTAACAAAAAACTAAGGAACTGTGTCTTCCTTAGGCCGGTACACACAAACCCACTTTTTTTTTCAGTTTTTGTCCCGATATTACCCCTTCCCAACCAAGGCCGTCAAAAGCCCAACAATCTTATGTTTTATAAGATTGTCTTATAAGATTATCTCTGTGCTGATAATAGGTTCCAAAACAAGTCGGGCCAACAATCTTAAATAATGAACATGTACAATATTGTGTGTGGGGAGAAGCCGACATTTCCTGAGCTAGATGACTCTGCAGACTGTCATGTGACAGAATACAGACAATCCAAGAAGCTCTCTGACTGAACAAGAATGCGGATGTGTCACGGTTGTGATGGAGCCTGAAGTTGATGAGGTCACATGTGATCACGCCAAAAATCTCCTTAGGACTGGATTTTTTTACCGGTGGCGGAGGTGTGTGTGGGGAGCACCCCACACACAATACGACCAAGACTGTTAAATGCACAATTTTTTATCTTTATGTGTGGGGTCTGCCAAAGATTAAAAAAAATCTTTTAAGATTTGAAAAATCCTTTTGTGTACACTGAAAAAAAAAATGTTTCAAAGTTACCTAATTTAGCAAGCGACTTCAAAATATAGCCCCTTGCCTTTACTGACAAGACCCACTCAAATGCTCAAGAGATCTGTGGGACAAGAATAGAAACACATCAAAATGGCTTTTACTTACGGAAGAAGTCTTTCTTTGCGAGGTTCTTTGCACACAGGACTGGAAAAGAAGAACAAAGGAAAAATATGTAAACGAATGATAATGCGGAATATAAATACACAATAAGACCATTTCACTGTGAGACTGGTTAGATCATGGGTCTTCAACCTGCGGCTCTAAAGCCACATATGGCTTTTTCATCAATCCATCTATTAAGCATATACAACCCTCTGAACTTCTAAACACTTGTTACACTTAATAAATGTAACTTCTGAACTGCAATATACCATTGCTTGTAATGAATGACACACATGATTTCGTCGATTTAGGCATTTATGACCAAAATCCAATACAAATAAAATACAAAACCAAAATGACTGCTTATTGTTACTTTAACAGTCAAGACCACAAAAATTGCCCCATGGTGGAAACATGTCACACATAGACATTAGATGTACCACGGTTGAGAAGGACACAAAATACAATAAAAATACAGGCTTGGAAAGCAAACCCATGATTACGCCGCTGCAATGCTGAGATCTTGACAATGCCCAAAATGACATAGTCAAAAAAAAGTCTGACAGAATCACACTGCAACGGATGTGGGACACATGTGAACACGTCTCGACACAAATCAAATTACACTGGCTAGGGCCTGGGCTGGGTGAACACTAACCATCAGCTTGTCAGAAAAAATGACATTGCCAAAGCCGACACTATGGGCGCGGGCCAAGTCCGAGGACGCCAGGACTGCATCCTGTGGGACAAGCAGACACCATGTTGTCGGCAGACAAGAGGCCTACAGTCTTGGCGCGACATTTATGAATGACAAAATGGATCACTTATGTTTAAATGGGTCGTTATCCTAACAGAATTTTTTTGTATCCAGGGTATTATCAGAAAACTAAATGTGACTAACATTCAAATGCCGGCAAAACAACTAGTCTTACTCAAATTAAATATAAACCAACTATTAACAGGCACAGGTGGGTAAAACCGCGCTACATTTACATTTAACTTTTTGGATAGATTATACTCGAGTAGTTATAATGCTTTATAAACTTTTTTTCTACATGCGTATTATTGTGAAGAAGAAACGCTACTTGTTCACTATTTTGAGCTCACGACTTTGAATTGTAACTGTGGTATTTATCACTTGCGAACTATTTTGGGTGTCAGAGAGAGTGGTCAAATGACTCTTTCCCTTAACCAACGGAACTTCTCGAGACATATGACTCCATTTCACCATTCACAGGCAGTCACATCTGCATGCCTACAAGAACTCCATCTGGAGTTTCAGAAATGTAAAAGAGGCCGTCTCGATCTACGTTAGCAAAATGTAACGCTCAGTGGAATAAAACTATTCTCCAAGCCAACCAGAACCGTTGGAATTATCCAGCACTGTGCATCTTGCTTCTTCACCAGGAGTTTGATGTCTGCAAGAGCAGGAGCGATCATAACCACATCTGTCTGCCTCTGTATTCGTGCAGCACTGAAATGCTGACCTCGAGTTGAGCTGCATTTCTGTATTTTTATTACTCAAATATGGGTACTTAAAAATTACCAGCTAAAAATGTCTGTTCTGCGTTGGTTCTGCTGCAACATTAATTAGCAGAACCGCAATTGTTTTTGAATACCCGTAATGAAAATGAGAGTGAGTCCAAAAAAAGCATATCTAGTTAGAGAGTGTGTACAGATTAGAGCATAGACATTTAGCTCGCTACACTACACTAGGCTAATGAGGATTATGAGATTAATCTGCACACTGCTCCAACAATTCAGCCACAAAAAACTAAGTGAAAGCTGTCCTATTTTCATCAATTGGTCCATCAATTGTGCTGGCATGTATATGCATTTGGTAAGATAAAAACAATAAAAAAAAAGTTTTCTTTACATTTACGAGGCATAAAAAAACGAAGTAGAAACCAAATCCAGACGTCTCCCCACTTAACGAGGGCGATAAAGAGGCTTGCTGGAAATGTATATTGTATTAATTGATGTAATAGCTCAAGTCAAGCCTAAAAGTTATACAACAGGTCACTGAGTATACCCTAAATGCTATGTGCGAGGGAAAATCATTAAGTCAGGTCTGCATTATGAATGAACTGATGGATTTTTCATACCTAAAACAGGAAGGGTTTCCACCTCAGAAGGCATTTTGTGTTGTTACCTATTTAGCAGAAGTTGAAAGAGCAAAGAGCAAAGTAAAAAACTAAACAAAGTAGGGCTGGACTTCATCACCACCATCATGGAAACACCTTGTAAAACCACATTTATTGTTGTACTTTCTAGTTTTAATCCATTCGGACCCATAGATGATTGCAGTGGACATGACATATTTACGTGTCTAAACCAATTTTTTTTTTTTAACGCATAATTTGGATAATGTCAACACTTCTGGTTCATGATTGGATCCTAGCTAACCAATCACTGTAAGTTGATGTGCATGATGTTCATGTTAAAAATGTTACAGATAAGCTTGGTAAGTTCACAAGACGTTACAGCCATACTATCCACTATAACAAATAAAAACACAATAAAAATTTTTTTTTTCCCATGTTGTTCTTATGTGGGAAAAGAGTTAAAATAAATAAAAATGCATGTCTGAAGGAATTACAAAATCCTCTGACACACATTATAACAAGTAGATGTCTAAATGTATATTTTGTTTAATAGACAATAATCTGCATGCTAGTTCTGTATCTTGCTCCAGGGCAGTTCAACATGTAAAGGGGTAGGCCCCACAGCATGGTCTCCATGCTTATTCTGCAGAAACTGAATGACACACTGTGTGTTTTCATTTATTCATTTTCAGAGCCTAAATTAATGTATAAGACATGTATTAACATTTTTAACTCTTGCTGTATACAGCAAAAACTTTTTTTTTTTTTTTTTAAAGGTGAGCTATATTTAATTGTTGCCGTGTGAGCCATGGCGAGCCAGGGCTCAGGGCTGGCAGAGGACCAGAGTCATTCCAATTCTATTAGGGAAGTTAGGTCAACTGGTACTGTGTTAATGACCATGAAGCCCTGGGGTGGGTGAAACCAAGTCTCTGTCCGTGGACCAAGTCACCAAAGTTGTTTACATAACAACCTGCCACTTCACAGCTGCTGGTGTTAATAACAATAACTGCACAAAAGCCAAATCAACCAGACTTAATTTTGTTTTAAATTGATCTAATGTTTACACTTTTATCTAGTGGTATAGTTTGTCAGTTTTAGCGTTAAGTCTACACAGTGCCACCACAAACCCAAATGGGGCCTGACGCACAATTTCATTAGCATGCCCCTCAAACGGTCGTTTCTCATGCCCCAAAAATATTGAAAATGTGTGTAAGTTTGATATTTGAAATTCAAACAGCTGCACTTCTGTGGCCTTTACTTACTCACCCAGTTCCCCATTCGTCAAATTTCACTTTGATTAAAATAAACAGATTACTAAATGAGATCATGTCTTTATTATTATTAGAAAGGTCAAACAATGACATCTGAGACTGCACTGCGCTTTTGCTAAACAAGCACCTATACTTCTCGCATTGTGCTATTATGTAACGTAAACTGTTATTCATTACTGAAAACTGGCATATAATTTAGGACAACATTTAATCATCTATGCACTTTCAATGAATAAGATGAACAACCAGTAGGGCATATCAAATTGCTGCCTCATTGAGTATGACCATAACCATTGTATACCACAAAAATCTTGTCTCTTATTCATTGGAAAACGTGCAGGGTGCCTCTGACAACAAAGGGCAGCCGTTAGTGTGGCGGGAGGGTTACAACGTCTCAGTCTGTCTGAATCCAAAGGTCAGACTGAACGTTAGCATTTGCTCTGGTCAAAAGGTGAGAGTTCGTAAACAGTAAAATGAGGGGTGGTGTCAAGGTATTTCCACTTGTTTTCTCAGAGGAGTTTCCAATGTCAGCAGTTGCAACGCATGCCATTTATTCGGAAAAAGGGGGCAGTCGATTACATTTAAAGCCTTTAAAACCCAAAGGGTGCTCGTTTTGGGAGCGGACCACAGATTGATAGATCAGGTAATTGAGATCAATAGTGGTTTTCCACACGTAATGGCGGAGCATTGCATAAAAGAAAAAAAGGAAGGAAGGGAGGAAAATAATGTTTTTCGACTGGCTACATGTTCACGTCTAAAACACTGCACGGTTTTCATTGCAATGTATACTCTAACTGAACCACCAGCATGCATGAAGCCTCTTGTACTGTGGTAACATCTATTAGACCATGTCGCTAGCAGCTCTGTCCTAGACAAAAGGTTTGAGGTCACTAACTCCAGTAGACAATTGCGTGATCATACAAAGCCAACTCCATGGTCAAATACAGCCATTTTGTGGTCCATTTGTTCAATTATTTCCCTGGCAGCACTACAAGGACATGGCGGGCTGACACGTACTGCATCAGAAATAAGTTGCTGGCTGGGTCTAATACTGGGCCAAAAGATACCGTATTTGTCTCTTTAGTCCTGCTGCTAGCAAGAATAATGTTATGAAACAAAACGCTGGTGTGTAGACATCATCTGTGCTTACTGCCTGCAGTACTTACGTACGCACTGTATTCTTGGTTGGCTGTGAACGGCCTTAACATCACAACACAATAATGCAGCTTTTATACAGGGAACGAAAAACTATCCAATCTTCTAGTCATTTTGTAACATTAAGTCAAGACAAGAAACAACTACGGTAATCTAATTGATATTACATGTAATATCAATTCGGTAGAGCTCAATTAAATGGAACTCAACCAGGTGGTAAAATGCAAACATGCACTTTTGGGTGTGACAATTGATCACTAACTAGATCTATCCCAAAAGAGTCTGGTGGTAGTGGGAAATCGGAGAAGCTGATGTTGAACATTTATCCTTTCCTGAAGACAAATACTGGCCTGCAGCATGGACTGACCTAGGAGTGAGACTGAATGCCGTTCATGGGGCCCCAGTGAAATTAAGTTGTGCCAAAACATTATCCAAGAGGGGAAATTGTAAAGTTATGCTTTAAAGAAGTAACTATTTATAATTCTAGGTTACAGCTTACCTAAGAATACATCTTCATATCCCTGTCGGCTCTGTGTAAAATTCCAAGCTTCTTGACACCACTGTAGCAAAAGAGAAGCTTTAATAATCATACTTTCCAAATGCCCTATTTAAGAGGATGTTTGTTGTGAACAATGGAGATTCTTAAAGTTACATACAAAAGGGACTCTGGATTTTATTCAAATGGCTAATGACCAAGGTTATTTTGGTGTCGAATACTGTAGCCAAATGAAATACAGTTGAAGTCATTGGCAATTGCACAATTTGTGAAAAGCGCAGTTGTAAAGTCCCACAAAAACAAGCTGCAACTGCTCCTTGCATCACACGAGAACCCTGCACATCCACCTTAGAGATTGTACTGTACTACACGTGATTCAAAACCTGTCAAATGTATAAAACTAAGCAAACGCTATAGTCTTGAGTCTCTTAAAGAGTTGCAAACTCACATGCATCCCATGAGTCATTGGTGAAAAATGACGGCACACGTCCTTCACCTTCACCCTGTTACTAGCCACAGCACTGTGCTGTCTCATTCACAGCATTGTTCGACAGTTAAACAAAACACTTCCTCCCCCCTTCCCCACGCCTGCCTGCCGGGCTCGTTCACCTACTACAACACACGGGGAATACATGCTGGCAAAATGTCAAGAGCAGAAGGCTACTACGTGACCGACTTGCTTAAAGTTACACTTGCAAAAAAATTGATAACAATGAGGTGCAGAACTATGCAACTGAAATGTTGGAAAAATGTGCTCGTAACTAGCGAGCTGAGCCTGATTGCATTTACTAGATTTGTTTCTCCAGCCCAATGAATGCTCAGGATTCCAATTATGTCATTCCTTCTGAGGCCAACAGTCTACTGTTATCCCTGAGGAGATGACAACACTCTAGAGTCAGTAATCTTTCTTGAGCAAACCTTAGTCATGACGCTAAGCAGGATAATGAGATGGCTACCAACAGATTTTTTTTTTTTAATCTCCGGGAGAAATCTACACTGAAATCAGTTGGAATGTGAAGAAGGGAGACCGACGTCTATCTCGGGACACAAATCTGTGGAACGCAGACCGTCTGGGACAGGGAATGAAGCAGCACAGGCGGAGATCATTATTTGCACCAAGGAAATTTGACGGTGATAACATTCTTGCAGCATATAAAGACAGGATATGACAGTGAAGGTGGGGAGGAGGGGGACAAGGCTCTAAGCCCAAAAGTAGACCTGAAATTGTTATAGGCTTTATAATATAAGACTGCATTATTATTGTAGATGGTAACTCATACCTTTTCCGTTTCATATATTTATATAAAATCTATTGGTGGCCATGTGTCATGACACGTGTTAGTGTGTGCACGTGTCTGTTTCCTCATATGGAAGCGTCACCTTCTCTGTAGGGTAGAGCATTAAGATGACTGCCGTTGGTATGACAAGGAAAACAGTCATCTAACCTCTCAATATGGGGAGTGGGTGGTCACGCTACACCGATGGTCTGTGGATCACTGCAGCATAGTGGATAATTGTGCTAATGGCGGAGGTGGCTATAAATGAATAAAACAGGAATAACTTGCAGAAAGACTCGTGGGTCAAATGTGTCAAATGAAAGAGGAAAACGTGACAAAAAAGGCCCAAAACTATATGGAAGCAATGTAGGCAATTTCTAAATGCTGAATGAAGATATCATAATACAGTGGAACCCCTCCGGCGTTACAAATTGGAAGTTGATGAGAATTCAGATTTAGTTGGTAAACTACAGTGTGTTTCCCTTTTTGTGATTTTTTTTTTTAAAGAACTATTCAAAAATGGATAGCCGCATTGTGACTATTGATTGTGATCTATTGCTTGTTTTACTACTTCGTTACTACTAATAATTGATATAAAAATACAAAAGTATTAGTTTATGGCTTTGTGACTAAATACAGTATAAGGTTTTTCCACATACTTAGTGTCTTGAATGTCAGCATATGTTTGTCCATATGTCACTTGTTTCTATATTGCCCACCCCCCACACACAAATAACATGTTACTGGGTCACCACCAAGCCGTCTTATCATAAAGACAGCGAAACACTGTCTCAACCTATTCTTGAAATTTGGAAAAATGGAAATATCAGGAGATAAAAGCTAATCAAAGTCAGTATTACTTGAAAAGCAAGACTGACAGGAACTTTGAATTGGAATGTATTTTTGGG
This sequence comes from Vanacampus margaritifer, assembly GCF_051991255.1. Taxonomy (NCBI): domain Eukaryota; kingdom Metazoa; phylum Chordata; class Actinopteri; order Syngnathiformes; family Syngnathidae; genus Vanacampus; species Vanacampus margaritifer. Next base: position 14,395,460 of record NC_135438.1, read on the forward strand.
GGCAAAGTTAAATAAATCAGTTACCATACTAGTGCATAATAAACCACAGATTAACTCTTTGACTGCCAAAAACGTTAAATAACGTTTAGTAAAAACCTACGGAGGAGCGCCAAACACGTTCACCAAGTTTTTTTTGGGTTTTTTTTTGGAAACGGGTGGAGGAAAGCCTTGGCCAGCTGTGCTGAAAGTATCAAGCAGATCTAGTTAGTATAATGCCTATTTTTGGCCCCTAGATGGCAGCGATGACTCTCTTTGGACAAGATTGGGTAGGCGTCAGTAGAAGACGTGAGGCGGAGCTAGAGTGTTGAGGGGACAATGGCTGAGGAAGCCATAATGGCGACCGGTTGCAAGTAGCTCACGCTTGAGCATTTTTTTCAAAGACGAAAAGCATCGACCAATGCTAAAGAGCACATTGATGACGACGATGATGATGATGGTGACTCAGAGGTTGACGCCGAAGTTGGAAGCGTTGACGCGGCGGCTATGATCACGTCATAAAGCCTCACCGGCTAGCGATGCTAACGCCGGAAAACGCGGAGCACAACCGAGCACTTCTGCTCAGGCGGACGTTCAATCGGACGACGAAGAGTGCCCCGAGTCCAATGCATATTCATCGGACGAGTGGGTACAGTCTGATCACGGAGAAGACACTGGTTATGGACTACGATGCCACCATGAATGGAGCGGATAAGATGGATCAACCACCCGGTATAGGAACTGAAGGACAATGAGGAAGCCAGACGTAACACCACCGTAACGTCACCGTATCATGATCCTGAGAGTAGACTAGATGGCAACATGGCCAAACACACACTGCAGTATATACTTGCTATTCCCCGGGAAAAAAAGCCAGCAAAAAAGTGTAGCGTCTGCAATCGCAGTGAAACTAATCTGTTGTGCAAATCCTGCTGCGTCCCCTTGCACGCAGGGGAGTGTTACAAAAAGAAAAACTGTATTTGAAACATCCACACAATTGTAAATAGTACCACGGTTGCATTTGTAAATAGTTTGCCAAATTGTTTTGTCAATACACTGTTGAATGTAAATAAACGTATTTTGCTATCACTATCATTACACTTTTTCATTGTTGTTGGTAGTGTTTTACAGAAGTAAAGCACTGTTTAGGTGTTTGTGGCATCATTCATGGGAAAAAAAAGGTGTCAAATTCACTAGAGTGCATGAAATAATATTATTTCACAAAAAGCTTGATTTCTCCGTTTTTTGTTTCAAAACAGAGCATTTGGGTGAAACTAACCATTTTCTATTGTCTATTACTGAAAAACGGAATAAGGTAGAAACAAACTTTTCTTTCTGATGAAAGATGAGAGCTCAATCTTTCATTTGGTAGTATGTGTGTTTCCATAGTCCAAACACAAAATTTTCTGTGGACCTTGAAAGATCAGTCAAAATGCTTAAATCGGCTGGCACCCACGGCATCCCTTTTCTGAAAACGTCTGGCAGTCAAAGAGTTAATAGTCCTTGTGAATCATTGTGAATAGATGGTGGAAAAGTGTATATGGAAGCTGCAGTGAGGATTGTCATTTTCAGGATTTAAAAAAAGTAAAAAAAAATAAAATAAAAAATGCCGTGCCTCAGTCTGTATTCTCCCACGCTGAAACTGGAAACATCCTCACAGTTAGGAGGATGCAATTTGAGTGTTCGTAAAGTAGTCATGCTGAATGGTCTACCAGACACATGGACGCGCGCACGCACACACACACAGAGCAGTGGGCTGCCTGACCGCAGAAACAGTAGCAAAAGAAGGGGAGGAGAGAGTGATCCCGAAAGACCCTAACCTGGTTTATTGCAACCACTGAACAATCAAAATATAAAACATGGAAAACTATTTGAATTTAGTATAATTTCTATAAAGCTCTATTCTAGTCAATAACGTGTTGTAGAAATAAAACAAAAGCTCACAAGACATACACGTTAGATTAGTACAGATAACAGTCATAACACACCAAACTGGAGCCACACCAGTTGAGTCATCTTTCAAGATTCCTGTTTGAATGAATGAAGGATGGAAGAATGGGGACAAAAATAACAGTTTAACAAAAGTGCAAGGACGTGATGAGAGGCTGCAAAGAGCGGGCGTGTGTCCAGACAATAGCATGGCGGAGTCAAGTAAGACGCCACAAACTGCAGTAGGTTTCGCATGTCATGGCTCCAGACTAGACCACAACTCTTCATTCATCAACAGAGCAATGTACAGTACAGATGCAGGTTCAGATGTACTGAGAGTTGGGGAAAGATGAACATATCTAACGAATCAAGAGAACCTTTACTTCCAGTGTAACTCTACCTAAAATAAAAGTAACAAGGGAGAGCTCTCCATCACACGCTGCAGGAAAACCTCCCCCTGTTCTTGGAAAGTTTAAGGCATACAGAATGCTAAAGCCCACCTCCTCTCTCCGGTTAAGAGTTTGTTACGCAACATTGAGGTGTTCAGTCTTTCCATTTTCCTGCTTAGTAGTACACGGATGCCACCAAGTTCAAAAGTAATCGGAAAAGCAGATAATACCAACAGTCGACTGTAACAACCAAAGGCTCAGGCTAGAGCTTACGAGGCGAACACGAAACAAACTGCTATGTTTATTATGATACATGATTGTTATTTATAGGTTTATGTTTCAGCCAAATCCATTTAAGCAAGGAAGTACAATTGAAGTTGAAAGCATGCTGCAAGTGAAATAAAATTGAACATGTGCTAAATATAGCAAAGAGAAAGACGGTGAAAAGAAGAGAGCACTTCACAAAGACAAGAGAAAAAGGTGTGTTTATACTTGACAGGTTTGATTTGGTTATAATAGAAAAAAAACCTTGAGTGCACTGCCTACAATAGTGTTCATGTGATAAAGAGTAAACATTATCATCTGACGGCCTAAAAATGGGACCAAATGCAATATGTTATATGTGACCTCACTGGTCTAAACATGACAGTCTCACTAATATTACATTTGTGGAGCACGAGTTATGCAGCAAAATCCAGTCGTTTTTATCCATGTCATTTTGCCACTTGCTGTTGACTGAAGATGACATCACAGTTGCTCGGGGCTCAGGTAACAACCAATCACAGCTCACCTGTTTTCTGAAACTGGAGCTGTGATTGGTTGTTACCTGAGACCAGAGCAACATTGATGTCATCTTCAGTCGACAGCAAGAGGCAAAATGGACGCCTTTCGATATTGATAAAAACAGTTGGATTTTGCCGCTTAAATAATAATCCACTAATGCAGTATTAACCAGAATACCGTATTTAGACTAGCGGGGCTGCATAGCACTAATTATTATTCTCTTTATCAGGCTGTCAAACAACCACAGTGAGTGATGATGAGACCAATGAGACTGAACGAGCTAGTGGAAGTCATCACCACTTATGAGTCACGAATCTTCGGGTACAACCCGGGGGACCGAACGGCAGAGCCTTCAATTGAAGCGTCAGATGGCACCAAGGCAGAAGAAAACCAATTTGACAGTTGATATGCAAAGTCAAAGTCATTTTGATCGCATTCTTCGGCGCCAGAGGCATCATCCACTCAGAGTTCTTGTCACAGGATCAAACGATCAACAAGCACATCTTAAAAGAAATCCTGCTTTGTTCACTGTGGTTGTGACAAGACAATTCGTGGCTGTCACCATGACAACACAGCTGAGCGTCTGACAGTTCCTCGCCGAGAAGAACATCGCTATCCTGAAGCATCATTAGACATTAGGGTCACTTTTCTGAGGAAGGTTACTGTGATTTTATGGCTTCAAATCTTACTTTTGCACCGTTTTGTGTTCAGTGCTGTTAACTAGCAATCTTTGTACAATCAAGTTTTTCCTCATTTAGACGTGGCCTAAAGAATGTTGAGAGAATATGCAGTGGAAGCTGAAATTATTAAATTAAAAGTGTAAAAACAGTCCAGCGGTCTGTGTCCAAAACAGATGCTGAATCCTTATCTTGACCACCAGCTTGTAAATCTTTCAGTTCCCATCAACACGCACACACACCAAGCACCGGTTTCCCCAAATGTTACAACACACGCGAACTCTGACAGTTGATGAAAAATGTAGCGGTGTGTTCCCTTGCCTGTCTGAGAGTTGCACGCTCACCGAGTACAGGAAGAAGATGCTTCCAGTTGTTGGCTGCTTGGTGCACGCCAATTGGAGGCTAATGGAGGCAATGGATCACACAGGCGGACATACTCCCCTCTCCTTGCAGCAGTGAAAGCGAATGAAGCGATTCATCCCCTCATACATCGCATGTCATTCTCCTTTGAGTGGATCCAGACTCCAACCAGTGCAAGAAAATGAAATGAAACACCTCTTTTTGGATCGTGAGACCGCATCAACTGTCTGGTTGGCTAAGCAGCAAGTAGTCTTGGGGGCTTAACGACACAGCAGTGTCTCATCAGTTGACCAAAAAAAAAGTTTTCCTTTTTTTTTTTTACTTCCTAATTTGAGTAAGTGTAAAAAGAACGCTGTTATAGTTCGATATTTTAAATGGAGGCTGGAGTTGTTTGGTGAAGTCATTTCAGTTCAGTTCAACACAAAGACCATTTTCAGAGCTGTCTGAAGCAATGTCAAATACTTATAAATAATATAATTACAGTGTGACATATTCAGTTAAAACGCCATGACAGTTGTCAGTTTGGAACAAATATAAAGTTGGATCAAATTTGTGAATAACCACCAAGATTGAGGTTTCAGTGAATTTCACTTCAAGCTTATTTGAGCAGTGCACACCACAAGGTTATTTTACATTTTTGTGTTTCAGTCACACGGTTTTCATGCAACCTTTTTTGTCATTCCAATTTACAACTGACATCATTCAGATTGAAGATATCTGGCCACTACACTAAATTAACCAGGACAGCCGTTTTGTAGCCGTGTGACATGCAAAGATCTTATATTAAAACATGATCAAAACAAGTTACAAGTAGGGAGCGTTCAATGCGAGTGGAGTGGAGGGACCGACTGGCAGAGACGTCAACGCTGTGCTTTAAAGAATTATGCACACTGCCACACTGGGTGTGTGTCATTTTCTGTGAGTTTTCCATCTCATGAAATTTGTTGTAAATATCTAATAGGGCTGCACAATATAGCGAAAAAAAAATATCAATAACGCGATATTGGCCCATGCAATATGCATATCGCAAAGACATGCAATACGTTTCATATGGAATTTTATGCTTTTATCTGAATTTGACCAGTCAGCCGCTAACTAAAATGTGCACCACCATACAAGAGTTGAACATTATCGAGAGCTAATAACAATTAATTAACTAAGATTATATTGAATTTGCTTATTTTTCTGCATGAAAATGTTTTAAATCTTTCATTAGATACTAAAAATGTCATTTCTTTAGGTACATGTTAAATATCAAAATCGATATTACTATATTCAGCAACTATATCTCATATTGCATAATTTTCCAATATCATGCAGCTCTTACTTCAACAACGACAAACTGTGCGCGCTAGATGCGCGGTGACCAATCAAAACGCATCCTCCATTCAAATGATAAGAAAATGATAGTGCAGTTTGTTTGTTTTTACATTCATTTGTTTAATGCTTTTTAGAACCTCCAAGCTTCTCATATGATCATGTTGTTTAGAGCTGCAGCCGTTGCCCTGGAGACACAAAGCTTAATGTGATATCCCAAGACTTGGCTTCGCAAATTGCCCTGCACTAGCCTGTGACACAGACAAAAATGCAAACTATGACAATACTAAACACATAGTGGAGGGTTAAAGCAGACTGCGGTTGGTATCCAACGTTAGGTCTAAATGTGCACTGTCCCAGACACATAAGCCAAGCGTAGCCACAACTAAACACCCAAAACGCATCCAATGACGGCACAAGTTGAAATTAGCAGCGGTGATCCTCGCGTGTGTGCAAGTGAGAAGCAATTCTTCTCGCTCCCTTGTCATAAGTCCCCCCAATGCCCACTCTGCTTCAACAAACCTCTTTTACGCTGCACGCTAAGAGTCATCATTTTGCTGCCTTGTCCCCCGATGTCGCTGCTGTTGTGTATTGACAGCCAAATCAACCCAGCAATTTTCTGTCATCTGACTTTTGACAAGTGCCTTTTATGCAAAGATCTTGCAAAACTGGCGCATCAAAAACATAATAGAAGGTCTGTCAATCATATGCCCTTGCTTTCTAAACAAAACCTTGCAAAGCAGGATACTGAGGCAACTGTGCGAGTGTGCGTGTGTTCACGTCGTGAGCGAGCCTTCAGACAATTAGATGCACGATGGCGTCAGTGGTCTGACATAAAAATGACAACCGCTTTTATTGTGACACAACATGGCAAAAGAGAAGTGAATGTTAAAATTAACTTGTGTATCTTTCTTTACAGCTTTGCCTTATACGTGATTCTATTATGGTTATGGTACTAGGTAAGGCCTTCCACACACAAAGCGACAGGCGAAACGATTTAACTTGTTATGCTGCAATTCCAAAATGTAAATCTCTCTAAAATAACCAATCAAAAATGCCCAAGAACTTTGACAAAAACAAGCAAGCTGGCCACTGCCACCAACTAATTTAATGTAGTACATACTAGAGGTTGAACTGATTATTGGACAAATCCAATTAAACGTAATAATTATAACATAATATGTTTGATCCTTGACGTTGCCCAATTGCGTTTTTTTGGCATCTCAATCTTCAACAAGCCCGTCTGCTGCCGTTGCTAGACTGTTAACGCTCAAGCTGTGAAGCATCAAAATATCCGGCCAACAGGCCACACAGCCTTCATACACCTGCGCAGGCCTGGGAGTATGAAAATAAGTTGGTTGTGAATGAGAACAGCAGTTAGCCTCGCTAGCTTCGACTATTCCGATTAGCCGCTAGTCATAAAATACCAGCGGGACCACGTAACTGGCGGCGAAGGAACAAGGGCGGCGGGGCTAAGTCAAGCTCCAGCTCCGTTGCTTAAATATTTTAATGCATGGTTAAAAACTGTGTGATAACGACAACTTTATTCCTACCTCAAGACACACAAACATCATGACACTTGTGTCACTTTATGAGTATGAACTATGACATATAACATTTGCCGCAAAACAGCGTATGGCTATACTAAGCTACAAGTGTGTGGAAATATTTTTTACCAAAAATGACAACAGTACCACTGTCACTTGGAAAATGTCTAAGTCTATCCTACAATGAAACAAATGCACACGTGAAATAGACACAGTGAACTAGAGAAATGCTTTTTTTTTAAGCAGAAAAGAACAACAATATGGAAAGATGGTGGGAAAAAAAGGTGACTTTTCCAAGGCAGTGTAAAGGGGGGCTTAGAGCCATTAAACAGGCAGGGCAGCGCATATGTATGTGTTAGGGTATTTCTGAATGCTGGAACAGTTTGACAACCTACCCTCATGTCTCCCCTAGCATTTTATAAGTCTGGCGCAGACGTCATGCATCTCATTATTGTAGGATACTGTGTCACTGTGTGAACATGCACGCTGCTACTGCAACACTTTGCTTTGCCGGTTCTGCGTAAAAGACAAAAGCGGAAAATTGGCACGGTAGATGGTAAATAATAGGGGTGGGAATCTTTGAATGTCTCGCGATTCGATTCAGATTCTTGAGTCTGCGATTCGATTCAGAATCGATTTAAAATGTTTTGATTGACACTGATTTTTGCTTCAATCTATAGATGTGCAAGGCATTGTAATGATCTACTCCAGTCTGACTCGCTAGGCTAATTAGCACACCACTCGCGGCACTTTTATCACTCAAAAGAACGTCTCCACGCTGAAAATTTTTTTTTTTATTGGAATAACTTGATCGTGACTTTTTCCTTCTACTCTCTAATGTGGCTACAACCTAACAGTGTATTACACCACGTGGAACCACACTGCCCCTCAGTGCCCAAACAGTACAACATGAACAGCACTCCCAATAAAGGCACACACAGACAAAGGCAAGACAGTATAAAATTATTTAAATAAAATCGATTTTGGGACATTTAAAATCGATTCTGAATCGTACTAAATGACAATCAATTTTTTGGCACACCCCTAGTAAATAGTACTTCATTTATAAAGCACTTTTCCATCTTACAAGGACCTCAAAGCGCTTTATATTTTGACTATGTCTTCTATTACGGCTTAGCAATTTTGCAAGATCTCAATGAAAAAAGGGGTCCACACAGACATCCTTTCAAGTGAAAGACAGACAGAGGATATGTCTATGATCGGCAAGACTCACATTTCCTCTCTGAGGTTTCACATTCCTGAGATTCCGTCTTAAGACCACTGCGACCCATTTAAAACCATTCCCCATATGGATGGGGGGCGGGGGGGTTCAGCGCGCAGAAAGAACAGTTTTAAAGTGTGTAGATCTTATTACTCCACCTTGCTGTAATGCACCGGGTGAGTAACTGTAAATCATGGCGACGTGTCATTCATGTGGAGTACAGGCAACATCTATCATCATCACACATGCCAAGCTGAGGGATCCAATGGTAGGCAGAGCCAGTGGGAGTCCAGAAAATACAGATGGCAAAAGGAACACATCTCTCTCTGTCACAAGCACGTGCACGTTGGCCATAACATTAGGTACACAATCCAATGCAAGATTTGATTCAAATATTTTTGCTTAGAGAGGCATAAGAGAGTGAAGGATGGAGGGAGGAAAGATGATTGAAATTTGGAGGAAAGATAGAGGCAAGGCCTTTTTAATTGATGCTTATTTTATACTGCACTACAATCCTGTCGAAACTAGACTGGAATTGAGATTAGCACTAAATACTTCCCTGCTTTCAGAAATATACATTTTTAAATTGCCTTTTGATTTGCATGTTATTTGCTTTCCATTGTATATCCTGTTTGTCTTTGCCTGGTCCTCATAAATAAATATGAGTGACTGATTCATTAGGTTCTTTTAGGGCGAAAACCTACACGTGACACGTTGCCAGAGAAAATCGGCCATTGTCTGCGTTGGGTTCATACGAAGACATTTAAAGGCTAAAAGTGCAAACCAAGTAAGAAAATGTGTGTGCCACGCGCACCACATCCCCAGCTGACCACCAGCAGATGTTAGCTAAGCTGGCTAGCATGCTAACGCTGCCGCCGAGCGGTGCAGGAGGGGAGAGGGGAGGGGGTTTAAATTCGCTTACCTGTCAACCGCAGCTTGACTGGGCCATTCCTCCGAACTCCTTGGTTAGACATCCCCCTTGGTGTTCCAGCGTGTTGAAAATTAACAGAGCGCACGATTCATTTGCCGAGTTGCTCAAAAGGTGTCTCCCAAATCAGCCCCCCCTGCTAGCGTCGTATTAGCTTGTTGTATCACCATAGCACATCACTGGCCTGTGTGCATTAAATAGAACGGCGTCACGAACGACCGCATGGTTGAAAACGATAATCCTCACGTGGAAAAAAATGTAAGTCGCAACACTCCCAAACAGCGTGCATGCCGTGAACAAAGTGAAAAGGCAAAAAAAAATCAAGTGAAAGGTTCGCCCTCCATCCGGCCAAGCGCCTACTCGGCTAGGGTGCTTCTTGATGAGTGAGTGGAGTAGTGCACGACACATACAGAAAGACAAACGTAAAACATAACAAGGTAGAACTATATCCGGCATGTCTTTTCAAAGTAAAACTAATGTCGCGGTACTCATCTTGGTGGTGACAATATAGACATACTGGGTCAAACCAGGTGGTGATATTACTTTGAAACTAAAATGATAGTGTTTTGGGCGTAACCTGGTTAACTTTAAGTCTGAAAGTGGTTCGGTAACATGATTATAAAGTTAAATTTCTTCGGGGAAACATAGTAAGTATTTGAAGCATTTAATATCGCCAGTGGAATGATATAAATTAGCAAGAACATTACAGATCACTTATAACTGTAAAACCTTTTTTTCATACATGTTGTTTAAAAATGATCAAAATTGATGAATTAATGCATCGTAAAAAGTTTCCTGACGCAATTTGATTTTTCATATTCCATCCATCCATCCATCCATCCATTTTCTTGACCGCTTTTCCTCACAAGGGTCGCGGGGGTGCTGGAGCCTATCCCAGCTGGCTTCGGGCAGTAGGCGGGGTACACCCTGAACTGGTTGCCAGCCAATCGCAGGGAACACAGAGACGAACAACCATACTCACAATCACACCTATGGACAATTTGGAGTGTTCAATTAACCTGCCATGCATGTCTTTTAGAATGTGGGAGGAAACCGGAGTACCCGGTGAAAACATATTCAGGAATATAATTTTATTTGCAATTTATTATGATTTGCAATACATTTGCATAAAAAAACACTATTAATCTGTAAAATTATGTTGGAGCAGGAGTACACAGGATTTTAAACAGTGAGTAAAATATGTTCAGGTTGGTTATGTGGGTAATGCTAACTCGTGCCTACAAGCCATGGTTCAAAGCAACTTTCTTTCTTCAACTTTTACCTTAATTCAATGTGGTCAGTTATTTCCATTTGCAAGGGTGAAAAATTCAGACAAACCAAGAATAGCTGTTATGATACATTCCATTCATAAATTGACTTTTGAGAACATAGAATAGCTAAAACCTAACAAATACCTATGGCGCCATCTAGTGGAAAAATTGAGTCCCTTTTGTGCTAAACGAAGCCGTGCGAGCGTCAACATCGCTTAAATAGGTGTACGGCTCATTGTATGGAAATATTATGAACTATTCACACAGTATAATTTATAATTAGTCAGGACAATTGCAATGATGTATCGTTTATAATATAAAAATCCCTCTTCCGCGTAATATGACGACCCAGTGGCCTAATGGATAAGGCATCAGCCTCCGGAGCTGGGGATTGTGGGTTCGAGTCCCATCTGGGTCGTTTTTATGAGATGTGTTTGTGACGCAAATACCAAATATTCCTCCTCATCGACGATTGTGATGCCAAAAACGCGTGCGTTTTTTTAAACGAAACAACAAAAACGTTTAAAAGCGGAAAAAACACACACAGTAACATGTTCCCTCAATTATGTATATATTTTTAATTTGTTTTTGTTTGTTTTTTTTACCAAAAGGAACCTAATCCAAATGAATACCTATAGATTAAATACTCAAATTAAGAAAGATTAATTCAATTCACATTCAAATTGAAAGCACCACACACCCCAGAAGCTTTAAACGCCTGTAAACTGAAGTGTAACCTCATGTGCCTACAGAGTAGTGATTTTGGATTTAATTTGATTTGGATTAATTTGATTGATTGATTGCTGCAGTTCACAACTTCTGCCTCTAGGAGGAAGTAAAGCTTCTTTTGCCCGATTGTTCGGAGTTCGTTAGCCATGCTAGCAGACGATGTTTATTTTATTTTATTACATTTAATTTATTTGTCTTTTATTTAAAAAGGCCTTAGTCACGAAGAGTCACTTTGAAAAATTTAAATTTATAAATAAATGAAAAAATAAATAAATAAGTGTGCGTGTGCGCGCGCGCGCGCGCGCGCGTTGTAGTTTGACGTCCCGCCTCGCATACCGGCCCGTCCCAGTGGCGTATAAAAGTCTGGAGGCTCCGCTCTGCAGTACAACTTGGTCAGCGTGTCTCCTTCATCAGCATTAACCATCCAAGATGAGGATTAATGTGTTTGTTTTCGTATTAGTGCTCCGTCTTCACAAGGCACAGGAACATGCTAATGGTGAGCGTGAAACTCTTGTTTTTGTTTAACTTCACTTTAATGGCAGTTTTTATTTCTCAAGTTTATTCATTAAAAAAGAAAAGAAAAAGTTTATTCTTCGTTTTTTGCAGTTTATCAAAAGGGTTACGTTGTGTAAATTGTTTTGTTTTAATTGTTAGTCTTTTAAACTGAAGATTTAAATCTGTTTTTCTCTATCTATCTATCTATCTATAAAGTACATACCTACCTGCCTATTTATCAATCTGGGTTAGGGTTCCATCAAGATGTGAATAAGCCTTGCTTCTTTATTTATAAGATATATAAAACTGCATCCACTCTATTTCCAGAGTTTTATCCTCTTGTTGAGAAAGGTCCAAGTAGTTTTGTGGACCCCCTACAGAGCAATCAAACCCGGCTGATGGTGAAAGAACCCTCTCTGCCCATCAATGAACTTTTAGAAAAGAGCAGCAGGACCGGGGAGTCCAAATTCTCCCTCCATCCTTTACCTTCTGCCATCTGGCCGAAGCACAGCGACCTGTCACCCGTCCTTCGCCATCATGGTCCCCACAACAAGAGCAAGCGGGGCCCCAAGAGCGAGCACATGCTGGATCTGAACACGGATAAAACAAGAGGAGAAACAGCCGGCCTCCTTCCCAAACCTTCTCTGACGGCGTCTATGGCCGTGGCCGCCAACCGCACCGCTCAGACCGGCATCAACCCCCCTCAGCCCACTGAACCGGAGGGCTATCCCAACTCCAGGCCCAGGAGCGCTCCACACTCACAGCCTGCTCCAGCACCTTCTCCTCGTAGAGAACCCCCTAATAGACGCCTGGACCCGGAGGAGAACCGCCCGGGGAAAGCCGGACTCTACCAAACCGGAATTGGCGCGGCGGCGCTTCGGAACAACAGCCGGCCGCCTGTCACCTTCAACCGGCGCTCCTCCAGCCTCCTGTACCAATTTGACATCCTCAGACGAGGTCAGTGTTATTTCCTGCTTTTGGAACGTGACCTCATAGCGGATCTAGGAATGAAATTGTTCCCTATTGCCTTTGGGATTACAGCATTCACGAGATTAAAATTATGTCACATTACCATCACAGTTAAGCTTTTTTGTTTACTCACAACTCTGATTTTGAATCTCGGCTTCGGCCGTCTTGTCTGGAGTTTGCAAATTCTTGGCTTCCTCCCACATTCCCAAAACATCCAACATGTGACTGGCAAACATCTGACCCTAAATCAGTTTGACTAGTTTCTCCCTAATGCAAGAGCAAACATTCAAATGTGTCATTCGCTCCCCGCAGAGTCCGACCTCACCCATGATGCCTTCTGCATGAGTGAGTGCAGGAAGGAGAAGGATGAGAGGGATTATTACTGCTACAGCGAGTTTGGTAAGTCAACACGATGATCAACAGTATGCTGAGTAGTGAATACAAATACAATGACATAAATCAGGGAGCTGCAACCTGTCGCTCTGGAGCCATAATGTAATTCTTTATTCTCCTGTGGCTCCCTTTGGATTAAAAAAAAAAAACATCAGTATATATATATTTTTTTACATATTTATTTTATTTTTTAGATCAAATATTCTTTAAATGAACAAATTAAGGATTTCGATAAAAAAAAAAGAACAGTTAAATATTCAAAAAATGTCGGTCCAAATTTTTAAATTGTCAGAAAAAGAGACAAAATGTAGATGAAAAGTTTTTAAAATTACCCAAAAATGCCCCAAAAAAACCTCCCATAAATGTCCAAAAAGGAATAGGGAAAAAACAGAAAATAAAATGTTCAAAAAGTAACTATAACATGTCCAAAAACAAAAGAAGAAAGGCAGAAAAATACCATAAAATGCCTTTGGATTTGCAAAAAAAAATTAAAAAAAAGTCATAAAATTGTTTGTTTTTTTTAAGTCAGAAAATAAAACGTTAGTATAATATGCCCCCCCCCCCCCGCCAAAAAGAAAGGATAAAAATTACCATAAAATGTACACAAAAGTGACCCAAAAAAAGTCAGAAACTAAAATGTTTTTAAAAAAGGCAGGAAAGAGCATGTTCAAAAAGCCAAAAATGTCAGAAAATTGATAGCAGAAAGGGAAGAGGCAGAAAATTACTATAATATGGCCGTTAAATTTCAGAAAGTTGACAGAAAGGCAAAAAAATCTAAAAATGTATGAAAAACAAATAAAAGAAGAAAATGAATCTCTACATATTGGATGCTGCATATTTTTCTGTTCGCTCAGGGGCCCTCAGTACATTAGACTACTAACTCCAACACATTGTTTCCTTCATCGCAATGTTCAAATAAGACAGATTTTTTTGTTCTTTATTTGGCCTAAAATTTGACAGGAAAGGTTGCTGACCTCTGGCATAAGTGAAGGTGAAAAATGTTTACCTTTGATGTTTCCTAAGTCTTTATGTCCCCTTGATTCTATGTGACATCATCTGAATTTTGAAATTATCTTACTAATTAGATCAGTGGTGTCCAAACTCGGTCCTCGGGGGCCGGTAGTCCCGCAGGTTTTGGATATTTCTCTCCTCCAACACAGCTGAAGCTCATCAGCAAGCTCTACTAAGCCTGATAACAATCCTGTTGATTGAAACAGGTGCGTTGGAGCAGGGAAACCTCCAAAACCTGCGGGACTACCGGCCCCCGAGGACCGAGTTTGGACACCACTGAATTAGATGCTTTGTCACGTTATCTGCTTTGACTGTTAACATGGCATCATTTACAAGTAGGGTTAACATGGTTTGTCTGAAGTCATTGTGCAGATCTAAAAAAAACTCACGGCACACCATCAAACAAAAATGTCAAAAATGTTCTATCAACAACTACACTTTGACTTCCATCTCCCCTCAAATTAGCTATCAACGGGGTCGTCCACGACATCGACGTGCTGCGTAAAGGCATACGTCTCATCACTTTGATGGTGAGCACTGACGGGTTCTACAAGATGAGTCGCCTCTACGCCACCCCTGACAGTTTCTTCTTCAAAGTGCGCCTTCTGGTCTTGGACACTTACAAATGCAGCAAACCCTGCCCTGATATCAAACTGGGTAAGTGCTCGATGTTAGGGAGTAAGCGTAGGCTCACATTGGGGAAATTTCAGTTGTACACCAGAACATTTTGAGAGTATCGTGGACTCAGAGATGGCAAATCCAGGTCCAAAAAGTAAAAACCCTACCACAGTTTGGCTTTAGCTCCTCGTGCTAGCTAGCTAGCTAGCTCCCTAGCAGGTAAATAAGCATCCGGGGAGCTAGCTAGCTAGCACCTGGGGCTAAAGCCAAACTGTGGCAGGGGGTTTACCCTCTGGACCTGGATTTGCCACCTCTGATAGTGGTTCATGAAAGAATCACAAATATTTACACGAAGCAGAATTAGCAGAAGTGTACAAGAATGACCCTATTTATCCTTGTTCCCAAGGAACCAGATACATTGTAATGGGCCAAATCTACCACCGGAGGCGGCATCTTCAAAACGACCTCCTGAACCTGCTCGGTGGCCGACTAAAACCAGGCGACGGCATCCTCAGGAGCAGCAACTATGTGAAAAGGTTCAACAAACGGAAGCACCAGAAGGTCCTGGAGGCCACCCGCTCCAAGTGCCGGTGAACCAAAAACTGCCCCCCCGACTTCACCCGCTTGCAAGGGAAGAGACATTACGTGAACTGCTTCTAAATAACCCCTGAATATTATTGCACCAGATGAGGCAACACGAGTAGTGATTAGCAAGTTTGCCTCACAGTCGAGAGGTACGGTTCGAATCTCCGCTCCGGCCTCCCTGTGTGGATTTTGCATTGTCTCCTTATGCTCATGTGGTACTCCAGATTCCTCCCACATTCCAAAAACGTGTACGTTTGGTTCATTGAAGACTCTAAATTGTCCATAGATGTGAATGTTTGTTTGTTTACATGTGGCCTGCGGTTGACTTATTCACTGCCATTGACGGCTAAAGACGTCCACATTTTTTATTGGACTGGCATCTGTGATTTCAAACCATGAACCAAATGAAGACAAGTGCTATAGAAACTGGATGGAGGCAAGAAGGAAAATGGATTCACTTTCCCATGGACCACCATGATGTGCAGTATCACAATCCATCATTTGACTAAAAATACCCACATGCGTTCTCGTGAATATTTTCCAATACAAATTGGTACTATTTACGGCACTAATTAAGAAGCCCATCTTGACCTCTTCCTTTATTCATGGCTGGTACATGAAGCTAAAACGGGATACAACTGGCCCGCATCCAAAAGGGAACTTTCAGATCAAACACATGTAATCCACATATTCTAACTATAGATCTGCTGTATGTGTATCAAACATTCCATCCTGCATTATTGACCCACTGTTGCTTTTGATTTGGTGCTTTGCTCAAGGGCACCACGGCAGTTTTGTTATCCCTCCAGCAACCCGTCCTCCACCTTCGGACCCTCAAGCTAATTTGCTGGCCAAGTTCAAAATAAAAAAGTATAATATTGGACTGGCTGGGGATGTATTATGCTTATTGATTCCTGCCCCTGCTTTTCATGGAAGGGAGATCATTTGCTTGCACTGAATGTTGCATATCAATGAAGTTAATAAAATGAATTGTTTTGTACCCTTTGATGCCACAAGAAATATTTTGTACCATCTGTTAGCTCTAACTTAGTTCCAAAAGAGTGTTCGGTCTCTGTGAATGTTTCTCAGCGGGTCCGCTTGGTTCCCAGGTTGGGGGTCGGAAGATGAGAGCGAGAGGGGGGTGGCGGGGGGCAGGAAACAGGAGCCCGCTGCACATCTTGGCCACCATCGCAGTGGGAGGACATTCCTCATCAGAGGATGTAGCAAAGAAGGAAAAGAAGGAGGATGCATGATGTGGCAAAAAAAAAAAAGTAATTTGGTGTAATTTATGTGATGTGGTGTGCCCCAAGGTTACGTCCTAGGCCCCACTGTTTGCACCTTAGCATAGCAGATGCTAATACTACTCCCCAAAAGTTAATCAACTTTTGTATGTGAAATTTCAGGGTAACCAAAATTCCAGCAGGAAGATGTAAGAAACTTGTTGATGGTTATAGGAAGCAATTGATTTCAGTTTTTTTTTTTAATGGTGTGCTACCAAATATGGACTTAAGGCTACCAATAATTTTGTCTAGTCCATTATTTGGATTCTGTGTGGAATGATGAGATTTTTCTCATCTTATTTTGGGTTTAGAGCAAACCTAAGAAATAAACATGTGAATACCAAATAATTAGTAATTGTTCAATTATCTAGGAGAAGTGATGCATTATTTGACAGAAGCAGAGGCCAGTCTGCAGTAATTCCATTACGAATAATTCATGCTAACAACGTAGCATCCACGGCTAACATCAGCGTTGGTTAAACTCGAGTGTTGGAGGGATTAATAAAGCGATGCTACATTCAAACCTTTCTAGCAGTTCTAAAAATGCATACACATTCTTTAAACTCACGAACCACGGTTCCACTGTATTTCATGTATTGTGGTGTACCACAAGGTTCAGTCCCAAACCCTACTTGGTTTGCGTTACGTGGGCACTTGAGTTATTTAAGCAGTTTATCTAAAATAAATAAATAATGCAGCATAAGCAAAAGGATATTTTAGCAAGTATTTTTTTCCTGTGGTGTTCACCAAGGTTATGTCCTCAGCCCCGCTTTGTTTTGTTTTTTTAAGTACTGCAGATAGTTACTTTTTTCAGTTGTTAATGAAAGGAGATGCCAATGAACAATAAGCCATTTCATGTATTGTACTGTGTACTGGGACTAATGTGTTTGTCTTTATCTAGGCTGGAAATATAAAAAATAAACAAAGTGATGCTCACCAATTTCTATAAATGATTCAATGAAACGCCATAGAAAGCAGGTGTCAAAAACAGTTCTTTATTATCTACAATGTAATGTCCTATCAAGTAAAAAAAGACTCTTTTTAAAGTAGCCACAATCTGTTAAAAACATAGAATGCATTTTTTTTTCTCGGCAGTTACAGTTCTTTAAACATTATTTGAGAAAAAAAAAATCTCCAGAACCATTTGTCGCTATGAATAAATAATACAAGAAATGCAATGTCAATCAATATAAGATCACTATTATGCTGGACCGGTTGCTTTCTTACAAACAAAAAAAAAATCTTCACAAGAATTACCATTTTCATTCTACCACTTTCAATATGAAGGGCAACTTCACAAATAAACAGAGTTCACTTCAATTAAAGAGGAAATATGTTTCAAATATACAAGTGGACTTAGTTGCTGGTTCAATGTGTGAAAAATGAAAAGTTTGTACAAGTCTAAAAGTCAATAGATTTGGACTGCAGTCGCTTCGCAGGGAAAAGGTGGTAGTTTAACTCTTGTCATGTAACTGCTCGCCCAGTTCAAATAAGACAATCACAAGCTTCAAATACCTTAGAAATGCAGCTTGATTATTTTTGTGTACAAACCCCGTGATAGAAAGACTACCGAGTCCCCGCTCGTTGTTTTCCTCCCTCACATGCAGCCACAGACCGCAGCGTAATTGAGCTGATGAGAGGAAATGTCAACCATCCAATTATTGGAGTGCTTTGAGCGAGAGTTGAGAGACACATGCGAGGGAAGTATGCAGCAGGACGCGACTTTCTTTGGATGCATTTACAGTACATGCGGGTTCATTAAAACCTCTCCCAAGGCCCGAATAGTTCCCTCCACTCTTTTTCTCAACTTCCTGTTCAGTTTTTGGGAAGTGAAGGGGCATGACCTGTGGGTTGGCCACAACAAATTGACTTGGGAGAAAACAAGCCTCCCCAAATTACTTAAGTGAGGAAGTTTGTTTTCCTAAGACGGTTAAGTGCAATGATGCTAATCCTGCAGAGAAAATATTGACGGGAATGTCGGAGCATGTGGCACCAATTGGGCTGCTCGAGGCCTCGAGTCAGGAAGACGACCCCCGGGGAATTACATTCACGGGTGGGATTATCTGATGGACGTGGACACTGGGAGACAAAAATGTGAACTCCCACACCCCCATTGAGATGCTGCTCGGAGGCATTCCAAAATTAGAAAACTAAACAATGGACACTGAGCCACGCGGATATGAAGCCTGCATTAAACAGGGATTCCGTTGCGCAAACCTTGCACCAGGACCGTCAAAGTGGTTGTGGTAGAAATGGGTAATTCTGCTTGAAAAGATGCTACTTTAGCGAAATGCTACACGTTGAACCTTCTTTCATGAGAATTTAGAAGGATTTTGCACAAAAAGTCACATTTAAAATTCCTTACCCACAAGCAAAATCTGTTGGGCTAGTGTTTTTTCATTTGTTGAATGGGAATCTTTAAGGTGGCAACGACACAATAAGTGGATGGTATTGAAGAGATTCACTCCAAAAAAAAAAAAAAATCATTTTTTTTTTTTTAAACACATTTTGACACAATGTCACATGTCCAAATGTATTCATTGTAAACCATGAAGCCAAATCCAGTGTTCTAAAAGTACAGCACACCCAGAAGGCATTCACAGTGCTTCACTTTTTCCTTATTATGTAATGTTAAAGCCTTATTCCCAAAATGAATTTGCCAATTTATTACAAATAAACTTTTAAAAATCCCACACACAAAAGACTCATGTAAAAGTGATTTTTGTTGTTGTTGTCATTTATTTTTAATACATTGGAGGGTGGGGGACATTCATGTCGTCATTATGGACAAATGTGTGTAGAATATGCAAGTAAAAAAAAACAAAGATTTAGTTCCATTCTGGAATAAGGCTGTAACCTATTAAAAACTTTACAGCTGTACTGCATTGTTGATGAGAATTCTCTGTATGACACTAGAAGCTTTTGTCATCCTTTAGATTGGTGCAAGATTCCTTTCCCTTAAAATTGTCAAAGATATGAATAATTTTCAAAATGTATATTAAAAAATAGTCAATATGTTGCTTTCATTATGTTGCTAACTTTCTGGTGTCGTCTCTGGCCACCCCCCCAATTAAACTGGCTTGAATTCAAGTCTGGGGGTGAAAAGTTGATTTGGGTCATTATTTTAGGACGGTGGCGTTATGCAATATTCAAATTTCTCTAAATGGCCAAATTTGAAAAACTATGACAAATAGCGAATGTCCGCGTGTTTCACATTTTGAAAGAAATTACCAAAATAAATGAAGCTACCACAATATTCCAAACGATCCAGAGGTGCCTGTACATGCTTGCCATTGGACAGCGACCATCTACAATCACTTTTATGAACCCTAACTCCATTCAAATGGCAGTATTGAGCCTTTTTTGTGTAAAAACACAATAAATTCAGCACAGCATGTCCATCCATAATCATCCACTGGGCAACGATAAAAAAATGTTGTTGGAGAATAAGTCTACAACAGTGGTGAGCAAACTCGGTCCTCGGGGGCGGGAGTCCTGCAGGTTTTGGATGATTCCCTTCTTCAACACAGCTGCTACATGATGAGCTCATCGGCAAGTTCTGCACAAGCCTGATAGCGATCCTGTTGATTGGAATCAGCTTGTGTTGGAAAAGAAAAACCTCCAAAACCTGCGGGACTCCAGTCCCCGAGGACCGAGTTTGCCCACCCCTGGTCTACAATAATGAACACTATTCCCTTCTAAATTCTCATCAGAACACAATAATTGATAGAATTACCATTTCTGCAAAAACCCCAAACGGTCCTGCCGGTTCACATCTTTGGCATCTGGATGTTTTCACTCGCCCACACTGGTCTGAAGGTGGAAGGTCCGTCACTAAGTCAAGCTCAACCATCCGCTTGCCTTCCCTTTGCAGTGGCGGCGTCGTCGCGTTTGTCCAATCGAGGGGCCGATTTTCATCTGGAAGTGACCTCGCCTCGGCTCATGAGACGCAGCACAACTTGGGAGCGTGGAAGGTTTAATCAATCAAACGGTCATCCGTATCCTACTTAATTTTGTATTTTTTTAAGAGAGTGCTAAGAGGCTGCTGATTGTAGTTTGTTGTTATGAGACCTACAGAGACGGCAAAGAGAGGAAAAATAGTTGGTGGTTTCTCTTTTTTTTTTTTATTAAAAGCTTTACAATATGACAAAAATATTTACTAGGGAAAATACAAAAACATGTATTGGATGCCAGTGGGTCAGACATTTTGATGCAGACCGAGCAGCCATGTTGGTGAACCAGTGTGGGACGTGAGGCCTAATGTTGTATGATTGCATCTACAATCGCCTTTGGAAGGACACAACTAGATACATTTTTTAAGATATCTTTACATGGCCTTCACGGAATAACATAGAACCAATCAAATCATTTGCGGGCTAAAAAAAGAGGTAAAATGTCTCGTGGCATCGTGTTGGGGCTAATAAGCCTGAACAAACTCAAAATATAAATTAACTTTAAAATCAAAAAGGGACCATTTAAGCATGTATTTTAGTGTCATCTGCCTTGTTGATGTATATTAAATACAACTCCTCTTAAATGCTTTGTGTTACCAACATGGCTGACATTCCTCAATTGTGGGATCGGGTTATGTGAAGGTTTTGTCTTTTTGTTGCGGTTTTACACCAGTAAAAAAAAAAAAACAGCAAGCGTGAATTTTGTTAGTCTGTTTTTTTTTTTTTTTAGAGTGACCCTGGCACCCAGGAGTTTGACATCACAATCTGCAAGAGACAGAAAGAGAGAGAGAACGCAGGGAATAAATACATGCAGCTGAAGAACATTGCTGTTTAATAGCAGTGTTTCCCAACCTTTACTCAGACACGGCACCTATTTTACATGGGAAAAATTAGAACAAAAGAGATATAGAATGGCCCGACAGATTAATTGGCCATCCTTATCTTTTAAAATCAGCAAAAATTGATTTTTTACCAATTGTTTTACTACGGAAGAGGATTAGGGCCAGTGAAGAGAGAAAAAAAAAAGTTTGGAGGATTCTCACTTTATTCTCAGAATTCTAACTTAAAGTCAGAATTCTGACTTTACAGTGAGAATTCTGACTTTAATCTTTCAAAATTTTGAGAATAAAGTCAGAATTCTCACTTTAAAGTCAGAATTCTTAGAATAAAGTCAGAATTCTGACTTCTCCGAATTCTGAGAATAAAGTGAGAATCCTACCAAACTTTTTTTCTCTCTTCTTCCGCATTTTACTGTAGTTAAAGTTTATGTCATTCAAACACCTCCCCCTCAAAAAGAAGGGGTAAAAATGTGGTTGAATTTTCCTCCCGAAAAATGGAACAGCCATTCAGGAAACTCTCGAAATTCCCGATGGCCAGCCCGCCCCTTATACAAAGACACATTATTTGTAGTAAATAAATACAGCCAACACATGTTCATTGTTTCAGACCTGATACAGATACAGTGAAATCTATATTTGGTCCTAGTTTAGCCCACCACATTTTTTAAACACATTTAAATGCATGATAACACTTTTTAAACAAATTATGACTGCATTAGAACACAAACAAACTCAAATATAAAATGTGTAGCGCATACTGCATGCATTTTAATGTCTGTTTGAGAGATGCATCTGCCTTTCAAAGGCGTGGCCTAGCATGGTGGCATGTGACACGGCGGGTCTGAGTGTGAGTGAACGGGCGTGATCTGCGGCCATCTGTGCGAGTGCGCTCATTGTGTTAATGTGTTTTAATGTTCTTGGCATTTAATAAATGAAAATAGCTGAAAAGTGCAATGGCAACTGTAGTCAGGTTTCCATCAAAATGTTTTGAAATTTTTATGCAAATTTTGTGAAAATGCGCAAAACGTTTATGACGCAAAATGCAGCCGTTTTTATCCATCTCAGGAGGGCGGCCATTTTGCCACTTGCTGTCGACTGAAGATGACATCACAGTTGCTCAGGTCTTAGGTGACAACCAATCACAGCTCAGCTTCAGAAAACAGGTGAGCTCTGATTGGTTGTTGCTTAAGCCCTGAGCAACATTGATGTCATCTTTAGTTGACAGCAAGTGGCAAAATGGCCGCCGCCGAGATGGATAAAAACAGCTGCATTTTGCTTCATAACTCTTATTACACATATGTAATCAGAATGTCATGTTTAGACTAGTGAGGTCACATATAACATATTATTGTCAAGACATGTTTAAGGTTAACTTCCACCTTCT
The DNA here is from genome assembly GCF_051991255.1 of Vanacampus margaritifer. Lineage (NCBI taxonomy): Eukaryota > Metazoa > Chordata > Actinopteri > Syngnathiformes > Syngnathidae > Vanacampus > Vanacampus margaritifer. Next base: position 14,418,115 of record NC_135438.1, read on the forward strand.
AAATGTCAGTGGGGACAGCGCATCTCTACGTGTGCCGTTTTCTCTCGCCTTCTTACCTGCTGGCTTTGAAGCCTTTGAGCTTCTGGACAAAGAAGCTTTCCAGAACCTCGGCACACTGGTAGAAGGGCGAGTCGCTGGGGTTGTAGTAGCGGCAGTTGTCGAAGATTTTGGTCATGTCCGCCACAAACTCTGTTAGCCTGACGTATTTGCGCTTCTGTAACCTCTCCTCCATGGTGGAAAGATCTGAGAAAAGAGCATTGAACAGACGCAAACTCAGGGTATTTGCAATGTGATTTTTGGATGTGGAAAAGAGTAACTGATGGGGATAGTTTAAAAAAAAAAGTGCTAATTGGCTTCATATATAACATGTCGGCGGATGAAACAGCTTCAGGGCTGTGCTTCAAGAAGCACATCAGACATGGTAACCTTCACAACCCCAACCCACCCATCCAGGAATCCAGGGTCGTGCGACTTACAGAAAATATCAAAGGACCTCCTTCTTCTCCATCATCAGATTTTACGGCGAAAGCTCCTAAACTTCAGCCTCACCGGCCAAATTTTCTCCCCCCTAAAAAAAACCCAACAGGGTCTTTTTCTTGTGGTGGCTGGACTTACAGGAGCGAAGTCTGTGTGGGAGGCTAGTCTCTTTTCCACCGGGAGTCTGGCAGAACCGAGCCAGCTCATTAACGGTTTGTTTGTGTAAACGTTGAAAAAGAGCCCGTTGACGCAAGTCTACATTTACATGGCTGGTTTGATCTGAGATGGAGGGCTTCCTCTCTGCAGGCCTCCGGGCAGCGGGAGGTTTTAATGTTTGAGCTGGTCAGACTGTGTCATTTCCAAAATGCCATAAAGTAGCTAGTGAATGAAAACAAGTGAAGAGGCCGTATCAGGTGGATGAATTCAACCTTGAGCACAAACCCCTTCAATTACGTTTTTTGCAACACTTTTAGTAGTAGAGTATTTCAAAAGTAGAGGCAACCTCACAAAGGGTACGAAAAAAGAATACAACAAGGGGTCCTTGGTTTATGACAGTTTTGTTTCTAAGGCAGCAACATATTCCAAATTTATATGCAAGTTGGAACATCATTAACCTAACCACTGACACAGTAAAAGTCATAATTATAGTAAATATTTGTATGGAAAACTGTTAAGAGGCCATAAATACAGGACAATTCTACATGACATCACATTTTTTCTGGGTGGCAAAAGAAAAAGTCAAGCATTCCACTGGCATAATTAGCAAACAAATCCTCACATGTAATTTGACCAAGGCACATTAATCGAGAAAACAGGTAAATGGCTTTGTTTAAAGATTTTATTCTTGCCCTTGTTTTGTTGTGTGATGTGTCAGTCAAAAAGAAGATGCTACGTGAGGTAAACTGCTTGGAAGAGAGTTCCAACGGTGGCCATAATTTCCATTTCAAAAGGCAAATTGATTAGAATAAGATGACATGGTGGAAATTCAGGCAAGGTTTGCATGATCAATGAGGTACTGGCTAATTAATTCAGCAGTTAGCAATATATTAACCCAAATATTAAAAAAAAAAAAAAAGAGGTCATTTTACAGCTGTAATTTTAATACCGAGACACAGCAATATTTTTGCTCACGATTATCATACAGTCATAATCTAATATCAGCCCATGCCTAGTAGATGTAGCCTAACAAATCATAATTTGTAAATGAGCCGAGCAGTGAGTGGTTCTTTTGTTGAATGAAACTTGAAAGTCTAACAGATTGCTAGATCTTAGTGAGTGTCTCTTACCTATGGGTTTGGGCCTGTTATTTAGTTTCATAACATTCACTAATTGTTTTTCAGGCAACTACCACAACACTAAGACACAGGCTTACTTTTAATGGCATTGGCCGGAATGCTTTGAAAAAGTAAACAAACATGTAGTAATTTCCGCAAAAATGAGCTGAAACTTTGAACATTGACTGATGATACTTGTGCACATGTAGAGATGGTCGTCACTGATATGTATTTTAGGTGGAAAAAAAAAATCAAATCTATTATGTGGGGTGAGATTGAAAGCTGGCCGATGAACAAAAACTGATGAATATTTCCATATGGAAAAGAAGATCAGGAATTTTTTTTTGCAAAAGACCCATGGACGTGCACTCACCCATTGGTTCCTTGATAACTTTATAGTAGTCAGGGGCGTCGTTTGTGTCTACTGGCTCTAGGAATGGCCACGCCATTTTGTGCGCCTGCAGAAGAGGGAGGGCCCAGAGGTAAGAAGAAAGACATTTGAGAAATCTAAAATCTGTCTGTGAAAGTGACATCGTGAACATATAGGTCAACATTGATGTGGGGAGGGGTGTTGGGGAGGAGACGAGAGAAGGGGGGGGGGGGTCAGTTCTGAGAGCAGGCAGTCATCCAACACGTGGCAAGCCATAAGATCGTCGACATAGAAAGCTTTTTGTTTGGTTGCTGTTCCACTTAGGAGGGACGTTGAGTGGCCCATTAATGACAACGCAACTTTTGCAAGAGTTATGCTCCTCAGAGAATAAACTACCTCAGTATATTATTTACTTTGCTAGTTTGATTTTAGTTTTTGCAGAAAATGAAAACCCTAGTGCCACAAAGTGAAATTCCTTTAGTCAGTCCGGTCCAGAGGTTTGGCACCCCGCGGTGCCAGAACCGCATGTGGCTCTTTCATCGCTCTGCTGTACCTAAATGTAGCTTTATATTTTTTCTATACATATATAGTATATATATATATATATATATATATATATATATATATATATATATATATATATATATACAGTATATATGTATATATATATCTACAATTCTAAATTATGGTGACTCTGCATTAGAAAATTAGGGTGATCAAATCAAATTCACCTGTAGACCATAAAAAAATAATTTAAAAAAAATTGCCAGACCCAGAAGCCTTACAACCCTCACGTGCAGACACTGTACGTTGAGGTTCATGAGCAAAAATCAAATTGACCTGGTAAAATAAATACTTTAATTGGCTATTATTAAATATAGATTTCAAGGCAAATTGTTCAGTGAAATAGTCCTTTAGCTTACTGCATGTTCCCGGACATGGAGATCACATTTTTGGTTTACTGCAGATGGATAATTGAAGTCTATAACTTCATAAATATGATTGAATATTGATAATTAATATTAGTAATCTTTTTTTTTCTCCTGAATTCAACATGTTTTTGTTGTGCGCAGCAATAAAATGTGGATTTTCTCTGTAGCAATTAATCTATTTCATAAATACAACAAACCACTTATTTAATGTTTTTAAGCATAGCATGCAGGTATAAAAAAAGAAAAAGGGTGAAAAAAAAGACATAGTAGGTGTTATTTTCTTTTTCTTTTTTATACCAATGCGGTTTGTGGCTCCTAGTGTTTTCTTTTCTGTGGGATATGAGTCCGAGTGGCTCTTTGAGTATTTACGGTTTAACCAACATTTTACAGAAAAATACACCCAAAAAGTCAACTCATTAGTAGACATCAGTATCTTGTGAGATTTTAGCTCATTGGAAATCATGGGATTAAAGCTTGGCTTGTTTTATTGTGGTGCCACCAATGAATGGTACTACTGATGACAAAAAGGAAAAGCGTTATGACCAAAAAGTAGGAAATGGAACAAAACTCTGTCTTGGCCACCCAATACCAAATAGCTAAAGGAACAACATGTTGAGATCATTATTGAAAGAAAAACAATGTACACCACTGCGTTTAGCTTGTATGCGAAGATACTCACATTCCAGGCAATACAAGCAACAACCTCCCTGTAAACCCATCACCATAAGAACGGCTTGTGTCCAACTCACCGTTAAGGATCGCAAGATTCTCCGTAGGCCCTCGTAGTCTTTTTCAGTGAGCGGCGTGAGGACCGTCATGGCGTCCTCCGTCGACTGGCAGTGCGGGCACACATATTCGTCTATGTGGTTGGCTTCGCTCTGCAGGATACCCACACAGCGACCGTGGTACCAGTTTTGACACCGGTCGCAACCAATGTAGAACCTGAGAGGGGAAAAGAAACACAAGGTGACCCTGATGTACTTTTATCAACACACAAGGGACACTATTTGTCCTGGAGCAGCACACTCCTCGAGTCTTGACAGTATTAAAACAAGCTGTGATCAAGTGGGCACACCACTTACTGGGATTCATCGTACGGTGTCTGACAGATGCAGTAGAGCTCCTCTTTGGTGGTCTTCCGACCTTGTTTACACTCCAAACATATGTAGTCGTCCATATCCTTGGCGGCTTTCTCCGTGATTCCCACACATTCGCCGTGATACCAGTTGGTGCACAAGTCGCAGCCAATGTAGAACCTTCAGAACCAGGATGAGGTTAATGATCACAGTATGAACGCTCACATACTAATGTTGTTGAAATGTTTTTTTTTTTTTTTTTAAATCATGCCTGCATGGCAGTTGATTTACTCAACAGATTTTAAAATCAAAATGTGATTTGTATCAGGATGATTAGAGCTTTTTTTTTAGCAGTCTGAAAGATTGGATAAGAGTTTTTTTTTTAAATTTTTTTTTTTTTTTTTTTTAAATAATTTAGTTTTCACTGTAGCACAGATTTTTTTTGGGTGTTATTGGCGTTCACTCGGTGCTATCGCTCAATGTATGTGCTCAAATGTGTTTGTATTGTTTATTGTTATTGCTCATTTAGCCATTTTCAGCGTAAAAAGTTAATATTTTGTCTATTTTTTATGTACAATTAAGACTTTTAAAAACACATTTTGCTACTTGCTGTCAACTGAAAATGACTCAAGTTTGAAAACGTCATATGATCAAACCCAGAAAACAGGTGAGCCGTGATCGGTCGCACCTGTGATGTCATTTTCAGCAAGTGGCAAAGTGTGTTTTAAAGGTTTTAATTGTACATGAAAAATAATGAAGTTATCAAATTAACTTTTTTTTAACTTTTCATTGCTGAAGTTGGCTAAATGAGTCAAGTATCCCTTTAAGTTCCAAAAACAAGATGTATTTATGTATTATTGTGCAAACATGACATGGCATTTCCAGAAACCTACAAATTGAACAATCAGATTGTTCCAATGTCATTCCTATGCATTTGAGGATTGCTATACGCTTGGATGCACTAAGCAGCCTTGCAGTCCTTTTCCTGGCAATCATAACAAACACCGAATGTGATTTCTGCACGCATTAACAATGCACCGAACAGTGTGGCTTTCATACTTGGTCTCATCATAAGGCGTCTTGCAGACACAGTAGAGTTTCGTGTCCTTCTTGGTGTCCTTGGTGCTGATGGTGGAGATCATCTTCTTCTTCTTGGACTTGGCTGATGTTACGCTCTCCCTCTCCTCGTCCCGTTTCCTTTTGTGTGAGGGTGTGACAGTGGTGGCGTGGTGCTGCTGAGCAGTTATGTTGTGGACGCGGGCTTGAGCGTGTTGTTGCTGGCTGCGAGAGGCAGCGGCGACAGCGGCAGCCTGGGCAGCTTTCTGTGCTGCCGCTTTCTCCTTCTCTCTCCGCATCCTCCACAGGTCCTTCTTTAGTTCCTCCTGAAGCGCAAACAGGTTACAACAGATAATCATTAAGCAGGAAGTGTTTCACACGTTTTAAATTTCCATGACCGGTATATACCTGTGCCTCTAGATGGAGCTCCTGATCAAGAAGCACACGCTTCTTCAAGATATCATTTTTTAGGAGCTCTTTGTGGCGGTAAAGAAGCGATGAGAGCTTGTTGGCGTTTGCCAACCTCTTCTTGGACTCCACCAACTCCTCCTTCTTCTTCCTCTTGGCCTCCTGCCTCTCATCTCTGTCTATCCGATCCAGGAGGAACTTCATGACCTGATTGCATACGATCATTCTGTACAAAAAAAACAACAACAAAATAAAATGGAAAGTTAAAAAAAGACTTTTGTGATAGATTGTAAGTAGACAGACAACAGTAGGCAGAAGAGGATATAGCATAGACTAGCATGAATGTAGCACAGCTAAAAACTGCTGTCAAGTCATTCTTCTTCAAACCACAAATAATTTGAGACTATATCAACAGCACCTCTGCTGTTGCAATTAGGAAGTGCTATCATTTTTCATTAATTTCTTCAACATGATCAAATCATCAACAACAAAAAATTCAATTAATCAGTTATTACGCTTATTTAAACGTTATTTATACGGTAAGCACAAAAAAAAACAGTTATAAAAAAATACAGAAAATACAATAAATTATATAACTAAATGAACAACAAAAAAAAAGCCTTAAAACAGTGCCAATCATCGTCTGGGCTATTGGATGTCCAGATGTCAAGTCAGTTTTTAGCTGTTCTGTGTTTATTTGTTCTTGACTTGTATGGGAGTGGAGTTGAGAGACATCCTGGGAGCTGAGAAATAGAGAGCCTCACTGCGTATGCAAACATGGGAAACGGGAACAGAAGGATAGGCCCTGCAGAGTTCCAATGTCTTAAGTGGGCTTCTTTATTGTGCATTAACTTCCTTTAATGAACAATAAAGATACGCTCTAAAATGACTGGGTTAAAAATGTATCAATATACTGTATTACAGTAAATGTGGATAATCTATGACCACGTCATTTGTATGTTCACTTGTGTCTGCCAACACTCGCGGCTAGGAGAGAAAATTGTCTGCTCAAGTGTGCAACTCAGCACCTTGTTGGCTGAGCTTTTGTGTGAACGGCACACAAACACACCCGTGTCTGACGGGGTCAAAGGCAGGCCAGGAATTGCAGCTGATGCGCATGCTGCAAAGGTGCCATAAACATGCAGCCAACCAGTACTACAACATATTCATACAATGTTCCAATTTTCCAAAGTATTGTGGGCATATGTTTCAAGATAGATGCTTTTGTTTGTCTGGTCTCTTCAGATCACTGATATAAATGTCAGGGGCTTTTGCCAATTGGTTTCCAAGATGAGAATAATTAAAGCAAAATTACTTTAGAAGGTGGTTCAACATTATTGAACAAGTAACAGTTTTTATGCATAATGGGGAAAAAGAAGAATGTGTCAACTAATGAAAAACTTGGGATAGCTCAAAAGTCTTGCAAAAAGAATGGGGGAAAACTTGACATTTGAAGATTTTTTTTTAATTCTCTAAAATGTGTGTGATTCATAGAGGCAATGGGTTCAATGTGAAAAAAAAAAAGTATTTGGGAAAATATCTATCAGGCAAATACATCATTAATGGAGAACCACTTGATACAGGATCCTCCAAAAGCTTCTCAAGGTCATATATAAAGCTGAATTTTGGAAACCCCTAACAAGGAGAAACGTTTGCAGTGGGCCCTAAAATTCATGATAACTAATTTCTAATTAAAAAAATATATAAATAAAGATTGTAAGGAGGTGGTAGAGTGACATTTTGGGCTTGGAATAATGGAGAGTGCGATTTTGGCCCCTTAAAGGTGACAGAATGTGTCAAAATGACCTCTGCAAAATATTTAGAGTTTAAAACTCAAGTTACAACGCATCAACCAATGCAGGAAAAAATGTTGAAGCTTTCGCTGCTAAGGGTAAAAAGAGTGTGTGTGTGGGGGGGGATCACAGTCTGGCCACCAACACCCAATGACCTCAATTCTACTGAGAATGTGTGGAGCAGCCTTAAAAATCTGAGGGTGGTCGCCACTAGATTACCACTAAACAGCCTATTTGTTTATGAAATGTGGTACATAATAATTTAGAAAACTGTATTTTGGATAAATTAGGGGGTGGGGGGGGGGAACCTTGTGAAATTGGTGTTCCCCCCTTCCCCAATAACCTCCTCCAATTATTATAGAAGCTAATATAATTGCTGATCAAAACATCTTATTTACAGTAATACAGTATGTATTGACGATTTAGAAACACAATGTACATGTGACTGTCATTAAAAATGTTTTGCAGGAAAAGCACAAGAAGGCGTCGCGACAAAATGGAAAACGGATGGAAAATAAGCAGAGACAGACTGCCAAAGGAGCTGCCGGGTCGAAGTCACGCTAGTCTGGCTTTGGTGTTTCGGGTCTATGTGAATGGGCACAGTGTTGACACAAACGTGTGTGTCAGAGTCAGAAAACGGTCAGGGTATCATCTAGCTACAACGTTAACATAGATGACAGGAAGGTCAAGCATGTATCTCTTAACATTCTCCCTTATGTTAAAGTCCTAACTGCAAACAGAATAAAACGACACTCTGGGTCTTCAGACATTTAACAGAGGAGACATAGTGATGTCATCCACATGCTGAGGCCATGGGAGGTAACATTTTGAAACTTAATGAACTGATTAGTGTTGCGCCATCACTTGTTGGGTTACATGGAGGCCACGCAGCTGTTTGTGGTTCCACACCCAAAAGTTCCCATGCTGTGCAGCACCTCTCAACACACTGTTGATCTGATCAAGAGGAAGGGACACACAAATGCACATGCCTACACACACACAGCTAACCTCTGATTCTCTTCTCTCTCCTCAGGTGTCAGAGTCTTCTTTTGCTTCAGATATTCGATGAAAGCGTTCTGCTTCATCACAACCTAAGAAAGACAATGTTTTGAATAAATGTGGAAGGACATAGCTAACTAGTAGCACCTTCTTAAGAAGTGAATTTGTTCCATGACCCAACTCAATTCACTGGAATATCAAATTAATTTGACACATTTAAAGGAACTCAAATGCTATTACTTCTTTCCAGTGCACCAAAAACAACACCATTTTTTTGGTTACATGCTTTTAAGAAAGTACACGACTGTATTGTATGAAAATATAATAAAAGCGCTTGCAAACAAATAAATTGGTTATTAAATTTAATTTGAAAACCTCGTAAGATGGGGCATCAAGATACTAAAAGCAAACTATATTAAATATTCCAAATAAATATCTTGCGTCAAGTGTAGAAAAACACCAGTCTGGATATGGCACAGCAAATTTGAGTCCTGTACACACTTTTTCAGATGAGATGCCTTCCTAAGCCCGCACCTGTTTCTGAATTTTGTCCTTCTGGCTGACAGAGTTGAGCGCTTGCTCTTTCTTGGCTTCTGCAGCTTGTTTCTTCTTCTGCTGTTGCTGCTCTCGGAGCTGCTGGATCCTCTGCAGTTGCTCCTGTACTGAAGCAGCCTGGATGGTCACAACGTTCCCGATCTGTGGCGACAACATTGTCAGATATGAAACTCCACTGAAAGCTAAATCAGTCAGCAAACAATTAATCAATGGCATAAAGGTCGATAAATATGGGGAGGATCAATTCAATATAATAAAAGTTTTAATTATCACTACCGACATTAAAAATGTAATGAACTACAAAGTTGCAGATGATTACAACACATCACATCTATTTGGATTTTTTTAATGCAATACAATACCCAAGTGAGTAGAAGAATAATTAGAGCATGGTTGCTGCGGCGAATTTTGTAAATTATAGTTTCATCAACCGTTCAACTTTTGCAAAGAATGTCATACATTAGTCTTTAAATTAATTAATTATTATATTATATATATATATATATATATATTATATAAAATTTAATTAATTAATTAATTAAATTATTTAAATTTTGTAACCAATTTGAACAGAGCAGTGATTCCAAACCACTGTTCTGCTGCACATTAGTAGCAGTGACTAGATTTAATTGCAGTCAATAAGGTTATCCCTTTCAAAAGCCAAATATTGGCAATATGCTGGTTTTGGGAAGCAGACTGGCTAAGCGATGTGCCTTTGTGGCAACCATACTGGATGGGGAAAATTCCCACCACTCAGATCAGCCGGAGCAAAACTGGAAATTAGGTTTGTTGACGCAAATCCATATTTGGGGGGTGTGAGGGATGAACAGTAACTCTGTTTAACTCATTCACTGCCATTGACGGCTATAGACATCAAAAATTATTTTTTTTTCCCACTTTTGTTAACAAGAGTACGAACGTAGAATTTTTTTTATTGTACATTTAGAACAGCTATAAAATGTGTGATTAATTGTGAGTTAACTCAAAGTCATGCAATTAATTACGCTTTTAATCGCCCGACGCTCCTAATTTTTTTTAAAATTGTAATTAATCACATGAATTCAATAGTTAACTCACGATTAATCATAAATTTGATATCTGTTCTAAATGTACAATAAAAACAAATTCTAGGTTTTTATACTCTTGTTAACAAAAGTGGAAAAAATGTTAAACCAATAGAAATTGTTCAAATTAATTTTTTATGTCAATCGCCGTCAATGGCAGTGAATGAGTTAAATATTATTTACAGTTTACATCAACATATGAGACACTGGAGATAAATTAATCAATTTTACTCATTAACTATTTATACTACTCATCTAAAAAAAGATACACTTATATTTAGACATAGTTTTATTCTTATATTTCACTTTCATAGCTGGAGGTTCCTTAGCACCCTCTATTGACAAGCCGCCAGTGAGCCATAGTAGGGTGATCGAGCTATACCAGCGACATACAGTGAAAGGTTGAACACTTAAAATGCTCTTTCACTAGATGACACAAGTTACAATTAATTTGTGTATACACCTGTTTCCACTTATATGCCAGAATAAGTCATGACTTCCTGTTAGTGACTCAGCTTTGTGTTCAATTAAACAGCCCTTACAACAACTACATTAATTGGTGATTAAATTGAGATGAGGTGCAAATTGGTGCGCTGCGACATGTTCCTCATGTGAGATACGTACGGTATGTGTCTTAGCTCAGTGAAGTTTGGCAAACATTGTACAGTATTAGTGTGATGGCCACTATTTGAAGGACTGCTGTAGTTTCTTGACTTATTTACCTCATAGTCTACACACAAAAATGTTTGATTCGGCAGGTTGATTGCGCTACCTGTCCTCCCTGAGATGAGGTGAGGCCGGTCTGCTGTATCTGAACAGGAAGCTGCAGTTTGAAGTGCTGTGGTAAAGATGTGCCACTCTGCTGAGCCTGCAGCTGTGCCAACACCTAAAAGCATCCACAGAGAAGAAACACTAATGTAAACAAATAGTGAAGCAAAGAATAGCATGAGAAATTGGCAACAGAAGGCATTGGGATTAATTATGTATATCTACAGTATGTCATCGTCTATCGGTCAATGATGAACATACACATACTGTGAATTATTAGGTTATTGAATGGGAATGGAGGAACTTTGCAATAACAATCAAAATCTGTTTGTAATCCTACCTGTACCTGCTGCTGCAGTCCAGACATGAGGATTTGGGGGTTTTGCTGCAATTGCAGCTGTGCAGTTCCACCCTGTGTTGTCACCTGCAGTGAGGTGGGAGATTGAATGGGCATGTGAGCCTGCGTCTGCGGGGGTAACTGGCCTTGTGGGGTGGATGCCGACGGGGTGCTGGTGGTAGCCATAGTAGCTGCCCCTGGCTGCACAGGAGCGGCTGCCTGTTGAGCAGGCTGGGCCGGCGTTTTCGTGGAGTCAGAATTGGGCTGGCTAGATGGTGTGGTGCCTGTAGAGATTTTGATCACAGCGTGAGAGAAAGCAAAATGACCATCCAAACGTGTTTTTTGTCATACCTGTGCTTGGTGTGGGTGTAGCAACTGCAGATGGGGGCGTGAATAAGAAGCGTTGCGTTTGGCCATTGGGCAGCGTCGCCTGCATGAGCTGCTGGCCGGGACCTGGAATGACCGTGACTCCATGAGGTATGACCTGAAGCTGGCCGGTGGTCTGACCTTGACCTTGAATCATCACGGTCAGAGCCTGGGGGGAGCCACCGACACCTGAGCCAGCCTGCTGCTTCTGTAGTGAGGCAAAGCAGAGGCACAATGTGTTAAGATTAAATCACATTTTTACTGTATATAAACATACACCCACACAGAAAACATGCAAACTCCCCACAAGGAAGACCGGAGCCCAGATTCAAACCCACGACCTCTGAACTGCAAGGCAGACGTGCTAATTAGTTGTCCACTGTTTCACCAGACAGACATACTGTACATTTTATGGTACAAAATGTAAACCTTGCTAGTTATATAAGCCCTATTAAATATTTATCATTCAAGCACCAATAAAAACTATTAAGCAAATGGGAACGCTGAGTACGGGTAGTCTAATATTCAGGTCGCTGACTGATTATTTTAGTAGCATGTCATGAGCAATGCTCACTAAACTGTGTTACCTGAGCAATCTGTGCGATGGTGAGTTTAACCTGGCCAGATGTCGTTCCAGCTGCAGCAGTGGTGTTTGGGCTCTGGCCAGTAACCGTGGCAAGAGGGCTGGCTCCAGAAACTGAGGTGGACACTGTCTGCCCTTGTAAGATCTTACTTACCACTTGTTGGCTAGCCTGACCTAAAAATGAAACAGGTGCTACATGTAATTTCTGCATTGCAAGTAAAATAATGCTAAGAACATAAGACTCAATATATACAAATATTTTAACACCAAGACAAGCTCCAAACAGCAAATTACCTTGCTGAACCACAAGTGGGGTTCTGAGAATTGTTTTTCCCATAGGTCCACCCTGCTGGAGTGGTGTTCGAATTGTTGCCATTCCAGGCCGGATCTGCTAACCGGGGTGGGGTGGGTCAGAGATTTTGGGTTAATCAACAATAAAATACTAATAACAAAAGCATACACTGTTGTTGCACCAGTGGTAATACACATTACATACAGAAAATAAGGTCTATTATAACAAACTATTAAATGAACAACCCTATAAATATAATTGTTAAAGGCAACAATCTTATATTAAAAAACATGAATATTGGAAGTGAAGCGTGGTTGTACCGGCTGCTGGGTGCCTGGGATATTGGGCCTGATGTTCACAGGAGTAGTGCGAGGCAATTTGATAAAGGTCTGAGCACTGCCTGTTGTACCGGAAGGGATGATACCCAACACCTTTTGCTGCACAGCACCTGATTTGGGGGTCAGAGGGTGTGGACATCAAGAGACAGCAGGAAAGCACAGGAACGCTACAAAACTATACCAAATGCATAAATCACACAAGTGCTTTTTATATGTAAAGAACGAAATAATAATCATAATGATAAAGTGGAAGCAAGAATTTTATGACAGAGTGGTATTTATCTTTAACAATTAATTGTAACGTCTGTTGTATTTGTGAAGATTCTGATTCATCCAGGTCAAAGTAATCTGCAAACTCAGAATTGAAGAATTTTTTTAAATTAAAACCGAAACGTCTTAAACCAAGAGTCATGTTGCCTTGATTCAACCTTCGCGGCTCAGTTGTATTGTTTCCTGTGTCCCATATAACGGCCGATTACAGTACAGCTAGGAAGAATTTTAGGTATTTATCTTCAATAGTGTTTACTAGTGAGCAAAACCATAGACAAGTAAGATTATTTTCCAATGAGAAAACATTCTATGTCCACATACGTACCCTCAAAAGGCTATAGTAAAGATGAAAAGTCACTAAAGATGAATGTTGCTTAGCTATAGCACATAACAACTGTCTTATTCACCACATGCCCCTATGCTTTTAAGGGAATCAAACCAGGAACCCTTCAGTCCACCGCTGTACCACTTGGGGAAAGGTTGCCCCCCATTTTCTGCTACTCAGCACACTTCCTACGAGTAAGGAAATGTTCACAGTGTAAATAGTCCCAATACAATACAATACTGTGAAGCAACAGCTGCACCTTACAAGTGAGAAGTTGTGCATTGACATGGCTCAATACATTATTTGTGGGTTCCTCTCTTTGCAAGATGGCCAACGTTTGATCACAGCAATGGTAAATATTAGTGGAGTAGGTAAACAAAATCTTCAAAGACTTGCTGAAAGCTTACTTGGGTTTCCCCCAACATATCTGAGCCCCCTCATAAATTATTCACAACTTTTTAAGCCTTCGTCCGACAAAGGGAGCGTTTCATATTTGCCGTGCGAGCACGTGAAGCTGATGGCTCAAACAGAAATCACACGAGTAACACTCTTCCTTTCCCTCAGATCCTGCTGTGGTTTTTTTAACCACAACCAGGCAGGTAAACCTTTACATCAAGCGTTTCCCTCTTCAAACAGGGACCTTAAACCTGGTTGTAAGACATGGGGAGTCTCTCCTCTGGTCACAGACATCAGACACAAATTTTTATGGACTGGATGTTGAAGGAGCTTGATGAATCGGGACTCCGAGGAGTTGGAGAGGTAGACTTTTATTCTAAAAGATGAAGGGGGGAAAACAAGAAAACTGAAATCCCGCAATAGAGAGTTACCTGTCTGGGAAGTAGACCTCAGGGGTAAGTAAACTTGTTTTCCTGCCTAACTTCCTTAAGCCCGTCCAAAACAAACATTGTGCCCCGTAGTCATGCTGGGCAAATAGACATGTCCATTAAATGGTCACACTCCACCTGAAATTGATGTTTCTCCTTTAGGATTACTTCAAAAAGGTAAGAAAAATCACTTTCATTTTCGTGTATGAAGAGTGCAATGTTTTATCTACACAGGTTTCTAATATGGTCATGAAAATGCATCCCCTTTGAACCTCTACAACTAGTCCATCTTTGAACTTGTGGAGAAGAAGTTGTATTTGCATGTTTTACTCTTGAGAATCTGACATTGCACAACACCCCATTAGTTGCGCTTTTTTTATGCACAAAAATCCACCAACCAGTAAAAGACCATGCCACAATACTGTACAACAGCCTGACATTACCAAAAGTTGAAAAAAAGCTTACGAAGAGCTAAACTCTAGTTAAGATTAAAAGACCCAGACTAAACAAGTGCAGCATCCTTAAACAATCAAACCAAAATAACTAACTTCCACGATATTACTGTGCTGCCAGGCCCCAACCAGACATGTGGATGACCCATGCCAAAGTAAGCTGGTGACTCAATGGGCGGGTGGACACTAAGGGAACACCACGATGGCGTTGGTGCGCACAACACAAGTGAATGAATAGCTACATTGGAAAATTTTCAATTTTGCCACAAATTACACCACATAAATAACTTTTCACCTCTTTGTCTGTCTTTTTAGGTGTGAGGTAATAAAGGCTGGTGTACCTCCTTGTGAAGTTGCCATGTTGACTGTGATGAGCTTGCTGTTGGCTGGAAGAGGCAGCTTGGTGGTCACGACTTTCCCACCCACCGTGGTTCCTGTAATTTGAAATGTGTGCCCACCAGTCGTGGTCACCGTATTCTCTGTGGAAGCAGACACATAAAAATCAGCAAACATCATATTGTAATGACTACATGCATGACTCCAATGGTAGCATGACTTGTAAAGGTAGAATAAACACATTAACTAATTTGCTCCCAAAAACATATTAAAGCGTTCTATTTTAAATAATGGCGTGTTCCTAAAAACACATTAATACGTTTTTTTTCCAATGCTAGAGCACACAGAAGGCTTTGATGCAGCCTCTGACCCGAAGAGGTCGCTCAAAGCAATGGTAGTTATTACAAAAAACGGCCAGCAGGTGGCAGCAGAGTATAAGAGATCAACCAGGGCCCATGTTGCAACAAGCTCTTTTCCCCAGTGTTTTCAACACGATTGTGCAAAATCTGTCAAAATCCAGTAAAACCACTAGGAGCGAAGAGGGTTGCTTAAGTGAAAATGGCTGGGAGAGAATGAGTTAACAATAATGATGTAAAGCATTGAAAATATTATTCAGTAAGCACTGTCTTGCTCATAATAACTCATTTTAAATGTACATGCATTAGTAGCACTTTCTACTAAATTCAAATGTTTTTAATACTTTTGAAGCAGTACCTGGTGAGTTTTGACTTTGCTTGATCCACGTGGCAAACGACTGCTGGAAGTTCTTGGTCTGCTGATATTTGACAGGCGTGCCTATCTTTGAGGACAGTACCACCTTGGCGCTAGGAGTTCCCTGGCCTGACAGTGAAGCCACCATGACCTTAGGTGTCACGGCGGGTATTGCGGGAGTCCCTGTTGGAGTGACCGTGACCGAGCCTGGTTTCTGCTCCTGACGTTTCTGAAAGTATAAAAATGTATATATGACCAGAAGACAAGAACAGGGTAATGGATGAGCTGAATAAAATCAATTATAATCCTCTAATGAAAGACAAAACCCAAAAGGTTCATATAATAAGGTCAGCTCAAGTGATTGAATTAATCCAACCAATCACCTGGGTCTGCACATACGATAGCAGTAATAAAATCCCTCTCACCTTGGCTTGTTCAGCTGCCTGAGCTTTCTCTTTCTCAACCCTAAGTAGAAGAAATGATAAACATTTTCAAAGACCATGTGTGATTTTCTAACGAGTTGTTAAGAGTTTAACAGCATTTATTACACCAGTGACACAATGAAATACGCATATTATTCTGACCGCTCCGAGAAAGCTCTGATCTCCCAGAGGTCTAGCTCCTCCTCTGCAACCCAAGTCTCGATCACCACGGGGCCCGTCTGCTTGGGAGGTTCGGGTTTCTTGGGACGCAAGGCACTGGAGCGCAGACCTTTCCTCTGTGGGGTGTGCGTTTCTGTAATGGTGGACACGTTGAAATTTGTTGGGGTTTAGCTGCTGATTAATTATACAAACACATTATGGCTTTTTATACTCTCTCGGAACTAGTCTATAAAGACTGCCTGGAATAAAAGAGCATCCGGTATTTACCTTTGGGTGTCTCAGGAGTTCCCAGGGGGCAGATAATTTTGCGGATGCAGTACTCTGAGCGAATGCCGTAGGGCCCCACGTCACGCCGTTTGATGATCTCTGTGGTGGTGATTTCTGTGTCTGACGTCTCTGTGGTAATGAGTGGGGATAGGGCTGGGTTGGTATGACGATGAGGAGGAGAGCCCGAAAAATGGAGGAAATGATCTCCAACATAACACCTGTGTCAGCCACAGGAAATGGATGTTTGTATTTCACTCTGTGTTTCTTTTGTCTTAACGTAGGAACGCAAGACATCAAAAGTGTCAGCATACATGCAGACAAACCTTATTTCTGGGTTTTTGGCAGTGGTAAAAATCTAGGTGAACATCTCAAAATGTCATAAAGCATAACGTTATAAAAAAACATCATCACTTAACATTTGACTACTCCAGGAAAGAAACCTAAGTGGTTATTTGGGGTGGGGGTGGGGATTGCGTTACCTGTTCGTGTAGTACCGACAGCCGCGGATGGCTTCACGGCCATGTCGTCCCATCTCAAACAGGCCCAGAGCAGTCGAAGCATCAGACTCACACCAGCCAAAGTGTTCACTGTTTGCAAGCGATACCTGTATACATAAAGTTAAGTATTAGATAAGATCAGCAGTTATTGCACTTACAGTTACAACCACTCTCCAATTATACAGATTACAAAATGTTACTGCAAAATACAAATACAATGCTTGCTAGTGAAAAGTCAGCAAAACTATTGGTAAGATCAGGCGGCTGTGCAGTTGGATCTAGGATTCAGATGGTTCATTAGTGTGGCATGACAGCAGGACTGCTAGTGACTCACTCTGTTTCAGAATGCAGACAACAGCACAATTGTGGAATAAGAGGAGGCAGCGTAAAAAAAAAAGCAGAATGATGTTTGGTTCATGTTTTTGTGTAACTATTTCCATTTTGTAAATGGAACAACCAATGCCCACTTCTTACAGTAAATTAATTTCACAAGCTTGTTTAGTATGTGGGAAACGGATATTGTAGGCCACAGAGGCTGTTGACAAATGGAACACACACATCTTAAATTTTAAAGCTAAGCCATTTGGTTCTATTTAAACACTTGTCATCACTCAATTCATCATTTTCTAAAATCATAGTGTGCATATTTCCTTGCCCATGTGTAAGCTTAGCAAGCAAATAATACAGTCTCTGGAGTCATACAGGTGCCAGCAGAAAAATAGGGATCGGCAAAAAGCGGGATCGGCTAGTTAAGTCTTTTTAAAAGATAGGGGATCGGATGGAAAATTGTGAGCAGTGCACCTCTAGAAGTGAATCATAAAAGATTGCAAACAAAAGCCACGTTATAACTTAAAATTGTATAAAATATAAAGTTAACAGCGAATCCTAGCCTAGATTTTGTATTCTTTTTTGAATGAAAATTAAATACTTTTTGATCAAGGGACTAAAAAGACAATTTCTTGGAACTTCTGAGCAATGTCTGTTTGACTAATGAAATATGTAGTGCTTTAAAAAAATTATTAGGCAAAGCTTTGACTTTTTGGGGTTAAGTGGGATCATTTTTGCAGCCAAAGTACAGTAATTTCTGGACTACAATGCGCACCTGACTATAAGCCGCGCTAGCTAAATTTGGGGAATACTCAGTTTGTTACACATATAAGCCATACCCATAGGGTCGAATGCAAGTGAAAAAAGTAGCGACTTGTAGTCCAGAAATTACTGTAGACTTTTTTTCTGCTATTAGAATTGTTAAAATGTATTTTGTGTTTTGTCGAAGAGTAAAATGACAAGTTCCAGGGTGGGTCAAAATTGAGAGACCTTACTTACCTCCAGGTGATGCCAAATGTGGGCCTGGGGGAAGGATACGGCCAAATATCCTGGGCTGGCTTGGCGTTATAGTTATAGATGGCCACCTCCCGGAATCCTCCCCGCCTTGCCAGCACCTTCAAGCTGTCGTGCGGCAACACAAAAATGCTCTTGCGGTTGCTCTTGGTGAGAAACTTGCGATAAGAAGGAAGCGCCGTGTCCGATCGCACCTTCTTCGTGCGGGAGAATTTGCGGAGGCGTACTCGGCCCCTGGTTGAGTCGTCATGAAATATATCTACAGAAGCTGTACCACTGGTATTAGTTGTTGATTTACTGATAGAGGATGACAGGGTTGTCTCCTTTTGTTGTGTTATTATGTCACTCTGGCTGTCTTCTGACGGACTAGAGGAAGAGATTTTGGTCACGGTTGTTTTGGTCATGGTAGTGAGGGTGGACACTGCGCTTTCTGTTGTGGTGCTTGTGGAGGTGAAGAGCGTCTTCAACGGTATCGTCTCTCGCTCACTGTTCTCTCCAAACTCATCACTTAAACTGGACTCTTCTGTTGAAGGTATAGGCGAGGGTGCCATTCTGATGATCTTGACTACAGGGTTGCATTTATTGCCTATTAAGCTGTTGTGCTGCCGAGAGTCCAGGGTGTGAGCTTCAAATGGACCGATGTTGTTTTCCAGCTTTGATATTTTCACAGGAGGTTTGTAATCCTGATCCGATGTCATTATGTTGCTCTCGAATGTTTCTGCAGGGGTCGGCTCCTTTTCTACAGCATGCATACTTTTGTTCATAAGAGCCAAATCTCCATTTACCAATGGCTTTTGTGTGCTTATGTTCTGGGAAATACTTTCATCTTCGACTTGACCAATGCTGTTCACCTTGGTTTCGTTAGTTAGCACACCATTATTTTCACTTACCACAGAGTTACTCACACTGACATCACCCCCTAAACCATCTTTACCATTTATATGAGGAAGAGAAGAATTTGAAACAGGAGAACTGGAGCCTTCGGCATCTTTCATATTTTCCAGGTTTTCATCATGTCGCATCCCGTTTGTCTCAGTGGCTAACTCCACTGAGCTAAATGTCTCTGGATTTTGTTGTGATGGATTTGGAAGAGATGTATTCTCACTATTTATTTGCTCAACAACTTTTGTGATCGTCCTGACTGAGCCCGTCTTTCTACCCGAGTCCACATTAGGGACCTCAGATCCTATATTTTCGATAAATCCTTCGTTGCTAGCGTTTAAACAAGCATTGTCTATTTGTTGCGCCGAAGAGCAATCTTTTGGCCCCATAGTCCTTTCTATGGAATCAACCTTTAATTCCGGGGACACCGTGATGGTTTGGTTTTGTGGTGAAGACGAGTCTCTTTCTGCATCTGAACTGCAACTGTCTTTGGATGTTGAGTTAGAAACGGAAGAAAGGCGAGCATCTATGTCTTCTGTAGTTTTCGAGACTACAACCTGACTGTCGCCTTGAACTCCTCCAACATCTGCACGGCCAGAAGTTCGAATTGTGCAAGAGTGTTGCTCGTCTTTGAGCTGTGTCTGAGCCAGAGTCTGGGGCTTAAGTGGTGACCGTGGTCGTACGGGTGTGCCCAGAGGTGGTGTTCTAGAGGAGGGGGGTGAAAGAGGTGGAGTGGTCTTGGGTTTGGATGGAGACTCGTGTTGTTTTGTCTTTTCTTCAATCGCGTGCTGCTTCACTCGCCGCTCCAGCAAGATGTCAAGTTTGGAGGACTTGACCTTCTTCTTGTAAGCAATGCGGGTGAGGAAGCCTTTACTGACGTCCACCACGTCATAGTTAAAAGGACGAAGGGGGTCATCGGTAAGCTCCTCCTTCACACATTCTTCCTTAATACTGGACTCTGGAGAAAAAAAAGAAAGTACAAACAATAGTCTATTGGTCCTACACTTTCTGTCATATTTAAACAATCAAAGACATTGAAGTTAAAACAGTTTTCTCACAGACAATTAATGACCAAAAATAATTGAATTGTCATTTTCTTACTTTGCTCATCATCTGATTTTAGTTTAGAGTAATCCAGCTCCATCTTGGATTGTGAGTTGTCAGCAGGCAGTTCTTCAGACGCTTCCATTTCACAGCCAGCTTCTTTTTTCCCCTCTTCTATTTTTTCACTAGACTCCAAAACTTCATCTAACACCTGATTGTCTTGGGCAGGTTTGGTGGGTGTAGATGATTCCTTATCTGTTGTATCGCTGCTTATGCAAGAGACTCCCTGAGCTTCAGGTGCTTGGACACTAGGTCGTCGACTCAAGTCCAGAAGGGTGCACTTCAGGCCAAGTTTGGCATCTTTGGAATAGAAAAAAATTGTACATTGAAGTACATTCAAAACAAAAATAAAACTTGTCAACCAAATGATTGCAACCCACATTTTAATAAGGTATGTAAGCATATATTCATAAATGAATTACATAAATAAAAAAGGAAAAAAACTATTGGCACAACATCAACAAAGGTCAATGTACTTCTCATCCTGTGGCTATACATCACCATATAATGACCTTGCGGCAAAGCAGAGATTGTGGAGTATTATACTTCAGCATCCAGACATCATGCACAGAAAGAGCAGGGTCCGACAATGGCGGCCCGCAGGCCCCGGGCCTTACACATACTGACCTGACTGGGCCATTACACAATTCATAAATAAATACCATGAAGGCAACACATTCTTGCTTTTAGCCCAAATATTACATTTTATTATGGTATATTTTGATATAAAATATAGCATTTTATACTGAGCTATTTATTACTGAGCTACAAAAAAAGCAAAATAAATAACTAATAACTATACAAAAAAAAAAGAAAAAAGAAATAATACTCGAAACTTGTTGTATTATATCATGAATGTGTGTATATGGGGCGAGTACCACCACATCCTAGCTCAAAAAGGCTTAATGTGGGAAGGACCCTTAGCTAATATTTGCATGCATTTCTTTCTCATTTCTTGCTTGTTTGCAAATGTCAAAGTTTTACAGCAATGATAAATCTGCTTAAGTAAAAATACTACCCCTGCCTCATGCTTCCTGCTTTTGCCAGTGGAAAAGGACAAATAGTGAGTAAAGCTAAGAAGGTACTGTGCAGTGGAAAATGGATGATACATGTAAGATTACAAAGCCAAACAATCCTCTGTCTTAAAACCAAGGTAAAATAATTAAACCCGCCCCAACTCGTGAATCATTGTTTTTCCTGACCTTCAAGTTCTTTGCGGTAGTTGGCATTAGTGTTGCCAGGAAGTCTTGGGAGAAACCTCTTGACATAGGTTTTACTTATCCAACTCCAGCCGCCATAGCCAGTAACACGATACTCCTCGCCTTTCTGTTTCCACACCTTCAAGGAGGACAGAAAGAGGATGAATGAGGAGGAGCACAAACAAAGGATGTTTGTTTGCTGACCACCAACTGCTGAGGGCACGACTCGTCGACTCCTATTAGAGCTCAACTATCAGTGATGGTCACAGACCACAAGAATGTACATCCACCACCATTTAAGAGCTTTCAGTTCAACAAAAGTCATTATACTGAGCATGGGAGTCAAGTCCAGCAGACACAACACAAAATATGACATTTATTATAAACTATACAAAATCCATTCAGGTTCCTGTAAATGTGACCTACCTGGTGTTTAATTGGAAACGTGTATTTGACCCACGTGGCCTGTTGCATCGTCTCCTCTTCCTCCAGCTTCCTCTCTCTTTTCTTGACTTTCTCTTTCTCCTCACGCTCCATGGAAGTCATGCGGTTTAACCTAGAAAACGTTTTGAATTGTTTCAACAAAATATGAACATATGATAAGTAGATTGGTTGATATAAACTCTGTCCTGATCCCTGTGATTTGTATGTGCTCTTCCAGTCTTCCCAATGCAATGATTAATGGAAACGAGGAATGTTCAATACCATGTTTTTTTCAGGCCGATACCAGTACGTGTACTCAAAAGTTCAGTTGTCACTGATACTGAGACCAACTAAAGATATCACTAGTACTTTGATACATAGAAGCTCCCAATTCTCTTAATTTCCAGTTCCTGAGCAAACGGCCTTAAGACCGATACCAGAATCGTTTGCTGTCGCGAATATTGATACCTTGATAGCCCAATACTGATACATAGTATCGGTACTCGACCATCCCTAATGGAAACCTTCATCCAATTTCTTGAAACACCTCAATATCGTAATGTCAGCCACTAAAAAGATGTTTACTTAACGACTGTGAAAAAATTGTTTCTATAAATTGTTACTTTTTTTTCTGATGGGAAAGTGAGGCTGTCTTAAGTGGATGACGGGCAACTGTGTGACAAAAAAATAGGACCTTTTTAGTGCTGTATAACAAACAGTATTACTGAAAACATTTTGAGTAATGGGCAGAATATGAGAAATGCCTCTCAGTAGTCAGGATATATCAGGATCCGTGTTTGATGTGGGATTGCTCAGACTCATTTTCAGGTTCCAACTCCGAAATGTTGGCTTCTTTAAAAGGGTTGTTGTGCTGAAGCAGTGGTCACTGAGAGCCATAAGTGGGTGGTACTAGTAGTGGACCTGCAGTCTAAATATTATTCCTTGGGGGTGGGCCTTTTGATTTGATCTGGTCAGGATCCCCACTTCCCACTGAAATGGTCTGACTGACTACACGCTTCCTTTGTTCATGCACTGAATGCTTGTTTCAATATATCAATGTGTGTAACTACGGTGTTTTTATTTTAACTGAAAATGTAAAAGTGCTGCAGTTGATATGAAATTACACCAAGTGTGTACATACATATACTTTAGGTCCATTCATTACTTTCCCTTTAAATTCTTCACCAAGTCAGCTAACTGTGCGGATAACAGTAACTTTTTCTCTGAAAATACCTCAATCTATTCTGCTCAAACGGTGATAGGCCGTTTTGTGTACCTGGTGTGGCCAAGTGAGTCCTTCCAGACTGGCATGGTTGCCACAGGCTTGATGGCACACTCCATGATGGCCAGAGCAAGGGCAAACTCTCTGGCCTTACTGCACATCTGCACTGCTTTGATCCAGTTAGTCCTACAAAACAAACCATTTCTAAACGTCTTTCTTTACGTTTTTATTGTTTTGGTTTGCTACACGATGGCAGCATGATGCGCCATACCTGTGTGAGGCCCAGTTATGGTGCATGAATGGACATGGAACATTGTTCTCCAGCTGGATGATGGTGAGCCTTATTGTAGAGATGGTGATAAGCTTGGAACCGTGGATGGAGCCGTTCCACTTGAATTCCCCTGCTGGGGTCATGCAGAACTTGTGGGAGAGATGCCGCCTTTTGTCGTGATCCTAGTGAACATGAATGTTGAAATCGTACGTGAAGTTATGGGGATGTTCAAGTTGTGTTGTGTGAGTGCTACTTGCCTCTCTGTGTTGGTGCTTGTTGAGGGCCAGCGTGTTTGTGCTGTACTGGTTATGATACACACGATATTTGCCCTCCTGGCCGAGCTTGAAGTATTGGCAAAGCGTCCCCTTCATCACCACATCCTTGCTCCGTGTGCTGACACGGGTGACATCACCTTGTGCGTTTACTACTAGAATCTATAGATGGAGCAAGACAGTTTAAGATTGTTAAAAGTTTGATATCTTAAATAAAACATCAACACAGCATGCTTAAAATCACTCCACGTATTTTGATATTCAACCCCCAAAGATGTATTAAAAATTCATTTTAATCAGTGTCGTTCATGTCTCACCTCTTTTCCTTCCTTGAAGCCCCTGTTGGCTTCATGAAGGGCAGCAGCCACTTGCTGGCTCTTCAGCTGGCTCAACTTGCTTTCTGGATTTCTCAGGCGGGTGACCATGCGAGTTGCAGATGACTTCTTACCAACAAGACACTCACCGTTGGTGGAATCTTTACCATCTCCTGCAAATGGTACATATCAGGTTTAGTCACAGAAACAAAGATAAAGAGTAAGCAATTCACACCCAGATGTTCAATAGTCACACACAATGGAATTCTCTAGAAAGCACATTGTGTCTGACCTGTGTCTTCAAAGCTTGCCAGGGATGACTGGGAGGACTTGTCAGCCAGGTCAGGAGGTTCAGGGCCCCTGGGTGGGACCATGATGCCCATGCTGCTATTACTGTTGTCTTCAATCATCTGGTTGGGATGGCTCAGACTTGGGACCCCATCACCACTAACAGGAACACAGTCTGATGATGATGGGTGTTCCGCTGTAGTGTGGAGAAAAAAACCCAGGAGTGAAGTCGCTGCTTTCACAAAGTTAGTTTTGATTGAAGTGACCTGCCAGCCTTGATTGCCATGACGGCACTTTAAAAAGACAAGCTGAGTCAAAGTTCTGGCCAATATATGGGGACCTCTTGCTAGAGCTGTTTCGCAGCCTGCAATCCTCTCTAAACTAAGGCTGTGGCTCCCTCTGTCGGCCAACAGGAGTACATGCAAGCACTCACAGGGAACACTGACAATGACCAAAACCAATCCATATTATTTGCTTAAAATGGACATGTCACCTGGAGAAGAAACAAAGAGTTAACCCTTTAGAATAGCAGGTAAAGCTCCCCTGCACTCAGACTAGGGTCTGTAGGCTCCAGTAGGAACAGCTAACTAGGGCTGATACTAAAGATTATAATTAATAGTTGATGGTCCATTATTTTGTCATTTAATTGAATAATCAAATTTCGAATATTGCTATAACTACACTAATGTTAACAATTGCACTAATCTGCTTGCAACTAACAAAAATTATTGAGTTTTGTTGTTAAAGTTTACGCATGTATTTAGTGACTGTTCAGGGACGGGGAGGGAGTGCCGCCCGCCAGGCCTACAAAGCATGGGGAAAAAAACAATCAGCAATACTTTTCACAAAACATTGAGACATGATCAATTGAGAATAATTACCTCCAGTTTTGACATCATCATGTTTCCCTTCCTCTGCCTCTTCTTTTGTCTCCTTGTCTTCCTCCTTGGTCGCCTCATCATTAACACTGACAACCAGTTGTCCTTCACCATCAATCGGCTTGGCTTCTTCAGTACCAACTTTCTCCACATCCACGTCCTCCTTTTCCTGCTCCAGACGAGCTTTAAGGGCCTCCTCAGCCGCTTGCCTTTTCACCTCCTCGAGCTCTTCCTCCTTCTTGGCTCGCACACGCTCCAGGATTTCCTCTGGACGACACAGAGGGAAAATGAAGAGTCACTGGCAAAGCATCAATTCAGTCAATTAAGATTTCTTTTTAATCATAATCTTCCTCAGTGGTCGGTAACATATGCAGGGAATTTGTTTCCCGTTTCCAATAATGTCTAGTATAACTAAATTTACAACAACAACAATAATAATAATAATACAAAAAATGATTTGTTTCAAATTCGGAAAAAAAGCAGATCATGTCGCCTCAAGGAAGAATTAAGATGGCGCTCATTACCATTGGCAACAGTGAGGAAACACCTGTTGTTTCCCCTCGCCTTGTTTGTTAGGTCCTCTGTGATGTCCATGTGTGTGTGAACCTCATCCCGAATTTCTTCGAGGGCAGTATAGAGGTCGACCTCCCAGTAATCCTTATCCAAGCACTCGATGAGCTCACCGAGCTGGACCTGGCACAAACAGAGAGGGAAAGACTCCATGTAAAAGATGAGATACAGCACCAAAGACTTTTGAAGCATGTAAGGAAGTAAAATACTGTAATATGATCAAATAATTGAAGAGCAGACAGCGGAAGTGACAAATATGGATGACTTACCTTAGTACTGTAGTACCAGATTGTTTTATTCTCTTGTTCACCATCTTCTTCTCTGTAGGGGATAAAGGGAAGGACACACGGGAGATTATTTTTGTAATTACATGGGGAGATATATCAAATTAGAAAGGGATGGGGTAGGCTTCAATTGGGAGAAACATGCAGAAAATAAGATGTGTGATGTGATTGTTGTAATTCATCTGCTTGAGAGTGGTGAACAGGAAGAGGAGTCAGCATCAACTTTTTTTTAATTTTTTTTTTTAAGTGTTCCAAATTCAAATTCAAATTTTGGTGCAGTACACATTCTGATTTGGATGCAGGTTGAATCCATCAACAAAAGCCTGGCGGTCCGCCACAAGGGGAAAAACCCGAAAAGCCATTTCAAATATACATACTGTGGATAACAGCAACGTTAGTTATCTCTATTCACACACTTTGCGCCTACACCCAAATTAACCAAACTTTGTTCTGTGCGGGTATTCTGCATGCACATTCAGCCCCCGGGGATGAAGAATGAAGGAAGCCACTTTGCTGTGCAGCTCCAAGCTTAGGAAGATGGTGAGGGAAGAGAAAGAAGTGCTGCGAAAACGCTGAGCCACCCGGCTCCTTAAATCTTGTATTGCTCAGGTGATCCATACCCAATGATTTATGAAGCAGGCGCTTGGCTGCTGCAGCGCCAGCACACACTCACCATCTGTGTCTGTTTAATGTCAAGCTGCTATCCTGCCAGCTTAGTGGACGGATGGGCTATGATCTACCTTTAAATCACAACCAGTGAACGGTATCAACAATAGGAGGCTTTATACTATTAATAAAGCATGGAGGCTGCAGTCATGTTGCATTTTACATCAAACAACTATTCTAACCTCCTTGACAAAAGAACCCAATAAACTAGAAATGCATGTTTGTAGATGAACATAAAGAATTCCAATGGCCATCCTATAACTGTTTGTTACTGAAATGTGTTTGTTGCTTAACAACAACCTGATTACAATCAGAACAGAAGCTCAGCTCAAATGTTACTGTTGTCATCTTTTGAATGACAATAACCTAAAAAGGGTACAAAACTAACTTCACTGCAATTTAAGAAAGTGATATCTGTGTAGATTTAAATATCAAGTAGGCCAAAGACAAAAAAAGTAAACATGATCCAAATAACACTGACCTATTTTCTGCACACACAAAAATCTCCGCAGTCAATTAATCAATGTATGCTGCGTTGGGATGTGATCATGCAATAATGTAATGCAACCCACACAATTCAAAAATGTTCCACTGAAGATTAACAAATCCAAAGTTACTATATTAGTACACTTAATACAAATATTTGTAACTCTTGCACATTGTCTCAACACATGAATAAACTAGAATGGCGCTATAAAGAAAAATACTTAGTAACATCAGCATCAAAAAGTACCCTGTGGTCTATGGTGGGCTAGAGCCAACAGTGAATATTGTTGGGCTAATAGCATAATTGTCCAGGTCAATTTGGAAAAAAAATTGAAAACAAGAAGAAAAAAACAACAAACAAAAAGAAGCCAGTTGCATCAATTCAACCTTTGCCGATGACTATGACTTTGATGACAGAAATTCTACACAAACATACAGAAAAACTGTTATGAATGTAGTAACAAAAACCAAGACTAAGAAAAGCAGTGCTCGGAGTCGTGCACAAAATCCGCGTTGTTCCCAAATCGTGCTGACGGCAGCGAGCGTGTACCGTAAAACTTGCACTTCTAATTACAGATTTTTTTTCTTATCAGCTTAAAATGGCTTACTTTAACTAGAATCCCACTTAATCATCAGTGCTGACTCGAATTACGATAACATTTTGTCATAAAAAGGGAATGCCAGATCAGAATTTTCAGATTCGAGTCATACAAAATCATTGAACATTGCCGCATGAACTCCATTTCAGAAGGTGGCAGTGTGTAGTGCACCAAACGTATTTGTCAACCCCAAAAATAATGTAGAAAATTTTGAAGAGTAAAAAAAGAAAAAAAGATGTAGTCATGGCAACTAATGTGTAACAAAGGGACTGTCTTCCCAGCTAGCTTGCTAGTTTAGCATGTGGCATCTGCCACAGCAAGGATTTACTATTTACAGCACTACAAGGTGCAATAGCCAACCATGATTGTACCTTTGGCCACAATGCGACGCGGGATTCTAGTTAAGGTAAACCATTTCAAACTAAAAAAGAAAAAAATCCGTAGTTAGAAGCGGCATCAAATCCACCCGGAACTCGTTCACTGTTGTCAACCGATAAGGAAAGGGGAATTTTGAGTGCGAGTCAGAGCTCCATACATCCATCTTCTACCGCTTATCCGAGGTCGGTTCGCGGGGCAGCAGCTTTAGGAGCGATGCCCAGACTTCCCTTTCCCCAGCCACTTCAACTAGCTCCTCCGGCGGGATCCCAAGGCGTTCCCGGGCCAGCCGAGAGACATAGTCTCTCCAGCGTGTCCTGGGTCGTCCCTGGGGCCTCCCGCCGGTGGGACAGGCCCGGAACACCTCTTCAGGAGGCATCCGAATTAGATGCCCGAGCCACCTCAGCTGGCTCCTCTCAACGTGGAGGAGCAGCGGCTCAACTCCGAGTTCCTCCCGGATGACCATGCTTCTCACCCTATCTCTAAGGGAGAGCCCGGACACCCTGCGGAGGAAACTCATTTTGGCCGCTTGTATCCCGGGATCTTGTTCTTTCGGTCACAACCCACAGTTCGTGACCATAGGTGAGGGTAGGAACGTAGATCGATTGGTAAACCACGACAGACTGATACAGAGTCCGCATCACTGCAGACGCAGCACCGATCCGCCTGTCGATCTCCAGCTCCATCCTGCCCTCACTTGTGAATAAGACCCCAAGATACTTAAACTCCTCCACTTGGGGAAGGATCTCATCCCTGACCCGGAGAGAGCACGCCACCTTTTTCTGACTGAGGACCATGGTCTCGGATTTGGAGGTGCTGATTTTCCAAGCTCTAATTTTGATTGTCCATCCCTGGTCTAGACAGTACCCTTTGTTGGTACAGATTTGTCTATAAAGCGCACATAATATGTAACGTGTGATACATATTTGCCTTCAAATCTTACAGATTCTAAGTGTCAGTGAGAGCGCTGCCCTAGTGACAACCCACTGGACCCATAAGATACAAATTTATATTGAGTGTAGATGGCTTATCCTGTCATTTTTGTGGTCACGTAATTTTACAGCACAAGTCATGTTGCGTAAAGAGGTTCCACAGCTTCAGAGGAATCTCGTCCATAGATGACAGTCATCATCATCAAGTGGAGAGAACATGGCACAACAGTGACATTACCACGAAAAATTGATGTAAAGACGAGAAAAAAAAACTGGTCATGGAGGCTGCTAAACTATTTTGTCAGGAAAATGTAAAATAATACAGTGGCACTTCAAAATGTTGTTTCCCAAATAACAAATAAAAACCAATAACTGCTTAATGAACAGTAATCATCAAGAAAAAAATAATAATTTTATCCTCCAAAGCCAAGTCAAAAAATTGGTCTAACACAGGATTCTGATTAATATTGTGTTTGTGTGAATATGAATTTAGCAGCAATATCCACCATTTTTTTACCCCTTTTCTGAGTTAGGTTATGTGACTTTCGTAAGCTGAGTCATCTGATACCTGAGCAACTTTGATTTCATTTTCGACAGCAAGTGTCAAAATGGCTGCCCCCTGAGATGGGTAAAGGGTGGATTATTAAAACAATATTATTCTGAATACCATGTTTAGACTAGTGGGGCAACTATTATATTATCCTAAAGAACATTCTTGACTTGGCTTTCCTTTAATTGACGTAAAAATCAATAGAATTGATTCTAAAAAATATTGGACAGTGATAGCCCTAATGCTAACCGCACACAGTAAGGCAAAAGCTGAGCTTTGAACCTCAGACCTCAGAACTGTGATGCAGACATGCTAACCATTACTCTACTGTGCTGCCTGTCATTACGATTAATAAAGAAAATATCTAATTAAATATTAAAAGATCCCCTCTTCATGGCAAAATGTGAAAAGTGGAAAAGAAATCCTGGATCCTTAACAAAACATTGCCCACTTTTCCAAATTGATTGAAACTGATTTGTTGTATGCAATCCTGCGAAGAAACAAATTTTGACGTTCAAGGTAAATATGGCGGACTTACACAACAACGCGGCGGTTCAGGAACCAGTATTTGCGACTGTGCCGGTCATATCCGACCGGCAGCTGGCGAAGGAAGGGTCTGGTTTTCTGTATTTCGGGGATGCAGTCAACCACACCGGGCACCTTGTGCGCTACGCACACCTCGCACTGCCACTCGTCCTCCGGCACTTCCTGCAGTGGCGGCTTTACACACTCCAGATGGTAAACGGCCGCGCAGGTCTCGCAGCACAGCAGGTCACCCAGGCGGTGGCACACCCGGCAGTGGTCGTCGTAGGCTACCACGCCTTCTGACATGAGCTCTTCCCGGGCGATGTTGGTCGCCAGGAACTGGTCCACGAGAAACTGAAGAACTTTGATTTTGCTCTCCAAAGGTTCAAACGGGTAATCCTCTGCTTCCTGCAAAGGGAGAATGTGCCGATATTCCGGGTCACTCTCACAGTACGCCCGTAAGACCTCCGGCCAGGTCATACCGTCCACAAAATAAAGTGTGGAATTGACAGAATCCTTCACGTCAGCAGGCCCGAAGGTGGTGTTGGACGTGTCCTCCTCTCGGAGGATAGCCTTGAGCAGGGCGGTGTGGGTCTCTGCCAGGAGCGTGCACTGCTCCTGGCTGGCGACCGCCGCGCAGAAATCCTCAAAACAAAAAGGGGAGAGCCGCAGCACCGTGCCGAAGTTGCGGAGAACCTCGTACACGGCGGACACGTTGAGGAGCTGTGAGGTAGGAACCAAGAGGTCCTCGGAGGACTTGGGAAGCTCCATGGGGGGAATGTCTTGTGCCTCGAAGAGGGGGGACTGTGGTTGCACCGCTCGACTTCTCCGTTGACCTGTCAGAGAGAACACAAAACAGTCAGGAATGAGAGGAAGAAAAACATGGCTGTAGATGATCACAATGTATCCTATTGCACACCTTTTTCTAGTTGAAGTACTCTAAATCGGTGGTTCTTAACCTGGGTTTGATCGAACCCCGGGGGTTCGGTGAGTCAGCGTCAGGGGTTCAGTGGAGGTCAAGAGACACACTGACCCGACTCATATGATTCATGATAATACGCCCATCGTTGGCTGCAGGTGATCACGCTACATTGCGTGGCCTATCTGTGCTGCAGCGAATTTGGTGCGCTCAGTAGTCGACTTGTGACTATTTTGATGGTATGTTGTGTGATTTTTTTAAAATTATTATTACTATGTCGAGGAAAAAAAGTGTTCAGACGAAAATAAATTCACATGTGTAACAGAACATATGGTGTTCCACGGGGTTCAATTCTGGGGCTTCTGCTGTTTTCATTGTATCTGCTGCCCATGGGTTCCATCTTGAAAAAAAAACAGCGGTGGTTGTTTTAAAGTGCTCTATAATAATATACAGTTGAGTTGAGTGGTGAGAACCAGTTTCCTAACTGCATGATTCACAATATGAAGTTGAGCAATTTTCATCCAGCACAACTAGCTATCTAGCAAAACTAAAGGAACACTTAACCCGTGGGCAGTATTTTATTTTGAAATGGCTTGGTCAGAACCATCAAAAACACAAACGGGTCACAATACCGCCTAGGGTTAAGCTTCATGGCCTCGAGAAATACAAGAACACAACGCTTTCTGAATTCATGGTGGAGAAAGTCAGATTCAATGTCTTGTTCACCAGTACTAAACACTATAGTTATGTCTTGAATTAAAAAAAATTAATAAAATCTGATTTTATTTTTTTAATGAAGAAGGGTTCAGCGATTGGAATGCACATAGGAAACTGGTGGGGTTCAGAACGTCCAAACGAGGTTAAGAACCACTGACTGTTCTAAATTCAACATTCAAATTGCCAGAGGACATCTACTTTAAGGACTCCTTACCAGATGAACTAAGGTTGGAAAACACCGTACAGTCTGTATTATGTAATTTGCTATTAATCGCTGTTGTTGCACACAGCATTTTTAAGTGCACCTTTTTTTTTTGTAAATACAGTATTTATTATTTGTTGCACACCACACTTCATCAGGTTTTGCTTTCATTTTTTGGGCTCTTTTTTTGTTATTACTCCTCTATATCATATAATAAAAAGCAAGTTCAAACTATTCTGAGTATTGTGGTTTGAATCACGACACTGGCCATTCTGTGTAGAGCATGCATGTTCTTTCCATACTTTTATGGGGTTTTCTCCAGGTAGTTAATATGTTAATATGAGTTTGTCATTTCCAATAGCTTCATAAAACACCTATGATGGTCACTTTCCAAACTGTAATGCCATAGAGGAATTTGAATTTTGATTTTCCATTCTTAGACGATAAATCCATCCCTCTACTTTCTATATTGCTTATCTTCATTAGTCGATCCCAATGAACTGACACCTAAACTAAGAATTTAAATGGACATATTTTTAGGTTGGCTTGAATTGTCCTAAAACATTACATGCATCATCTCACAGTGTGATCGTTATGCACTAAAATGATTACTTTGATTCGTAGAAGTTTGCCTACCTGATTACTGCACTAGTAGTGGTTGCTGCGGCAACCAAGTGTAATGAATGAGCTGACGTCTGCAACAAGTGGGGAAAAAAGGGCGCCTCTCTTCAAAACAAAAAACTGTCAAACTTAACTCGGGAGCCTGCTGCAGGTCGTGCAGCTGAACCCCTGTCCCTGCTTAAGAGTTTACCATTTTGAAATCGTTTTAAAAATGTATTATTATATATAAAAATGCATTAACTACAGCTTAATACGACAGAGCTGTTATTTTGTAATAAGTAACAATTGCTAGGACACATTTTTTTAAAGTTACATTAGAAGTATGTTTGGGTAACGACTTTATGAATTGCAGAAATTGAATAAATGAAAAGTAAAATATCGAACTTCAATACAGTATTTTGTAGGTAAAACGTGCAGCGAAGTTATGGTGAACAAAAAAAATAAATGCAGAGGGAAAAAAATGTCTGCTCCACACTGACAGGACCAATGTGCTGATGGGACAAAAGTGCATAAACCACGCGAGTCAAATGAAGCGTAGGGCATTTCTTTGCAAAGCGGCGACAAGCAGAGCACACGGTAAACAAAGGCCCGTTTCTCCGTGCAAGCTCCATTTTGGACAATGCGCTTTGCTTTGTATTTAGAGCTAAAAAAAAAAAATATATATATAAAAGGCACTCTTTGAGAGAGTTCAATCCCACGCCGTGCATTTGCAAAAGGACACGTACCTGGGGTGCTCCCGACCGTGCTTTGGCTCCTTGCACTACTCTCGGTGCAGTAGCTGGCATCATCATCTTCATCTGCTAGTTCCTCCAGATAGTCCGAGTAGTTTCCCAAGGCCTCCTCTTCTTCAAGATCCGAAGGGTTGTCGTTCAAGAGTTCGTCTTCCTCCGATCGGTAGCTTAAATTGTCGTCCTCCTCGTCGCTGTTGTCGTCGTACACCACCTTCATCGGAGGCCGCCTCACTCCGCCTCTGCTGCCGCGGCCGCCTCTCGACCCCCTACCTCTCCCTCTGCCTCCTCTACCCCGCGATGCCGCGCTCGCCTCAGAGGTGGCCACTCCAACTTTCTTGCGGCCCCGGGACAAATTAAAGTTCTCTCGGCCTGATATTTCCGCGTCCACCTCGGCGGAGCCGGTGACACAACCGCCGTCGGTTAAGCCGCGTCCTCGACCCCGTCCTCTGCCCCGACCTCGTCCCCGCATCCCTCTGCCTATTCCACTCCGGGAGCCGCGGACTGGCCCGGGTGAGCCTTCCCGCATCCCGGCAGCCAGTTTGGGCGGCCTTCCTCTTCTCCCCCTCATTGTAAGAGAGCGCCTCTTCTGTTCCGCTTCAATCTCGGAGCCGTGAGACGCCACGCACAACGAAGAAAAACTAGGAAAGGAAACACAAACGGCTCATGCGAAAGTTGCCGAGAAGTTCCCACCAGCCCACAAGGTCTCAATTTGTGGGTGCAAAGCTTAAAGTGAATGGCCGGTGTCCCGCTCCGGGTCGCCAAACGACGCCATTTTTCTTCTCGGCTCTCTCTGTTGAAAACACAGAAGGCCTCAAACCTGCGTCAAGCCAACTATAGTTCCCGGGGATTTCACCGGAAGTACACATTTTTGACCATCGAAATAAAACAGACATAGCGTCGTGACACGAATTACACACACGCAAAGAACGTTGTCGATGCCATAAACTTCTATTAGACACAACAGTCTACTTCCATTGCACATAATCTGTACTCTTAGTTTATTATTGTACTGTAAATATAACATTTGACGCATGCTCTTTAGGAAGTACTGTCTTGTTAACTCTCCCGGAACTTGAAACCCACCACGAAGCGCCAATGATGTTGAATCACGTGACTCACTATATTCTACAACAACGTAATTTGCATGCTAGTTCATAAAGGAGTTACACATGCAAACACTCTCTCCACATTGCCTTTTTAGAGTTGTCTGATTGTGATATGTTGAACCTGATTAGATCGGACAGTGAATGCAGTCACTGCTTTTATAACTGTTAATGGCGTCGCTGTGGCGAAGGCGAGCGAGGCAAGACGATAATCGTGTATGTGACTAGGACAGCCACCTGAATAAATCGTCATAAAGTTAACCGGACATGGTAGCAAACTGCATACATTTATTCACTGTTCAGCTAACCTGGATATTGCTTTTTATTGCAAATTTCCAGTCCTTTGCCACATACATTTATTCACTGTTCAACTAACCTGGTTATTGTTTTTCATTGCATATTTCCAGTCCTTCGCCAAAATCGTTGATTTGCTTATTTCAAACCACACGGCATTGAAATGCAACTATTCTAACTTTAATACAACCATAACTGCAAATTGTCGTAGCCGTACGGAGTGGTTACGGCGGCGATGGATTAGAAATCCATTGGGGTCTCCCCGCGCAGGTTCGAATCCTGCCGACAACGGTATTCTTTTTATTATTATTTTGCTTGAAAGTACAAAGGACCCCGGGTAGGTTCGAATCCTGCCGACATTTTCTCTTTTTTGGCTTGAAAGTACGAAATTAGTTACCCAACACACATTGGTTTGAAAATAATTATATTTGAGTATAAAACACACAAAATAAAAAATATATTTTTTAAACACGATAAATCAAATACAGTGGAGGGACCTATGCATTCTATGCATTCATTAGAGATGCATGTTCGATAAGGAACGTCATTTCCTGTATGAGAGCATAAGGGCCATTTAAAGCTCCGTATAGAGAAATATTCCTTTCATATTTTAACCTATTATAACGCTTAAGCATCTTATACAGACTCACTGCTGTTAAAAATAATAACCAGACATATTTAACTTCAAAACTTAATTTTATTTTATTTATCATTTGTTCATAGTCTGATCTTATTTTAGGTCAACCCTCTCCCTCTGCACAACAGTCTGTGACTTTGCCTTCAAAAGGAGCCCCGTCTATTTTAAATGTATTATTGCCAGGAAAAGAAGCCCCTTGACCAGTTCAATTACGAACGTACGTCTTGGGAGTCTTTTTAATGGCAATAATTATCTTTCCTGACACACAGTTGGTACAGTCCGAATCAAAACCTTTTACGGAAAAAAAAAAGCTGTGAAGCTGTGCATGAGTTTTTCATTAATTCCCCACCTTTTATGAGGTATACAGTCCAATGACATCAGCCTTCAATATGTCAAAGGACCTTGGCGTGCTGGTGAAGTGTTAGTGTAGAAGAACGATACTGACCTGTGTGTTCTCATGCCGCCCTTTTCGGTACTTTAACAGAGACGGACGGTGTGGAGGCACAACGCTGTGGGCCTCACCTCACAATGAATCTGTTGTTTTAATGTGATCAACAAAACTACATAAAGAACACACAAATATTAAAAATGTATTATACTGAGTTACTGACTTTGGACAATCAGAATGCATATTAAGTTGTGTCGAGTGACAGCAGAGGCGCTTGCCAAGAGACATCTTTTTTTGCTGTGCAGCAGTTTTACCAATAGATGGCGTTATTGCTCTGTGCTATTTCTGCTTTTTCTTGAGGGATTGCGCAATCGTAGGTGAGGTCGGCTGTTCGCTGCTGCACTTCTCATGTAGTACTGTACATGTATTTGAATGGGAAATA
The DNA here is from genome assembly GCF_051991255.1 of Vanacampus margaritifer. Classification (NCBI taxonomy): domain Eukaryota; kingdom Metazoa; phylum Chordata; class Actinopteri; order Syngnathiformes; family Syngnathidae; genus Vanacampus; species Vanacampus margaritifer. The sequence goes on from NC_135438.1 coordinate 14,454,322, forward strand.
TGCAAATTCAACAACTGTAACCGACATTTTGGAAACTTTGATTAAAAAAGAAACTCAATACAAAGGACAGACCAGAGAACTAAAACTGAAAATATTTTTTTATGTAGGCCAAATAATATATACATATATATTTTTTTCAACTCTTCACATGCAGGTGAGGTTGTGCCTCTTCCAACGACATGCCCCTGCAATAGGGCGCACATACAAAAACAGTGCAAACAAGGTTACTGCTGTAATATCCATATTTTGCACGCATTAGAAATGAGCAAATAAATGAGCCATGCAACACATAACCGAAAGGTCATGATTTCAACGTCTTAATACATGAGGACGTAATTTAAATGCATTATTAACATTTTTTCTAAACAAAAGCATTGAAGTTTACCATCTATTGAGTTTTGGTGGCTAACTTTTGGACATAAATCATTAAAAATCCCCTTTAGGTGAAAATCTCTAAGGACACATGATGCTCAACAAACTTTTCCTTAAAAGCATAACACCAAAACCTAAAAAAGCTCTATAACCTCAATAGAATACTGTCCCATGTCTTGTTTTATCTTCATGTGTTGAAGCTCTTGGAGACCTCCTTCAACTTTTCCTAGTTCAGAAAACAGTCTCACCTGAGGATACACAAGGTCATAGGGTTAAACAAAAAAAAATCCGATATAATAATAATATATATTTTTTTTTTAAACAGCCCCCCCCCCTTTTTTTTAAACAGTTTCTGCGTTAACATTTCAAATGTTTTCAAAAAAAATTTGTATTTGATTTACAGATATACAACCATAAGGGTTCCACTGACGAACACAAGCAGGGCAAGGGCATACCTGAGACTTAATAAAGCTGTGGAGGTTTAGCAGAAGGCCCTTGGCCTCAGGAGTCATGACGAGAACAGTGAAATGAGCATCCAACAACAAGCAAACCCAATCCATAATCTATATAAGAGAAAAAAAACACACACTCAGTTGTATAATTTACATAATTTACATTTGTTTCTAGTTATTGTGTTACAAAAACAGTATTGGCACTAAGATGCAACCTGTGTAAAACATAGTAGTAGCAATGGACAAAACAAGTTCATAAATCAACCACTGTTAGCCTGTTTTATACAATTAGCATGCAAAACATATGTTGCCGATGTGTGCTCAGTCAGCAGCAACTGTTTTACTTATCCTGACTATAAATTATATAATGACAATTACTCCCATTCAAATTATTGTTACAGACCTGCGTCACACTGGGTGATCGGTAGCCGTGACTCTGGGGCTCTTGGCTATATTTTAAGTAGAGGAAGTGTAGATACTGGAGGAAAAGCTTGAAGGGATGAGAAAGAAGAGTCATCATATTAACTGACAAATACGCTTGATGCAGCCATGCTGGATTTGCCAACAACTAAATGACCTTAATTTCTTGAGTACAATACATTCTCAAATATAATAATAAAAAATTAAAACCCTCCAAAAGCATTTTTCATCCTCTCTACTCATGTATAATGCGCTGTGTGTAAAGAGCCCCCGCGGGGCCTCGCTCGCCGCCGCCGCCGCCTCGTTTCGGTCTCACCTTTCCCCACGCCCACTCAACCTGGTCCAGGCCGCTTCGGAACCTTACCTACAGCCATCGGGTACGCAACTCTCCCCAGGCGGCGTTCAAAGTTGAGCCCTGTGTTGTTGTGCACCCGTTAAATGGACCGTATGGAAACAGAAGACCTATGAATTATGCCACATGGCTCCTTTTCCGCCGCACGTGAGCAGAAATAACCGGTGATGTTAAACGGCTGCAGTTATTTAATCTTGACGTTCAAAAACCACGGTTAATCGTAAAACCGGTTAATTGCTGCACCCCTACTCCAAACACACACACACTCAGTGACGCTAGGTAGTCAGAGTGAATTTTGGGTGGAAGCCCGAGCTCAATACAAGTCGCACCTCAGTATTAGACGCAGGACTAGCCAAATTATTTGGGGGCGAAAAAATACCAATTTATAGTCCGAAAAATATGCAGTCCAATATTCCAGGAATATAAAGTGAAACTTACCAAAACGTGTTGGGATGAAAGATCTTTCAGATGTGGAAGAAGCAGATCATCGCTGTACGCTGTCTGCAGGACCTCATTTCTTTACAGCGCAGTTAAGATTCAAGAGACTTTTACACAATGTGTAATTCTGAAGATTATACATCAATATACTGTACTTTTGTTCCCGTCACCACCTGAATAGTTGTTTGTGTGTGTGTCTGCCATTAAAAGGATACAGTAAAACAGCCTTCTGTAAGACAACTGGACAGCTTTGTTCTGGTGGCGGTGATTTCTTATCCCCCTCGTCCTCTTTTGTCATTGTGACATCTGAGTGGTCCTCCAAAGAGGCGGAAGAGTTAAACCCATTCTGCAAGCCAACCTGACCATGTTCCCTGGAGGTCAGAGTTTCCATGAAAGAAAGGCTGTCTGGCTCCAGGTTCATTTTCTCTGCATCGCTGTCTGGCATACTGAGACAGAGTATTTGATACATACATTTCATGTTAACACTGAAAGCAAAACGTTTTCTGAAAATTATTAATATTTTCAATTTGTAGATTTGCTCCATGCGGTTAAAATTAGAATCCTACCTAATGAATGCCTTCAGGCAGGCGCAAGTGACAGCTTCTGGGATGTCAGGGAAGAACTGTAAACAGAGCTGACACAGGAAGTAATCCTTCTTTTCCAGGGCCAGCTGTATGAGGTCAGGGCACATGCTGTAAAGGGAATTGCAATAAGTGTTGTTTCGGACACCACTAAAATAATTTTCTATGTGGCAATGAGAACAAAAGTAAATTTACAGTACATTTTAATTAATGACCTAACAATGCTTGTAGCAATGATGACCCAAAGAAATGGATATTCAGAGTCCAGAAAACAAAGATAATTGCATTTCCGTGGGACCTTTTGGAAGTAACTGCAGACAACCGCATACCACAAATGTTCTCACCAGTTGAAAATTCTAAATTTTGTTTATTTTAAGATTCTTGCAGGACAGTAGCTCAATGCCAAAGGTTTCTAAATGGAGTCAGTGATACCCCTGCAGTTATTTGAAATACAGTAAAGGATGCATCCAAAGTCCTTCCAAGAGAAAAACCCCAACAAAACGTACTAACCTGTGGCAGAGAGACTGGGACTGTACTAGCTGTGCCAGTGTTGTCGACGAATAGAAGGCAGTATCAGCCAGGCTGCGGGACACCAGGGACGATGCCAGCTGTCCCACTGATTGAGTCAAATCCTGGATGTCTCCTCTGGAAAAGAGGCCTTCCACTTCTTTCTGCACTTCCTCTACTGGTGCGGTCTATGTTACAAAAAAATAACAGAGGACTTCAATCAATAATGGCAGGCAACCGATATCCCAAAAGATATCTAGACTTTCTTCCATTACAGAATTTCATTACTCAACAACCTCAACAGTTAGAGAACTATGGTCCAAAAACAAACCAATGCAAATTTAAATTATCTCAGTGGTATACAATACAAAAGTATTACCTTGATGAGCTCCAGAACTTGTTCAACTGTTAAACTGGGGGTCAACTGACTCTTACGTGTAGTTCTCTGGAAAGACAGTAGACTAATTAAGGACCAGCTGTGAATAATGAAGCCACAATAACCTACATACAGTCCGGTTCACAGTCTGTCACTCATCTAATTTTTAACAACATTTTTATGATTTGAGATTGAAAGCAACTAGAATTATCATAGAAAGTTATCATAATTTGCATACCAACTTCCTGGTCTCCTGTGTTCTTGTGGGCTGAGTTTTGTCTTCATGCAAGATGTTGTTCCAAGAAGGCACTGACACTAGAGGTCTGGTTTCTGTCAATTTTCAATGAAAACACATTAATTGAGTGACTAATCAGTTCACGACACCATTAACTCATTTAATGCTGCCTTGTATGTGCAAAAAGTGAGAATGAGAAATAATTTGATGTTTTGATAAATATAAAACAGTTGTATATGATCCCAGTCATTTCTCCATGATATACATTTAAATGTACCAGTGTCCATTAAAAAGGCACTATTGTTTTTTTTTCTTCTTTTGTTGCCACTGGAATTTTAGTAAAAGCAAAGGGAATTATAAGCAGTTCCAAATGAACACAATAGTCTTGGTGGAGTGTGCAGACATTTCATGATCAAAATGTGGAGTCTATGTACTCAGGAATCTGTTATGAACTTGTTACTTGTGGGTTTTATTGAATGTGTTAGCTCACCTTCAATCGTGGACTGCTTCAGTTTGCCTAACGCGGACGCGAGCGAAGATTTGGTGCATCCGTATGGAATAACGGACAGGGTTTTGCCATGGGGAATGAATAACTTTTTGGAATAACACCATAGCTAAAAACAAAAGAGAAAGGTGACTCAATAACAAAAATGGGTCGGTGTGAATGATAAGCTTGTAAACTGCTATACAGTTGTGAGGAGGAAGTGGTATCCCGGTCACAGTGGAGAGCAGACATGATGCTCTACCAAAGTTATACAGTCCTCCATCAGCACTCAGCAGCTGGAAGGACAGGGAACATTGGCCTATTGTCCAAATTATGACCAAGGAGGTTGTTGTTCAAACTTTAACTTGATCATTGGCTTTTTGGCCATGCTGCTACATTAGCTGAACTTGCAAGTCAAAGTCCCCACTTATTTTTAATAATTACAATTAAACATTCAGTTCTGCTGTTCTGTATATTTAAAAAAAAAAACTCATATGTCGTGTACCTACCTGTCCGAAGATTTTACCGGCAATTTCTTTCCCAGCCTGAAGTGTCTGAAAATTGATATTCCAGATGCAGAGGAAGTCTGAAAAAGCAAAGACAACATTTAAGATGACATAGGACACTATTTACAGACTCCTGAGTACGTTGATAAGTATAAATTATGATAAAACAGGTAAGATATGTTCAGCTCTCAATATACAGTGGATCTATGCATACTCGTGATTGGGCACCCACGGATTCACCTAGTTGCAGATGTTTTATTTTCAAAACTTAAAAAATATATATATATTTTTTCAAGGGCGCTACTCTGTTATTTTGTGGAAAAAGCTTATTAGCAGTTAATCTTTTTTTTTTTTGCAAGATTTTTGCAGGGGCAAAAAAACAACAACCCAAAAAACAGATGCATTTATTGCAAGCATCAATTATATTTGCGGGTCAGCCCGGTCCTGTTACTATGAACAAATCTGTTGGCACACCTACAGGGATTTAACATGAACGAAAATGTGTTTAATAAATTTTTACGGTTAGATGAGCATCCATTGTCAAATGGAAACCTTCTTGCATATTTCGTCTGTAAATTTCTTTACATACATTCTGCAATGGAATTGCACAGTACTCACAAAGCTGGAAATCGCGTTGTCTAGAATGTTCAGTAAGAGTAAGAATAACGGGGTTACTAAAAATCTGTCCTAGTACTTTTTGTCAATTTAGTGCACAAGTGAATCCCATGACCAGACGTTTGGGCTAAATACACAAATGAAGGAGACATTTTCATTATCTTCAGGGAGCATCGTGTACCTTTACCAGTTCCAGCTGAGGGGTGTGGAACGCCTACAACAGCGACATGGGCTTCATCGAGTAGGAGGGCAGAAGCTGCATTCAACTTGTCCTCGTCGACAGAAAGAGCCAGTAGCAGATTACGGGGCAGTGAAAGGGTTTGAGACCCTTCATCGGCTCCCAGGCTCCACACAGAGATCACACTCTGGTACACGTGTCCATTAGGATCTGCATGACAGAGAAATGACAGAGGAACTTAATCCACTGCGTTGCTCACGCCAACATCAAATTTAGCTGTCTCTACAATAATGCTTCTTTCATCTTCTTGTTTATTCATTATTATGTCATCTTAATATCAACATTCATGAAACTAGAATGCGATATTTAGACAGACAAAATGGTGGCTTACAGAGGTAAAGCAGATGGATGAGTTCATCCCTGTAGGACGCAGAGAAGCTCAGAGGGAAGTAACTGGAATCTTCGCTCTCCAACCGGTACCTTTGCAGTACCTTTGGCTCTACTTTCTGCAGGTACAAAAAATTGTCCCCCTTCTAGAGAAAGACATTAGAATTTATTCATTAGGAAGGAAAACCGGTAGCAATTACAAAATAACAAAAAGCTAACAAAACAATATTTCCATCGAGTGCTTCAATTCGGTTAACTATGAATGATTGAGGATGTTTGTGTTCATACCACCTTAGTCCCTATGCAACATTTTGTTCAGCTGTATAACTTTTATACAGATGATTAAAAAGATTCAGTGACTGATTCTTCATGTCACTCTAGTTTTGTGTTCCTCTTTGTTGAACTATTTAGTGTGTTATTCTGTGGTGCACTACTATAATGTAATATTTACATTTCTGATGTAGCTATCTCCATGTCGCAAAAGACAAGACCAGATTGAGCTTTATTCTTCCCATATGGAGCAAAGTAGGATGAGGCATTTAGCGCTTGGTGGAAAATTGCATTTTGGATTGGATTGAATCGGTCTGATTTATAATGATAAAGACACCATAAAATAAATCTGGTACCTTTTCTGTTGCGAAGATGACAAACTGCTGGGTCTCTGCCACTATGTTGGTGCTCCACCTAAAAACAATAACCAAAAAATACATCAAGACTGCATCATAACTGAAGCAAATTAGTTATTTAAAGCAATATTTCCCGTGTGGATGCCTCACTAGCAGTGTCGTAAATGCGTATTTACGAATAATGACGTGAAGATGTTACCGCAAAGCAGTAGCACTTATAATATTAATAGTGTGCAATGTTAAGCATAGCATCTAAAAAAAAGAAAAAAAAAACTCACAAACTAATACTCTGTTGCAGTGTATTCATTTCAGTTGTCCCACCGTCTAATTTAACTTGTTAGCAGGTTCATTGTTGGAATAAGACTTAAAAAAAAAAAACTATTTTACTGACCTGATTGTGATTTCAGTGTGATGATAAACATGAGGGTCGTAGCCGGCTAGCATTGGAGCTAGCGCGACGTAGACAGGGAATTCCTGTTACAGGGAGGCCTTCAATGCCTTCTTTTACCCCTTATATAGAGTAAGTATAATACAGCACCATTCACCACAATAACTAAACTATTAACACCGATATATTGTTACTCTGAGACCTCTCTAACAGTCACAATCTTTGCAGAGGCAGATTGTTTGAGGCGCAATGCCAAAATTGCCATGGTAAAACTTTACCTAATGGTTTCATCTGGAGCCAAGAAGTCCTCCACAATTTGCTGAGGATCTGAGAGAAGGGTATCAAGAAGTCTCACAGCTCCTCTCTGAAACAAGACCACAGGATCTCCTCCAGCAACACAGTGGACCCTCCAGATGTCCGACGACACCTGGGCAAAACACATTTCAAGATTTAAAAACTTGAAAAATTGGAAGCTAGATATTGGTCAAGACATGCGACTTCCTATATACGGCTATTATTTTCAATGTGAACTACATAATAATAGTCCAAATGGCCATATAACTTGCAGCCTCTGGTAAAACTATAAGAAAACTGACATGAGGAAAGCATGCAGTAGAGTCTATGATCATACTTACAGTAGCTTTAAATGTCTTATCCAAGAGAACATCATCTTCCTTCCAGATTCTGATCACCTGAAAAACATACAAAATTAGATACTACATTTTGATGGACCCCACTAAAACATGATCTTACTTACATACTGCGATGCTGATTACGTGCATGTGTGAAAGCAACAATCAACATGTGTACCTTGTGGTCTGATACTGTCACATATTCTTTAGTGTGTGCGTTGTAGACTGCTGGACAGGTCAAACAGCTGCCTTGTTTCACAGTCCAGCTTCCCAGTGGCTTCTGATCAGAAACCTGACACACAAAAATAAAAAAACACGTCAGTGACAAAATGTTTTTTACAACATGGACTCTAAAATTAATTAGCTGACTGCTACAAACATATTCACAAGCACCGATGCTTGTTGTTGAGAACATAACTGCTACATTGTAAATCTCCAAAATGTAGGAAGCTATTCAGTTAAAACTATACAATTTCTATATTAATTTGTCGAACCTATGCTGGAATGAGTTAGATGTGTTGTGCTAAAATAGCAAATGGTACAATCTATATTGCCGTTTCTGGTTGACTTGAAACCCAATTTCGTTCCACGCTATAGGCCCATATGCTACCCCTGCCTCACATTAAATAATTAACACAGCTCATTTACTTGATGCATTTCGTTTATTTTCGTTGCATGACAACATTGTTGAAAAGAACCGAGGTTGCCAACGCGACTTGTGCAAGTCTCCAGCTAACTAGCTAGCTATGAATTGCTAGATGCTCCACGAACACGGTAAAAGTTACCTTGTAAAGAGTAACAGATCTGAAGGCGTCGGTGATGATTACATGATCGCTATCCCTCTCCGCTTCGATGCCCTGAATGCCAGAATTTGTCCGATTTTGTGATGGAACTAGTCCACACAACGTGTATCCCTCGTACAGCGCTGCCATGCTGGTCCGAGAGAGACGGGACTTTGGTCGAGCTCGCGAGACTACAGGGAAACGCACAAACCGGAAATGCCATCGTGGCCATCTTGCGTTGCCACTTGCTAAATGCGCATAATGTGACTTCCCGTTAGTTTTTGTCTTCTATGTGTGGCTTACGGCTGTGCAAATAAGTATGGGAGAGAAGCGCTACATGCACATTTATTCATTAATGCAATTATAAATGCTTGTTTGTGATTAAAGTTTTGCATGTGCGACCCTTGTGAGGAATAAGTGGTTAAGAAAATGGATGGATAGATGGATGGATGGATGGTCTGTCTCAGGGTCCGTCAGCAGTTTGTAATAATTCTTAACAGATTTCCTATGTTGTGTAGAGAATGGGTCAAAGCGTTGAAGATGGAGAACGTATTGTTATGTTTTGAGTTGGCTGGCCTGCTCTCAATATTTGTGTTTGTTGCAGCTGCTGACCACTAGGAGGATATGGCCATCCACACACCTGTTTTGTGTTGATTAGCCTGCCTATTTATCGGCAGCTGAGAGTAGACCAGTTTGTCGGACTAATCCTCTTGCTGATCCCCTTTGCCCAACTTGTCTCGAACTCCCGGTTACCCGGTCCTGGTCCTCGCCTTTGATTCCTGTTTTGCCTTGACCTTGACCTTGTCCTTGTCCTTGTTAGATTATTATTATTTTTTATTTTTTTAAAGTATTCCTGTTTCGGTAGTTTTTATTCTTGCTTTATTGCAAGCTATTTTTGTTAGATATTTTCCGCGTTCGGTAACGTGCGTTTTCTGTTGTTTATTGTTCTTGCTTTTGCAAGCTCCTTTTGTTAAGTACTCCCGCGAATTGTCGGCGTGTGTTTTTTTTAGTCCTTGCATTCGCAAGTGAACTACTGTATTGTATTTATGCAGCTGTAGCGTTAAACAGAATACAAGCATTTGGAAATAGTTTTCAACCTATGTTCAAATAAATATAGCTCAAACTGTTGAAAGTTCCTTTTTTTCTTTTTTGCAGCTATTCTTTCATTTTGAATTTGATGTTTTTAACATGTTCCAAAAAAGCTGGGATCAAGGGGCATGTTTACCACGTGTTACATCACTTTCCCTTTTAACAACACTTAATAAATGTTTGGGAACAAAGGACAATAATTATTTCAGTTTTGGAGGTGAAATTCTTTCCCATTTTTACTTGATGTACAACTTCAGTTACTTGTCCAAAGTCTGGGGTCACCTATTTTGTACTTCATAATCCAATACATTTTCAAAGAGACACATCTGGTTGTATGAGGAATGGTTCTTGGCATTGTTTTGCTGGAATAAGATGAAAAATCCCTTTCAGGATTAATGGTGCCTTCGCGAACATATAAATTACCCATACAATGGGCACGAACAGAGCCCCACACCAACACATATACTGGCTTTTGAACGTTGCACTGACAACAGTCTGCACAGTCCTTTTCCTGTTTGGCCCACAGGAGATGAAGTCCATGTCACAAGTTCCAAAAACAATTTAAAAATGGGGACTCGTTAGACCACAGCATACTTTTCCACTTTGTGTCAGTCCATCTGAAATGATTTTGGACCCAGAGAAATGTTTCTGGGTGTTGTTGATATATATGACTTCACCAAACAGAATTATTATTTTTAATTTCACAAATAAGAGTTCATTTAAAAAAATCTTCAACAGAAGACACACGCATCTTAAGTCGCAAGCAGTGCTTTATTTTTAGAGACCAGAACAATTGTGTGGTTATGCTGTGAGTATTACAGTGATGGAATAATCACAATCTGAGAAGGGATCTGATACGTCTCAGCACTGTTCTATTTCTGAAGGAAGTGAACCATACTGGAGGTTGAATTGAATTGCACTTGGCTCTAAAAAGAAACACAAGAAATTGGTTAGACTAATCGTTTTGGTAGCTGTTAATGTTTTCTCGGTATTGTTTCTCAATATAGTTTTGTACTATTTGAACAATTGTTTGTCTGGGCAATGAATATATTCAATATGCACTACCTTCATAGCATTCAGGGATTTTGAGAGTTCCATTGATGCACTGAATTGACACAGCATAGCCGCAATTCCTGACCCTGTCCAAGCAGTAGACTGACACGATGTCATTATGGAAGACTTTGTTTGGCTCAAAGTCTCCAATCCAGAGTTTTTTTTCTCTGTATAATATTCTTCCTCTGTTTATGCCAATGCTACAAGGAGCTGCAAGTCACAGAAATGACACAACATAAAACATGATATGAGATGAGATTAGTGAATTTGTTGGGATTGTTATGCATAAAAAACTAAGCAGAAATGCAGAAATTAAACTGGCAAAACGACTCTCAGAAAAAATATACTTAATGGAATATAATTCATTCATTTTCTTCCACTCATCCCCTTCAGGATCACTGGCGTGCTGGAGTCAATCCCAGCTGATTTCCAGCAAGAGACAATAAATCACACGGTACGTACAAACAAACAAACATTTACATTCACTTTCACAACTGGGCTATTGAGAGTCTTCAATTGACCTAACCTGCATGTTTTTTGTTGTTGGTGTTTTTTTCTTTTCTAAAGTATCTCTAAAAAGCCATGCAAATATTGGAAGAACACGTATGACCAACACAGAAAGTCCCAAGGAGTGCCACCCCTCAAGGAACTGCATCATTTTAAAATTATACCCGTAGTTATATTGGCCTACCTTTACAGGATGGTTTTTCAGACCAATTGCCATTCTTCTGGCAAACAATTTGGAAGTTTCCTTCCAGTCTATAGTCGCCATCGCAGCCATACTGCACCGTCTCCAGGAAGTCGTAAAGTCTCTCGTCGTTGTTGGACATGTAAGCATTTAAAATGGTACCTGGTGGAGGGCACGTGACCACTGGAAAGATATTGCATTCCGCAGATTAATATTGTTGATGAAAACTTTATTTTTGATCAGTGAAAACTTTGTATTTGTAACTCAAATTTCCTGCGAGAAGAAACAGTCGAAAACTTCAACAATGATCAAGTCCAATGGTAAAGTTGACCCTCACCAGCACACAGAACCAAATCGGCGTCTGTTAACTACTTGTCATTTGTTTTTTACTTAGTTTTGGAATGACATTGCTCACGCAAGGAGGTGATAATGTTAATTTTATCCGCCATTTTTTAAGATTCAGACTCAGTTTTAGTCCAGTGTCAATCACACTTGTTAGTTTTTATTATAGTTAATCAACCTCATCCCATTTTTATTTAGTACATTTTTAGTCGACGATAAAGCTAGCATTTTAGACTTTATTTTAGTCCAAGAAAACATAGTTTTATTCATCCAATTTTAGTCAACAAAAACTGTCAACATTTTAGTCAGGACAATCATTTTATCGCTGTATAATTTTTTTTCAGTAGATAATGTTGAATATTTCACATATAATTTCCTCTCATCTTTTTGATGAACAGCACCTTTACGCACAATTCTAGCATGTCAACAAGTGGCTACTACAGCATGGCTCCATGCTTTGAGCTAGTAAATTAGCCAGCATTAGTTAGCAGTCGGATTATGAATGTTACGTTATAACTATAATTTACTTTTTTAATTTTAACCTTTCACCCTGAATCCACCTGGTCTATCCCATGTGTTTGTGCATGTTGCACTCGCTAGCTGCAGACATGATGTGTCAATTTTATGATTTACAAAATCACAACATGTTCGTCTTTTTTTTTCCATAAACTTCAATGTCCATACATTTTAGTCCAGTTTTTATTAAGTGAAGTGCATTTTCATCTTGTCTACATTAGTCGATGGAATGCATACTGATTTAGTCCCGGTTATTGTTTATTAATGAAGTTTTTAGTCTAGTCTAATCTAAGTCTAGTTTTGGTCCGGTGAAAAATGTGTGTTGATGAAATTATTTTTGTTTAGTACGAAATTAACACTACAAGATGAAAGTATTTGCCAAGAATGTTTTCATTAATCAAGAGCAAAAGTCAGTTGTCATGCCTTCAACACAATAAATTGGTGATGTAGTCTATTATATAATTTACAATGCATATATATACAGTACTTCGACATTCAGGTGTTTTGGTCCAGCTGCCACTAGCCGTGCACTCGGCATGCATGTTTCCAAAGAGGACGTAAGGAGGCAAGCACTCATATGTCCCATGGGTGCCAAAATATGTTGTGTTTCCATTTATTTTCTTGTTATAGCTGATGAGACCAAACTTTGGAATCGGAGCAAGACCGCAAGACACAGCTGCAAGAAAAGAAAACATATACTGTACATATACCTGTTAATTTATTACTATTGGTATAGGTTTGAATTGTTCACACCATAGGAGTGTGAAAAGATTACTTTACTGTGTTCCAAATACATACGCTTGCACTCTGGTACTGATGTGCTCCATGTTCCATTAGCTTGGCATATAGCATTGTTGGGTCCAGACAGGGTGTACCTATGGAGAGAAGAAAACACATCATTTGTTTATCATTCTTTAGATTGCCAATAATAACCTATCAACTTTTTTTAATTTTAATTACTGTATTGGATTTCAAATCCTGTCTAAATAAACCAATAGAATTCTAAGATAGCAGTCAAACAAACAGTTGAATGCCCTAGGATATAGGCCTACCGGTACACGAAATAGTCCTCATCAACATTACCAGTTAGATTCCTATGGCTTCATTTGTTACATGTCTTTCATTGGAATTCAACAAGAAGTTCTCACTTTACCCATTGTGACAGGTATATTTGATTATACTCTGGTACACCGTATCCTCATAGTGCAGTTCCCCATAGGACAGCGGGTCAGGATTAGGACAACGCTTTTCTACAAGATAGAAGAGTATAAGATAGAAGATAGAAGAGTAAAATATACAAAAAAATTAAAGACATAGTAAGTCTTAACACACTCCAAATTATGTTTAAGGCAAAAAATGGACCGTTACCACCAAGTATCAAGACGTTGTTTAAAGTCAGAGACAAAGAATATAATCTCAGAGGATCCCTACTATTTGAAAAAACAAAAATATGTGCAAATGTTAAAAGTCACTGTGTGTCAGTAAAAGGTGTCAATCTGTGGAACAACTGTTGTGAAAGTATCAAAACCTGTAGGTCATTAAGTATGATGAAAAAAATGTAAGAATGCTATGATAATGAGCTATACTATGGAAATATAATCACAGATTTATTTACCGTCATAATGAAGTTGTTGTGTGTTGAATGTTTGGTATTATTTTCCATTGCTTATTATTAATTTTTTTCTATTGGATGATCTGTGTTCTGTATTTTTGTACTCTGTATTGTTTTGCTGCTGTTAGAATGACCAGGGCTGACGGTCATTCTCTGAACGTGGTCTGCCTGAGGTTTCTTCCTACAATTGAATATGAGGTAGGGAGCTTTTCCTTACCACTGTTGCTGTTGTGCTTGTTCAGAGGCTACTTGCAAGGTTTAGACCTCGCTGTGGAGCGCCTTGCGGCGACTTGTTTTGATTTGGTGCGATATAAAATGTACAATCATTAATTTATTGATTATTTCTTATTTTCCTCTATTTTGTAGTGCTAGAAAAAATTAAAATATTTTGCTTCTGCCTACACCCTTTTGGGTATTTATGTATGGAATTAGTTTTTGGTTTGTTTGCTTGTTTGTTTTTTAGTTTTTGACCATGTTGAATTTTTTATTTGCCAACGAACCGAATAAAATGTTTATTCACCTTGCCTTTTCAATGACTAATGAAGAACACTGGGTCCGAACCAACTTTGTGTTACTGGGGCTCCAGGTGGTGGAGGGGTACTGTCGCTTGCCCACGCTGCAGGTTGGCGTGAGTTTGCTTCCCTGCCTGGAAGACCATGTTTGTCTGTTTATGTGAGTGAGTGCAAAAAAATAAAATAATAAAAAAAATACTTTGTGTAACTGAAACCGAAACCAGCATTTTTATACAGACTTTTTTTTTTAAACAGATCTTTTCTTTATTTTGGAATTACGATTTTTCCTGCCAAGAATAATGTTTTGTATAAAATAATTAATACCCCCCCCCCCCCCCCCCCACACACACACACATTTCAGAAGTGTGTATATTTGCAGTCTCATTAAGTAACAGTGAACTGAGGCTCACCAATGCACATGAATCTGGTTCTAGTCCACTCTCCGTTCGCAGTACATACAATTTTCCGAGGACTTAAAATGGACGTGTATCCCAGTTTACAAGACAGCGCTAACTCTGCACCAGGCTCAAAGTAGTCCTGCTGCCTCACTGCTTCAATGTTGGCACCCAGCTCAGGCATTACACATGCTGCAAGGACAAACACACAATTAGTGACTGGATGAGTGAAAACATAAAGCAAGTGTTGATCATTTGGGTTATTACTCTATTCATCCTATTTAGTGTAACATTTGTCCTCATTAGGGTCTCGCCTTGGGACTCTCGGCACAGCACACCTCGGACTGAATTTGGGAGTAAGCTGGAGAACATGCAAACTCCATACAGGATGGACTAATATGAGAATCAAGCTCAAAACCTTTCAACTGTCTGTGAGACGCATAAAATTAACCACGTGACGCTGTGAAGGCTGATAATTGCTAAATGTTATCAACTTAGTTTGAAAGTTCATCTACGATCAGTCATTTGATTACCAAATCAGAAATACAGATAACAATTGTGACATGAAATCATAGGAAAATATAAATACCGTGGGCTTCTTGTGTTGTCACAAGGGTAAAAAATGTGCAAAAAAGCCAAGCATTGGGGATATGTTCCAACCGGAAAAAAGCAAATAAATTCATGGTGTCCTTCCTTTGGTGACCAGTGCACTTTCTGAAATGTGTGTTGACTTTGTCACTGCTATTTGTGCTTCTCCAAAAGTAAACAGCCAAGATGAGTCCACTTGTTGCTCACAGACGATCATTTGATTTTGATTCACTGCGCTAGAAGCAACATGATAAAAGTCTTAATTCATCAGCTTTCCAACCTTATGGTAACAGTTTGGGGTAAGTGTGGCCTAGAAAGGCATGCTTGGGGAAGTTTGGTGAGGAAGAACTTGATTCCGCCGAACAGGTTTGGAATGATTTTGAGTCGCCCATGAAAGGACACTGATATGCCACAGACACACGCCAACATAGTCAGCTGTAAGTGTACTTTGAGCTCCAGCGACCCTGGCAGAAAGAAAAAAAACAGCAACGCTGGAATCCGCACTCTGACAGTGGACTTTCCCTTTTGTTGCAACACTGTTATTAAATTAGTGTAAATTAGTACATATATTAATGCTGTTGGTTCTTATCATTCTAATCATGGGGCTTTTTATGCCAAATTAGATTTGAATGTGTGTTGTTGTTGTTCTTTTTAGTCCATGTAGTATTTAAAAATTCCAGGAAGGTCAGAATAACTTCTCCGGAAATAACTTACTGATAATAATAAAAAAGGAATTATACAGTACTGTATATGAATAAATGAATAACATACAGGCCTAATCACCATTTTTGATTACAGTATGCATGTATCGTGATACATCCATCCATCCCTTTTCGTCCTGATTTGGTTTTGTTTCTATGTTTATTTCCACAATGTTGTGTCCAGAAACAAGACAAGAATATTGCTGAGCAGCCATTTACATTGTGAAAAATGGACGGACTCCTTCTGAATTTCTAATCCCATCTCCAACAGAAACAGCAAAAGTTTACTTGACATTCCGATTGTAGTATTTTTTATTTTCTTCGTTTTTTCCTGCACGGTGGTTGTCCCACGATCGCCCCTTCCCCCTAAACCGCTATAATCACAATGTAATTATTTGGATTTCCGCACGACGGCGTCCTCATACAGCACTGCCAGAGCAGGGCCGTGGACCGCTTCCCAACCCTGCATAGCATGACAACAGGAAGAGTGACCACACAATAATCAAGTGTTTATATTGGTGACACCACAACTAGGATGTTTGTCTTCAAACTAAAAGCAATGAACCATTGCTTTGCAATCGTCCCTTTTGACGCACTATGTAACGAAATACTTGTTGTTACGGTACTACTCAAGTATTTTCAGATAAGCTTATGTTTATTATCTTATGACTGAATTAATTATTTTGTGATGAATTTTTACCTTTACTCTCTCTCTCTCTCTCGCTCTCTCTCTTTTCAAAGGGTGGTGTTTAACAATGCATGTTCTTTATTGTTCCTAAATTCTGTAAATATGTGTCACGACTTGCTGACAACAGAAAAATACAAGTCCTAATAGCCATCTTATTCCTTGAGCTAAATATACTCTTACTTTGAAGGTGATACCGGATGTACTGTTTGTATTCGGCTGTGGGATAATTGACGACGATTTGAGCTGACAGCGGCGGCGCCCAGTGGCAGTCACAGGCGGGGAAAGCCCTCACTTACTCGCACTCAACGAGTCCACAGCGTGTCTCTCTGCTGGCTCCAGACTCAGCCCCGCGCAAGAAAAACACACTCGAAACACAACGACACGGATTTTGCTTGCGTTCAACATGGCTGATACAAGTTTGAACGAGTCGTCCACCGAGGACGTGGCTAATAGATTTGCTCGCAAAGGCGCCCTGAGACAGAAAAATGTCCACGAAGTGAAGAACCACAAGTTTACAGCCCGGTTCTTCAAGCAGCCGACTTTCTGCAGCCACTGCACGGACTTCATCTGGTAAGCCATCCGTCTCCGCCTCCACCCTCCCCGGCCACCTCCACGCTTGCAAGCCTGTTGCATATTGGATTGCAACTTCGCGCCCCCTCCACGATGTTACGCAACTTCACTTCGCAACTTTTCCCCACTTGATCCTACAAATCTCACCACCTTCTCGTCCGAGTTGTCAAAAAGTAGACTTCCGCAGGGAGCCATATGGGAAGGGCCGGGTTGTTTATTTTCGTCGTTAAAACACTCAAAAATGTGTAAAGATTGCTTGTACAGTATGTGAAGTTTTCTTGTGATTCGAAGTCATAAGAAAGCAAACGTTTTACGAATTAGGATTAGAGACATTTCGTGCAATGTTTCCTGATCAAGCTGATGTAATTTTCTCGCTGAAACATAAATTGAGGCATACTACAATTTTTTCCTTTTTTTTCTTTTCAGTTTACTAGCACATTTGAGAGGAATTATTCAGAAGACTTTTACAGTGTAAACATTTTAATAGATCTGGTCCACGTGGAGTAGTTTGTGGGAAGAAAGTGAATATGGAAAGTATGCTCTGTGCAAAAGTACAGTGACTGTTTTTGTTCACCCAGCTAAAATCAACCGAATGCAATTATTTTCGATTAAAAGTTTTTTATTATGACTTTTCTTAGGCCAAAGACAAAAAGCGTGATTATTACTGAAAATCTAGTTTATTGTCTTGGTTGCTTAGTACCAACAATAACAACAACAACAACAACAACAACAACAAATAAAGTAAAGGATATACACTGTAAAGTCAGCTCTGGTAAGTGTTGATGTGACGAGACTGACATCCCAGACAATTGCAGTAATCCTCTTCTCGTTCTACTGTGTCACACATTTTCCATGTGTTGTGTCACTGGTGGTCTAGTGCAGGGTCTCCAACATTTTATCATCTGAGAGACAATACAAATCATGTTTAGAAACTTTTATCAATGTTGCCCCGATTTCCATGGCACATATTCAAATATTGTGAACATCTGCATGTGCATTCTAATAAAATGTTCCCTCGCTACAATGCGGTTCACTTTTTTTGGGTGCAATTTTGGATGCATTTTTTTTTTACAGTAATGTACCTATTTTATGAAATTTATGAAGGTTTGAACATTGAGAATGTTTAAACAAGAGAGAAATGTGAGAAAATGTAAATGCCTCAATGAGTAAAGTGTATAAACAGTGTGGTGAGGGGTTTTAGAGCCTTAAAACATTTATAATAAATGTAAAACATAAAGCTAACTACTTTGCCGATTTCATTTATTGCGGGTATTTTTTGGAACCTAACCCCAGCGGAAAACAAGGGAACACTACTTAAAAAAATAAACATTTCACCATAAAAATATAGTTAATATTAACAATGAATAATATTCACCAAAAACCATAAACATATATTTAAAACAAGTACAAAGTACATACCTGCATGCGCATTTAAAAAAGAAAAAGAAAAAAAGAAACGTGTGTAGAAAAACTCACATAGTATTCACCAACATTTGCATGCCGCATCTTGACCTTTTTCAAACATAAAAGGTCACAAGCTGACAGACATCACCACAACATGCTTGATTGATAGATAGTGATGATAATAGTAATGACAAATCGCTGAGTCTCAGGAGGGGTCATGACACCTGCGATTTTGATTGTATGGGAATTTAGATCAAGACAAAACACACGTCTGATAGTATATATTTGACTCTTTGTACTAGTAAGCTACTGGTAGCTTGCGAGTGACATGACGGAGGCATCTGGTTTCGTGGTTCACTACTTAACCAGCGTGCATTCAATTCCCACCCAGTGACGGTGTGATTGTGAATGAGCGTGTAAATGGTCACCTATCCCTGCAGTATATGTGTCATGCATGAAAATGGATAGATGGTGTTGTGGAGGAGATTTTTTCCTCCGCGTGTTCGTTTTCTTTCGGGTAGTGAGAATGTTGGTTATCTGGATACAGGCTGGAGATCGATGAACAGTTCCTTCGAAGCTTTTATTTATATATGATATTCCGGGCACAAGTGAGTTACAGACAATGGCTGCAGCTTCTCACAAGTGCGAAGATTACAGAGGACTTACAATATTCTTATACTACCTTGAAGGGCGGTACCACACAGTTTCCAGTAAACAGATCAACCGGAGTTGAGATAAAACCCAAGGACATCATTCAAACCCAAAGCCCATTTGAGGAATAGAGGAGGTTATTCAGTCATGACTGCACCTGGCAGAAATTGCGATAACACTCATAAGGATACATCCGCAGAACAAAGCTCTACTGAGGAAATAAGGAAATTAAAACAGTTATGACTAAATCTGGGCAGAAGACCCTCTTCAATGGTTAATAAATTATGACATTTGACAAGGGCCCTGGGATTTTCTGGAGACCAGTCCAGAGTGTAGCCCAGAGGTGGGCAATCTCGGTCCTCGAGGGCCGGAGTCCTGCAGGTTTTGTAGGTTTCTCACTTCCAACACAAGCTGATTCCAATCAACAGGATCGTTATCAGGCTTATGCAGAGCTTGCTGATGAGCTGATCATATATCAGCTGTGTTGGAGAAGGGCAACACGCAAAACCTGCAGGACTGCGGCCCTCGATGCCCACCTCTGGTGTAGCCTATACTTTGGACCAGTCGGTTGGGATATGCTTAGGTCACAGTGTCACTAAACTGAAAAGCGCTTGGCAGACATTTGAATATATTTGTGATTTCCTTCTTTTTGCATGTATGTTAAAAATTACAATGCATGGAGTTGAAATGCCTACATCAAGCTTCCTTTCGGGGTCGTCAAAGGGTTAGCTAGCTTAATTGTACAGCAGCTAATTATTTTTTACACTTGTGACAGTTTTGATTAACATAAATGAGGACATGTGAAAATGAGATTTGTTTTTTTAATTCCTTGTGCCTGCCTGTCCGACCCATCAAGTAATGCAAAATAGTAACGCAGTATATTGGATAAGTAACTTTAATCTGATTACTACTGGTGTGGAAATAGTAATGCGTTATGTTGCTTATTACAAAAAAATGTTCTATTAGAGGTAAGATGTTAATTTTCTTGGTCGCTAATGCTAATATTAAATCCACGAGCTAGAAAAATCAAGAGTAAAAACAAACAAAAACAGACAAACAGTATTTGAAAAGTTTCTTTGCAACGGGGAAAAGGCTCAGTGAGACAACACAATAGCCTATGACCACGAAGAAAAAGAAAGATGCATTCAGGAGACAACAGGCCTACTTGAAATATGGATTTACGACGACGGGTGATTCACGCGCAAGGCCTGCTCATCATAATGTGCGGCGAGCGGCTCTTGATTTAGCGTCATGGTGGGTTATTCATGGACTTTGTACTTGTTGTGTGGTGCCTTGTTGGCACATTTCAGGAGACTGCTGCTAATATAGTTACATCAAAATGTGGCTTCATCTTTTATTGTTCTACTGAAAATACTCGTATGGTATCATTCATGATAAGTGTTACTGTGTTACCATAGTGACCATATATTGAAGCGCTGTTGTTACCGTTGTTGGTGTTTGTGCTGCTAATACAGCTACTGTACATAAAAATATTCAATGTATTCAGGTTTGGAGTTACATAAAAAATATATACAGTGGATTCACGTTTGTAGCATTTTTATAATCATCAGAAAAGAAGAAAGAAATCCGCCAGTCTTCCCAAATAGGTTGTGTTCAAGCTTAGAGGTTGTAGATATTCACCCGTGTTCACAGTCATCCACTGTTGCAGGTGCCAGTATGATCTCATGGCCTTTACTGCTTGCAGTTTATGACCTTGACGGTTTTACAGCATGGCATGTGCACTGCCTAACGGCACTCCTTAGTCCGTAGTCCAGAGAGCTAAACATGTCCTGCAGTTACAGGCTACAACTTGTTACAATGTCCATTGTATCAATAGAAGCAGGGAGAGTCCACTTTGTTTTCTGGGAGGGAATTTACCAACACAACATCATGCAGCTAAGCGGACTGGACTTAATAGCGAGTCTGGCAGGAATCACCCTGCGCCAGCTCTTTCCATAAAAATCATTCCAGACGCAAAGAATGTTGAACATTTGCACATGTGGACGTTGTAGTCTAGTGATGAATGCTTGCTTTTATTATGCAAGGTTAGGGTTCCTTTAGTTTTAAAAGACTGCCAGCAAACCATCACGTGATTGTTTATGTGTTTCACGTCATGCAAAGTTCTATTATGATTAAATAGAATTTGCTGATTGTGTGAGAGGAAATGGTCAACTCATTTGTGGCGGCCGAGGCTTGGGGTCGTTTAGTGACCAGAAAGTCGGCTGTTCGATCCCCGCTCTCCCCAATTCATGTGCCGTTGTGTCCTTGGGCAAGGCACTTCACACACATTGCCTCCAGTGCTACTCACACTAGTGTACGGAAGGTGCGAATGTTTGGTGGTGGTCGGAGGGGCTGTAGGCGCACACTGGCAGGCACGCTAATTTCTGTCAGCCTGCACCAGGGCAGCTGTGGCTACTAAAGTAGTTTACCGCCACCAGGGTGTGAATGTGGAGTCCATGAATATGTATCCACTGTAAAGTGTCTTTGAGTGTCTAGAAAGAAAAGCGCTATATAAATCTAATGCATTATTATTATTATCATTATTTAATCCTGCTTTGTTTGTTTTCACAGGGGCTTTGGGAAACAAGGATTTCAGTGCCAAGGTAAAACAAATTGACTTTATTTCTGGCTCATTCAAAGATGATATGTTTATTTACGTGTGTATGTGTGTGTGGATCAGGCCCAGTGGTCTGTGTGGCCAAACAAGTGGTCATGTAGAAAGTAACTGAACAATCACAGCAAATTTGGCCAAACACTCAGAAAAAGCTTGACAATGTTTACACCCACTTCATATTGAGCTTGCGGTGCTGCAGGAGTGGAAGGAACTATTGTTTTCCCACAACCTGGATAGTGTTTATTGTTCCTGCAAGCACAAAACATGTGGTCCGAAGGATGTGGGCCTCAATCAACATTGAATGGCAAGAACTGAATTTGGCAGTAAATGAAGCAGGAAACGCACAACACACTGATGCAATTTGAGAAATAATGAAATAGAGAGACATGCTAACGATGCTTGTTAGAGATGCTCAACCAGCAGAATGGAGTCTTTTCACATGTGTTGTCATCTCAAAGACGTCTTCCTCAGAAAGTCGGTGATGGTGAAGCAGTATTGCGTTCACCGGTGTCTCAATTGGTCTTGTTTGTGCTAGGGTCAGGTGTAAATTAACAAATATATTTATTTCAGGAATTTTATAGAAAGTAACTTATATTTTGGGGTTAGATATCTACCTGCCTTCTATTCCATAACTGGTTGAGATGCAATTATCAGTGCCAAAGTACAGCACTACTTTTTGAACTCATTGCTTCATGACCAGGGTTGGGAGGGTTACTTTTAAAATGTAATTCATTACAGTTACAAGTTACCTGCTAAAAAATGTAGTTAGTAACGTAATCCAAGTACCATCATTTTAAAGTAATATAACTGGATTACTTTTGGATTACTCCAATATTGAGTATGCTCATGAAAACAAAATAAAAATAAATATCACCACAATATATATTCTATATAATGTGCCCCTGCAATTTGCGGGTGATAGGGACCCAGGCAGCCTACAAATATTAAAAATCCATGTGTAAACAAAAAGCATGTAGGCTATTGATTGATTGATTGATTGATTGAAGGCCATATGCTGTTTTCAAACTGTCACTGAAAGCAACCACACCTCACATTTAGATAGATAGATGGATAGATAGTTAGTCATCCAATGAGGATGACGATGTGTGACATCAATTGCAAAATGAACTTTTATCCCAGTCACAAGTTTAGCCGTGTATATGTTGTGTATGATGCCCTTCTTTCTCTCTCTCTCTCGCTCTGTCTCTCTCTCTCTCTCTTGCCCTCTTTCTCTCGCCCTCTTTCGCACTCTCTCTCATCGTATAAATTGTAATCCCCATTTTTAATAAATGTACCTGTAATCTGATTTCATGTTTTTCCCCAGTAAATGTAAAAGAATACAGTTAATTTTTTTTGCAATCTGATTACGCAACGGCGGTACATGTATTCCGTTACTCCCCAAGCCTGTTCATGACATAGCTGATAACACCACATACTGTAGCTTTGCTGCATGCGTTAATTTTCACAAAATTTCCTATAGACTTATATTTGATATTTGACCACACTTGTACCACAAATACCTCACAATAGTTTGAGCTCGCAACCCCGCTAAGTTACAGTCAATGGGGCCGATGCATACGACTCTAATCTATTTGCTGTTAACATGGCATTCCAATCACAGCTCCCAGTCACCCCAACATTGTCAACGCCAGCATTTATTGTTGTATTTTTGCAACATCTCTATCTTTATAAATGTAGGACAAGCGCGCCTGTTGTCTCAGTCCACATGTAGCAGGTGTGACCAGGTGCAAAGCACGCAGGATTATTGGTGGATCGCTCTGCTCGGCCATCTCTGTTGTAGACATAAAGATAAACACCTTGCCAGACATTTGACCTAAGTAATTGGGAGCTTTTCTTATAAGAGTGACACATTCACAGGTCTTAGCTTAACACAACATTCCACTAAACATAGAAGGAATCTTTATGGAGTCTTAAGTGTCAGTAGGAAGGAAATGTTCTCTCTCTAAAGCCGGTGTAAAAGTGTTCAAGCATCCTGGCTAAAAAAGATGTTGACAGCACAACACGTTTTTGTATATTGTAACGCCATCAGGTTTGCTTTCATAGAACGGTGTTATTTTCCTCCTAACTTTTGGTAACGAGTCACCTCTTCATATATGGTACTGCTAATGCTAATGCCGCTACTCGCATTTAAAGCATCTTCAAATTAAAGCCAGTTAATCTTAAACA
Organism: Vanacampus margaritifer; assembly: GCF_051991255.1. NCBI lineage: Eukaryota > Metazoa > Chordata > Actinopteri > Syngnathiformes > Syngnathidae > Vanacampus > Vanacampus margaritifer. Next base: position 14,478,263 of record NC_135438.1, read on the forward strand.
GATTTAGTTGTGGTTTGTGGGAGAAAGCTTGAGTATCAGGCGAAACTCGTGCAAGCAAACTAGAAGAATCAAGAATCAAAGTCAGAACCTCTTGACTGTAAGGCATATGTGCTAACCGCTAGTCCACTGTGCTGCTTAGCCCTAGCCCAGGATAGAAAAATAAATCTCAACTGCCCATGTCACTTTTCATAAATTCCCCTTCCAGACATGTTGAATAAATAATGACCGCCCCTATCAAGAGGCGATCGTTTCCGCTGCAACTTTTAAAAGTAGGGAAAAGTCCTCACTTTGTAGGATCTGTTTAGCCATAAATTATTAAGGCTGTGGCGCTCTTCTAAAATGGAGGTCAGGTGCTCCAGCAGAGCAATGCACCGCTCGAAAAATGACAAGGTGATAAACGGGAGGGTGACATTTCTGTAACAGGATTGACATTTCATTTCCATCTCCGTAAATGTCCTTTTGCTAAAAATAGGGATTGCGACGTATTACATCACACTTGCATTCACAGTCTTATAAGCAGGACATTTTGATGAGTTACCTTTTTTGCTTTTTTCACAATATACTGTGATAAATTTCGACTGAGTTTCATTAATTATTAATTATTGAGCAAATTTTCATGAACGATAGGGCTTTTATCAGTTGGCATTTTAGAGCTTCAGTTTACTCCTGGACAAAGTCAAAGCAAGATAATAGAAGATAACCTTTATTCATCTGATAATTTTCAGAACTTGACTAAATCTATTTAAAAAAAAAAATGTTGGCTTAAAGAATAATATATATAATTTTAATAAACTCTTTTTTTTAACAATTGTTTTAATTATTGAATGACGCTCAGCTTCCCATAGTTATGATGTTCCTCAACATTCTTTAAACTAATTGAGACTGATTAAATAGGTAATCTGCTGATTGCAAACAAGTAGTACAATACATTTTACTGAATTCTTATTTAATTCAACATTTGATTAATCAACAATCAATTCTCACACAAATGACATTTGTTATCTATCAGTTAATGGTTGATTATAATGCACATCCCTAAACCTAGTAACCTAAATATGATTTGTTTTCTTACTAGGCAATCTCTTGCTCCATTATTAAAAAATAAACAAATCATTAATACTAAGAGCATGGCACAGTCAAGAGGTTCTTGGCTGTAATCTTGGTTTTAATCTCCAGGTATTGCAGATACCTCCCTAATTCCACAAATTTGCATGTTAGATTAACTGAAGAATGTTAATTGTCTATACATGTTAATGACTGTGAATGGATGATTGTTAATATTTTTATGTTATTTACCCTTTATTTAACCAGGCTAGTACCACTGAGACCAAATACCTCTTTTCCTGAGGGAGACTTGATCAAGAATGGTAACAATAGTTTCAAAAATCAACCAAACTCAAACTCGTGCAAGTCATATACTGTATAACAACAGGCAATGTAACGCTAGTAAGACAAAACTTTGTACATTAGCCGGTAATGTTTTATTAAAGGCTTTGTATAAAATTATAGATGTATAGTATTTCACACGAGCGTGAAATTTTACCAACTTAGATTGAATAAACAAATTATGCGTGTGCTCCAGAAAAAACAACCTTATGAATGATACGCAAAGCACGTTTCTGTATTGTGACTAATGGATTAATTGCATTTTGGTATGTATTTCCCCAAACTTCGATACAATATGTGAGGTATGGAAGAACCGAGGTGCAGTATAAAACACAAAGTGCATAATCAGCAAGATATTGCTTTACTTTATTTAAAATTGCTCCGGTTTTTACATGTCTGACGTGGGGTTTCCAAGACAATTTACTATAAATTATTACCAAATTTATTTTCAATAACACTTTCAATTGGCGCACCATCAATATTTATTTGTAATCCAGAATCCATTTCTCGATTACCAAACAGCATTGCTTTAGTTTTGCTTATATTTAAGGATAATTTATTTATGTTCATCCATTTTTTCAATATACATAACTAATGGTTCATTGTAGTTATGAGCTCATTATAATTATCACTATTATAAAAAATATTGGTATCATCAGCAAAAATAATACATTTTAGTACTTTGGATACATTAAAGATATCATTAATATACAAATTAAAGAGTTTTGGCCCCAGCACAGACCCCTGGGGGACCCCACAAGAAATATTACGTTTATTAGATGTATATTGCCCCATTTTGACATATTGGGCCCTATCCTTTTAACTCGCCTTTTAGCCATCGTCCAGCAACTCCCCGATTTCCATATTTTTCTATCTTATTAAGTAGGATAGAATGATTGATTGTATCAAAAGCTTTTTTTTTAATCAACAAAAACACCAACAGCATATTTTTTCTGATCCAAAGCATTTGTAATCTCTTCTATTGCCCCAATTAATGCTAATGAAGTAGTTCTTTGAGTTCTAAAACCGTACTGACCTTCATTAAATATTTGATGCTTGTCCAGAAACTTCTCAAATCGAGAATTAAAAAGTTTCTCAATAATTTTTGTAAACTGAGGCAATAGAGAAATTGGTCTATAGTTGGTGTAACTGTGTTGATTATCATTCTTAAAAATAGGTATTACTTTTGCAATTTTCATACTCCGGGGAAAACAGCCAGACTGAAAGGATAAATTGTAGATATATGTTAAGGGCTTAACAATATTATCAATAATTTTTTTTTTTACTAATGCCATATTGATATCATGAAAATCTGTGGATAATTTACTCTTACATTACCTTGCCTGTCCTTTTGTAACTTTGTAATTTTTCCAGGCATTGTTCTTTGAGCTTCTACACGAGGAAGTAAAGAACATAAATGTAGTTTAATCTGCATTGAGAACAATGTGCCCTGCTATTGACCGGTGACCTACCTGAATTTTTCCGTACATGAAAATGAACCTATTGAAATGGTTATGGTTTGTAATACCTACCGTACTGTAGCTTCCACTTGAAGCGTGTACACAATACGACACTAGCAATGAAATGTTGTTTCCACAACATGTCACAAGATGCTATCTGCCTTGTAAACAATCTGTCCATCAACTGTTGGCTATTTTTCCTGCCGAGTCGTGTTTCAAAGCTTTGACCTGCTGCTGTTGCTTCTGTGCGCTTAGAATATGTCCCTCAGCCCAATTAGCCTTCAGTAGTTCTCTCTCTTGACCTGTTTTATTTAGATCCAGCTAAACATTCTTATCTAGATGTGAAGTAGTGCTGTCAGGTGGTCTCCGTAAAATAACAAAAACTTGAGTTGTGTGAAGTGCTTGTAAGTCGGTGTTTATTTCAAGATATGACGTACTTCTAAAAAGTTTTAGTAGTTTTTCCACATGCTCATTCACTTTTAATCTTAAACTTCATACTATGTATTGCCCAACAAGAGAACATCTCACAAATATAGAAAAATATGTATTCAATAAACTAGAACATTTTATATCAAGAAAACATTAACTCTGTTAAGTTATGCGATCGATGCACATGGCTCGTAGCTGCTCCATGTTTGAACAGAATAGTCAACTACGGCTTGTGTTGACAGTTGAAAGGTAAACTTCATGTGCTTGGAACACACTTTGTCTCTTTACATGATACTCTTGCATTGGTAACTTGTTGAAACAGTAACTTGGTCTATTTTCTTTGCTTCATCCTGAAGCTTGTCAACAAAGGAAACAATTTAGCCTGATAGCTTTTCTCACAAGCACACACTTCCTTCCAATGTACACAGACAGCCATCATTAGTGTGAGTTCGGGCCTGCTTACACCATTCGGTTTAAATAAAAAGGTAAAATCAATTAATTGAATATTCAACTTTCAAGGAATATTCAATGAATATCTGAGGTTATGGATATTTTAACCTAACCCTAACCCTTAATTAATTGCTAAATTGTTGCCACACCCCTTTTTGTACAAAATGCCAAAATTCGGCAGGTTGTAGCGCCCAAATGCCTGCTCCGATTTACCTAAATTTGAAAATTAGTATTGCGCCATAACCAGAGGTGGGTAGTAACGAGTTACATTTACTCCATCACATTTACTTGAGTAGCTTTTTGAAAAAAAAAAAGTACTTCTAAGAGTAGTTTTACCACACAATACTTTTTACTTTTACTTGAGTAGATGTGTGAAGAAGAAACACTACTGTTACTCCGCTATATTGGGCTACACTAGAGTCGTTACCTGCCGCCCCATTCATACATAAGATTTACTGTATTTTCTCGTAAGCCCTTCGCTTGACTGACTGTGTGGGAGCATTTCCGCAGACACATTGCTTATATACAGGAATGCAGCCCTGGTTGAAGACTGGCAGGCATGATGAAAACCCGAAAGAGTCAACTGAAAGATGACGTCTTGGTGCTTTCGCTTTAAGAAACTGTCACCTATGGTCATTAGACTGGGAGGCAGCGCCAAACGAGTTACGCCACAATCTGTGAATGGATTAAGCATGCTTGGGCGTGTCTGCTTGCACTGTTCTTTGAGCTCAAAAAGTTTTATTTTTTTATCTTGATTGGAAGATGCCAGCATTTGGACATCATTTTATATTTTTGTCTGTCTGATGACATTGTTTAGAAAAATAAATCAGACTTCATGTTCAAGCAGTTGCTCAGTTCTTAAGTATTCCCTTCAGCGTACTTACTGTACTTACTTTTACTTTACAGTTTTATTTTGATGACTACCTTTTACTTTTACTTGAGTAATATTATTTTGAAGTAACACTACTCTTACTTGAGTACAATTTTTAGCTACTCTACCTACCTCTGGCCATCCCTATCAACAACTACACCAAGTTTAATTAAAATGAAAATATGCCTGGTTAAACCTAGTGGGTGATTTGTCAGGGAACAATTCTATGCTGCTATTAAGCACATCATCATAGTTTTTGATAAAGTTCATGATTAGCCGAATGATCTTTGAGGCTATAACACTAGCAAATGGACACACATCAAACTTTTTCTTTGTTCATGCTAAAAATAACTGGAAAGGTTAGGATAATTATGTACAAGTAGTACATTCCTTTTAGAAGACAGTGATGATTGACTGGCAGTATTTTTCCTTCAATGACCCTCTTTGCAGGAGTTTATTGCAAATTCAACTTTACTGAAATGAACTGATATAAAAAAAAACTGCAGCTGCAGTAAGCCGAGAAGCCTTAATAATACTTGACTCATAACACCGTAAGCAACTCTTCGCCTGTATGATCTCTCTACGATAAACCAATCTTGAGCCAATATTGAGCCTAAATCTCACTACTGAAATAAAGATGATCTCGTCTCAATTTATAAAAAAAAAAAAAACTGCATTAATTATGTACCTGTCCCTCTGTCATCTAGTGGAGGAATATTTACTTGTTCTGCTTGACATTATATGTAGTTGACAATAGATAGAAGGCCAAAGATATTATATGTAGTAAATATATTTTTGCACACCTGCTTATATCTCATGACACTTTAATGTCCTGTGTCACAGTGGTTGAAAATCACTCTTTAAACCACTGAAGATGCTGTTTTTCAAAAGTTTAAAATTTATGACCACACCCACGCACTGGTTAAATGAGACTGTCAATTAAGTTTTAATTATACAGAATAAATTAATCTTCATTTGTTGCTCTAATTTATTATATCATAAGAATTTTGATAGTTTTCATAATTAGCTTTATTACAATTCCTTTTACGGATCTGAATTTAGTTACAACCAGTACATTTAATGTAGTGAAATATAAGTATTATCTCTCAGGGGGTATTTGTGGTATGATAATGAATTTAATGAATGAAATATGAACTGAAAAGACTTAAACCTCACATAAAGGCGCAGCTTGAACAGCCCCCCCCCCCCAGTTGAATTATTATTTGGCCCTATGAAACCATGCTGCTTTTATGTTCTGTGACATCCACAGTGAAGCAATGTTGACAGTTGTTATAAGGCGTGAGCATCACTTTGTACTTTTTCTCTGACTGCCTTCCCTCCCCCTCTCGCATGTCACATCTCTTCATCATTTGCCGTTTGAACGGCGAAAATTAGCACTTGTGGTCAATTCCCCACTCGAATCTCTACTTTTTGGCAGTAACATTATATGACAGGGTTCCTGGAGTTAAGATCTTCCAACTGCTTGCTTGTCTCAAGAATCAAGATACAACATTCACAAAGCAGAGCAGCGCGATTCAAATGTATATTTGTTCATGAGTGTGTGTGTGTTTACAAGGGAGTGAGAGATCAACAGAGGCTATATTTAAAGTTGCTCCTCTGTCCCTCAAAGCGGGACATTGCTGTGCATAGTGCATAGTGGCATCTCTGTTTACAGGCACAGGCTTTTTTTTTTTTTTTTTTAAGAAAAGCATTGCGTAATTATGTTGGAGCTTTGTCTTGCAACATACAATACGTATTACTTAAACTCTGCAGGTTGGCTTTAAGGCTTTTTCCTTCCTTCAAGAACTGCTTCCTCAAAGCGTATACTGTTCAGTGTTTACATGTTTTGAGTAATGTCTTTAAACATCCATATGATGATTTAACTTAAAATAAATTAAGAGTGTGCTTGCTGTAGACTATGCCAACCAGAAGTGACCTTTGCGAATTTGCCGCGTAGTTTGGATTTCCCCGAAAGCCTCTCGCGTGGCTTCCTGTTCCTCACTAATCAATTCAGCCGCATTAAGATGAGACTAAGCCATCATGGCAGATGCATTATTTATCACCTCAATTCGCATTGTGCATCTGAGAGAAATGCGCGTTGTGGTAGTGTTTGCGCTATGAAAGAGTTTGGTCATAGCTGTCAGCCTATTGGGACTGATAGAGTCAACATACTGTACAGTATGTGTGTCTGAGTTCACTTTTAAAAGGCACAGTGGTATTTGCTACAGTGTCACTCTTGCTGATTCTGTATTTGTTCACCTCGTAAGTCTCTTGGGAAACCCGGACCACGCTTTGATAAACACTCACTTGTCTTCAGGCTTCGACTGGTATAACCCTGTCATGTTATCTGTCTCACTATTTGATGAGAGGCTTTCAATGCAGGACACGCAGCTGAGTAAGAAGTCAAGTGAGGTGACGCCCATGTTCCTGCTGTCCTATGAATATCCTGCTAGATGGATAGCGATACAGCAGCTGGTGCAGATATGAGGCCAGAGTTTTGCTGATTAAACACCGATATAGTACTATTTTTTCATGAAACGTTAAATGCTGTTCAGTAGGGATGGGCTTGCCTTGAAGTAATTGAATGAGAGAAATGAGATGCCTGACAGAACGTTTTTCAGTCATGATCAGTTAACAACAAAAGAGGATACATGTCAACAATGTATGTGTATTGATTAAAAGCAATCTGAAGACTCTGTCACCACATCCCAAGAGAGTCCTTTCAGTTTGGCATCAATAAGGTCATGTCAGGTTTCTTGACCTATCATACTAATCTCTAATGGCAGTCGTCATGGGAAAAAAACTACAATGAAATGAATGCAGCTCTGTACTTTTGGATTTATTCATACCACAGTAGGTTGATGATTATTTTTAGAGGGTCAAAATGACCACATTGGTTCTTAATGGGGGTTTAACGGTAGCTTACTTGAATGAAGGACTCATTGAGTGTGTTTTTCATGAATGGGGCCACCTGTTTTGTCATTTGCCTGTCGTAAGCGTGCCCGTTTGCGCAGATTAACTTTGGGATTTTATGTGGACAGGAGGGTCCAATCCTTGCCTGCACTGGTAAATCGATGCTGTTACATCAACAGTTTGCAAAGCCTTGCATTTGTCTGCAAGCAAAATAGGCCTCTGCTGCTCGCTCCCTAAGCTGGATTGTCATACAGCATTACACTGGCCTTGTGTTGGCCTGTCAAATTAAACCCCGGGTTTTAATTTACTGCATAGCGTTCTTTGGAAAGGTCGCAGTGTTGTGGACCAAGCGTTGTTGGAATGTATTTCAGTGTTAAACTTTCAAGGTGTTCTGCTATAAAAGGCAGTGAGAGAAAATAAATCAGCATTGTTAGGGCTTACACAATGAATGGATAAAATCAATAACTGCTTAATGAAATTCTTTAGCAATTGCAAGGCACAAGTCACTACAGAATCCGACTATATTTTGTTTAGACATATGGAAACGGTAGTTTTTCTGAATGCTGTTGTATATTCATTGTCGAGCTTAGCAACCATGAGGAAGGTATTAAGCGTACGTGCCTGGTAAGATAAAAGGCACATTTTTGATTCACTTTTTCTTCTTTTTTCTTTTTTTGCTTATTAACTGTTAAATCTGTCGTCATGTAGGCTATTGTATATATTCTGTGCTCCATCTTGTTTATTGTTGATGTTAAAATATTTTTGGGGGCTTGAGATCAAGATAGGGTTACCGCGCCTTCAACCACGCCTTCAACCACGATGTCTTTTTAGTGCTTGCCAAAGTAGTCGGAACCTGGTACAAAGGAGGGTAGTCACTTAACGAAGTTAAAAGTTCAAACTTTGCTGAATGATGTGATGACATGCATTCATTCCATTGATGCCCTAAACAAATTAGCCACAAAGAATAAGGTTGACCCATCTGAGATTTGACTGACTTTTATATTACTCATGTCATTATTGCCACTTTACATTTCTGTCTTGATTTTTCTTTTGATTTCTTTATTGATTCGGAATCATATTCCGTCAAACCCTGCGATTGGCTGGCAACCAGTTCAGGGTGTACCCCGCCTACTGCCCGAAGCCAGCTGGGATAGGCTCCAGCGCCCCCCCGCGACCCTTGTGAGGACAAGCGGTTAAGAAGGTGGATAGATTTATTGATCGATGGATGGATTTCGGCAAACCCTGATATTGTAAGCTATCCCTATTTAAATGTCTTAAGATAAGCATTTTTCCTTTATGGCCTTTCTGTGACACAAATCCAAGATCTTATGGAGGGAGTATTTTTTTAAATATTATTTAGTGGTCCCCGGTGGGAAATTAAATAACTACTCTCATGATTTTTCTTTGAACATGCATTGTTATTGTGGAATCCAATTTTGACAAATAAAAGCGCAACACACATAAATGAAGGGTGGGATGAAAGTGAGGCTGTTGTGGGTTACGGGTATCTTGGTAGAAAAACGGCCCCAAATACAGTATATTGTGTTGTGTATGGACAGGCAGATTTCTACATTGTGTTTGTGTGTATTGACCGATGGCTTTGTTTTGTCTTCCCTGACATGACTCCATCCTCCATACTAGTGTTAGATGTGCTGGTTTGATGTCATCGTTTTGCAAAAGCCCACCAGAAGCAATCTCCATTAGCATCCCTGTTGTGGTCTGACTGAATGCATAACATCTCATATTTTCCTGTTATGATGATGAGATTAAAAAGGAAGTTCCCTCTCATCCCCCCTTGCCATTCTTTCCTCTGATATCTGATCCACAATGCTGGAGGAACATGGAGTAAAATGATTTCCCGCAATCAACACAGTTTGAAGTCAGTTCTTATGAAGATGGATTTTGTCTGCTTGCATGCTTGTATGTGTTTTGGGGTTCTGATAAATTCATCTTGGTATTCCAGTTTCATTGCTGTCAGGAAATGTGATTTCGTTTTTCAATCGTGTTAGTAGCCAGATATGAAGTCCCTGGAGTCCAAACAAGTCATTCCCCCCTATACCCCACTGTTGGCCTGGCACTTCTATTTAGTCTACTAGTTCATGGGAATGGACATGCCAATATTTATGGACAGAGAAATGTTTAAAACATGTTTATGTAAATGAATACCCAGATGTTCACTTCATGGATATACAGTATGCAAATGAGCTGACAAGGCAGGATTACAAAACTCAAGTGCAAGAGAAGAAATAACGGAGACAAGACAGCATGTGTTTGATCAATCACTACAAATAGTTGGGTCAAGAATAACCCAACTATGGGTAAAAAATGGACAGATCCTCTACTTGGGTTGATTTGACCCAACTTTGAGTCAAGAAATTGGGGTTTTAGTGTAAAACACCTCCCCATGTGACCCAGCAGTAGATAAGAAAAAGCATGCATGAATGGAGTATTCTTTTATTTTTATTTTTTTTAATTTATTTTTTTATTTTTTATTTTATTTTTTTCCCTGGAGAGCTCAGTATTGTTCATTCGGTAATTTTACTGATTTGACATGTCATCATCAGTGCTCTCTTTTAAAAAAAATGTTTTAATTTTGTATGTGGGTGAGTATGTGTGTGCGTGTGAGTGTGTATTCATTAGTTCACCTAAAACCTATTAAAAAATCCCATACCGTTCACCTAAACCGAACACTTCCAGCCAGAGTCGTGAGGCCGTCAGGAGACCCGAGGAAGGACCAAAAAAAAAGAAAGGAAAGTGATGGACAGTATTCTAAAGAAAAAGTCCTATATTTCCACCATCAGTTGCCCCCAATCACCCGTGGATTACCATGACTATTAATGCTTAATATTCCAGATGATATCAAGTTTTATCGGGCTGCATCGTCGTCAGCTAAGTCGCTAAGCCTTTGTGCACAGTATGTTGGCCATCCTGCTGTTACACAGAAACAAATACACACATGCATTACACACAGACTTTCAGGGATGTCATTGGTAAAACTTGTAAAGCCTGTTGTTGCCTTTTACTGCAGTCGCATGCAATGGTGTAATAGAATTCGGCAGACAATGCAAAGTCAATTATCCTCCTAGTAATTGAACTGACAGCAGCTTACGAAAGCATTCCTTCAATATCTTGGATAATGACACCCAACAAAGTGGTGAGAGAGCTTGAAAGGAACCTTAATTGGATCATTAAGGGACCAGCATATGTCTAATAGCTTCGCAGTGAAACGAAATCATATTTTTGTACTGATGGAAGCTAGAACATCTGCTGATACAATTTATAGAGCGATGTTTTCAGTCTTCCAGTGCTCATGTGCATGTATATGGATTTTCCCTGTTGCTACTTTGAAGGCTACAGTGACCTAATGCAAGGTGGTTTGTCGAGGTCAGTGTTTGCAGCAGATGTTAGCAACCATAACAAACCTCTGTGGACATTTGACCTGGATTTGCATGTCATGGTGAGGCTAATGCACAAGGGAGAAAAATCCTACTTTGAGCCCAAGCTCTAAGCGCCACCTCTGAAAGGTGCACCTTTTAGAGGTACACCCCACTTTTAGTTAGGATCAGAATGCTTTTAAAAGTTGCTTAATCCCTGGTGAGGTGCAGCACTGAATATTACCAAGGATTAGTGCGGGATATTACTGTCTGAATGCATTAGAGGTGTATTAGATAGCTCCGTGATGGAGCAAAGACTAATGCACCAGACTCTGAATTACAGTGTAATCTACATTTAATTGCCCAGAGTTTTGATGTGATAATGGTATTATCTAATGCAGGGGCTGTAAGAAAAAACATCAGGCAGGGAAAATGGAACAGGCACAGTCCGTTACAGATTTGGACTCATATGCAAACTGTTGACCCGAAGAGATGATTTAAACCTGTGGCGAGCAAAAGTCAAATGTCAAGCATGTGGTAACACAACTTTCACAATTGAATTGTTTTGTTGTGTTTCGCATGAAGACTTTATCAGCATGTAATAATACAAATATCACACACACATCTGAATCGAGTTTGTATCAATGGTTAATTTATTTTCAATCTGTGTGGCATGTAAAAAAAAGAAAAAAGGATATTCTTACATCACTTCTGAGGTACGTTTTTCTTTGAACCATTGTAGTAGAGTTGAGATACAGTAAGTGCAATGCATGACTGCTTGACTGCAAAAAATGGTTGATGGCTCACAACTGGCTGGCAGTTGAATTAAGGGGATTAATTATTGTCCCTGACATCTTAGCACTGAAAAAAAATGTCACCTGTTAAGGTCACAATGTTACTACATTACTAGATTAATCCGTGGCTTTATCACATAAACCTTTACGTAAACATGCGGACTGCACTTCTTAAGCACTGAATTCAACTAGACACTATATAGAAAATATATTTTACCTTATATTTTGCACAATCTCCCCGTTTCTCTTACAATTCAATACAATATTTGAACAGTTACTTACAGAGTCCTAAATGGTGGAAATGGTCATTTTATTGCCTTTGTGGTCACTACGGCCTCCTGACTTCCTTATTTACTGTCCCTCACACAAGATTAGAGACTAAATGATAGACACTTGCAGCCTACTGCCCCATATTGTTGCATGCACTTCTAAGTACAGCTAAAAAAAAAAAAAAGCAGTTAAAAACACATTTTTGTGACTCTGTATTTTTACCATGTAAAGCACTTTGTGAATCCTCTGTAAAATGGTATTGAAATAAAATGTAATTAGATATATCTTTCATTTGTCAAGGTTCATCTCAAGGCTGCAGACTTTCCCTAAATGTTGGCTTGGTTTTGCTCAAAACATTTCAAACAGTGAAAGTAAATGTAAATACATCTACTTGCTTTTGTGTGAAAGGGGCTGTTGTCCTGGTAGCAGTTAGGCATTGACTTTTTTTTTTTTTTTTGGTCTGTCCACTCCTCCTGGTTGTCAGTAGGCTATAAATCTCATCATATGCAGCTCTTATTGCCTTTTTGGCATCGGCAGTGGCTTTTATCCATTGACCCCTTTCTCATTTAACTTAATGCATCGTGATCCAGGTTATAGTAGTTAAAGCTATCCGAATGAAACAGTAATATTAAATAGTCTTGACTAATCTTTTGTAATCTGGTGGGGTTTGCTTTCATTTTCGCTAGAGTGGCTTGGCCAGAGAATGTTACATAGTCAGTACCAAATCAAAAATTCTAACTCAGTATTTCCATTTCTCTATGTTCAAGTTGCATTATTTAGTGGGACTTACAGGGTTTGACGACTTTTCCTCAAAGTTATCCTCCGTCTTAATTGCTTTGCTTGAAGTTTGCGGTCTTTTACATTCTGTCCAAGTGCTTTGCTGTTAACAGCTAATGTTTTCTTGCCAAGGTCAAAAAGTGAGTCCTGTGCTTCTTTAAGGATATGGAACTGAAAGTCACTCACATTCACAATTAAAGTTGAAATAATAAAAAAAATGTAATGATGTATGCATTTTGACCTAAATTAAAACACAACACAACACAATACAATACCAAAGGAGTTTCCTTTTGTCAGACTTCATGTTTTAATAGATGTCTTACCTTTGAAATTCAATGAGAGAGGAAATTTGAAAATGGATTACAGTAAGAAGCAAAACACTTATAGTTACATAAATAACACATCAGAACAGAATCTGTGGCGGTCTGCCTGTCCTTCGAGCGTAGGGTTTTTCTATTATGTTCACTGTTCAGACGAATAACAAGTAGAAAGGCTGTTAACCACGAGTCAGCACTTGATCTTGCGAGACTGTAGAAAAGCACACAAATGCACATAAAAACAATTAACTCCAAATGCCGGCTTAATTCTGCTGTGCTGCAAAGTGCTGTTTAATCCAAGACAAAATATAATTGACTTTAAACTCATTAATTTAAGAATTATTTTTTTTTTATCTTACAATAGAATTACGCAGTGGCAGCACAGTTCAGTTGTGTTTAGCCTGTCTGCCTCATAGTTCTGAGGTTCAGGGTTTGAATCTCGGCTTCTGCCCTCCTTTATTGAGTTTTCTTGTTCTTGGGTGGATTTTCTCCGGTTACTCCGGCTTCCTCTTACAGTAGTGGGGCATCCATCCACCCATTTTTATTAGAATTTTCAAGAAATGCGAAAATAAAACTGAATAGAAACGCTAGAAATTAGAAAAAAGGCCCAAATTCACCAAAAAGTTTTTACGCTTCGAGGGGGTGGATTTTGAAGCGTATTGAAAAAAGGAAAATGCAAATTTTGGCTATGGAAACAGGTTTTGTGAATAAACGCTGACAAGACCGGATACACGTCCCACATTTTGAACGGATATTACGTCACACGTACGTGTAATCACAAAGCAATGTCGGACGATAAAGTAAGTTTGGGGGGATGGCGAAACAGAATTATTTTTGGAATTAATTAAAGAAGCGAATATTAATGCAATTTTAGAAAACAGCAAAGAAACGCTATGGTTTATTAAAAATTACAAAAGCAAACCCATACGTTTTCATTGCATGGCGCAGTCGCTTCCTGTTGTTCTTCTTCTTCTTTTAAATTACTGGTGGTTAGCATCTCTATGGTGTATACCGCCACCTACAGCGGCGGAGTCTCTTCTCAATAGTTGCAAAAGAAGAACAGATGGAAACGGGCATTAGCCGCATATTTGTTTTGTGCATTTTCAGTAAATTCGCTTAAAATTCAAAACAATTGGATGGAACCCATTGATTGAGGACTCTTAATTTGTCCAGAGGTGTAATGTGAGTGTGAATGGTTGTGTGGACTGTAATTGACTTGCTACTATTTCACTGTGTACCAGTTTAGATTAAAAAAACATACATGTTAGATTTTGTTTATTAAATGTTTGAATGAAGGAGATGATTGTAAAAATCATGCGAAAGACTCACCAATCATTCACTGTAAATAAATGTTTGTGATGTTATGTAGTTGTTCATTGTTGCATGGTTTGAGACGACAACATGCTAACTGGACACACAAAGCTGCGTTTCAACACTATAAATGATATAAAACAACTAGTCTGAAAGCAATTATCTGAGCACACTGTGATTTAGGACTAAAGTGAAAGCTGTGTGGTATATCTGACAGTTGGCCTTTTGGGGGATGAGTCAGACAGTGTGATGGGGGAAATAAAGGTGTTTATCCTCCAGTGTGTAATGTCGTGACTCTCATTTGAGACTGTCTGACTTGCGTGTGAGGGTTCGTTATTGTATGCGTGCATGACAAGGTTAAGGCAATGTAACTGAAAGTAAAATTGGGGGAAAAAACTTTTTTACAGATGAAGAAAGGTCAGCCATCAATGATTAGTGACTTTTTTTTTTAATCTTTCACTTGACGAATACTTCATATATTAAAAAAAAAATACCTAAAACTAATATGAAAACCAATAAAGAATGAACAAGAACAAAAACCATTTTGAAAAAATATGAGATAATAAAAACTGAAAAAATATGCTCTTAAAACTAGCCATAATGAAATAAAAACCAACTCCAATGAAAAATCTCTTAAACATTTTATCCCTGGTGTTTACTGCCGTGCACAAAGAGATCGCTTTTGTTTAAACACTGTATGACTGCGTAATCCCTGTATTTAATCCCCATTTGTGAGGATTAAAACAAAATGAGTGCATTGTTGTGACCTGAAGAAAGGTTATTTAGATGATGTAGCAAACACCAATATGACCACTGCATTAAATGCAAACACTGTACAGCACTTGAATTCTCACTCACTCACAAGTCACGCTTCTCGTTTTTTAAATTTTTTTTACATTAACTGCCACGCAAGTATAAATTAATGTAACTGTCAATATAATGAAAAATCTTAAAATGTAACACAAATATAACACTACATTTCGATCATAAAAGTCTACGTTTACATGCAGTCAATATTCGGAATAAGGTCAAAATTCGAGTTTCTGAAACATTCGGTATAACCCGTTTACATGCATGAGCGGAAAGAGTCTCTCTCGTATAGAGTATTTGGTCATTGCCCTCAATTGGAATACCCCACAGACGTCATTACGCAAAATTGACATTTACGCTTTTAACTTTCTGCGTTCAATAAAATGCATAATATTTACCATGCTAAACAAAGTAGTCGGTTTCCTACTTGCTCCAAAAGTGTGGTTCTTTGCTGCGTTTGTTTGTTTACCTTTGCTTGAGTATTTCTGGTGTTGCACGCAGACGTATGGTCTTATCTACACTTATACTGTATATGGTATTTAGAATGGATGGATGGAAGTGGATGGATAGATGGATGTATTAAAATAAGGCCTGGGATATAAAAATAAATTGCCCTGAATTACATCAACCCCTTGATTTGGATCTGGCCCAATATGTAATGGGCACTTCCTTGATCTGCGGCCCACTTTTGCACTCTTGCACTTGAAACTTGGCAGACACAATCACTGACATCATAACCTCTTTTGGCAGGAGTAACAAACTGTTCAGTAACATTTCACACGACATTGACTACAAACCAGTAAAGTTGGGAACTTGTGTAAAAATGTAAATAAAAACAGAATACAATGATTTGCAAATCCTTTTAAACCTTTATTCAATTGAATACACTACAATGTCGGAGAAGATATTTTATGTTGAAAGATTAAGAACTGTTGCTGTTTGACTTTTGGAAGTTGCCGTACAGGTTTTACACCGGAGAGCCCTCCCAGACGCAAACCACCTTTACGTTATTATTTTTCTATAAATATAATCTCATTTTGAATTTGATGCATGCAACATGTTCCAAAAAAGCTGGGTAACAAAAGACGGGGAATACTAAAAAAAAAAAAATCCTGGGGACCCCATGGCAACCTATTAAGCAGTCCTAGGATATGGACCTCTTAAGATTTCACTGTTGGGTTTGTAAGGTCATTTTACTTATAAAAACGGATCTTGTTTACAGATACAATTAAAACATGAAACAAAATGGATGATAACCTAGTTCAAGAATTGAACCGTTAAAAAGCAGAATAAAAAATGGAATCGGAATCGGAAGAATCTTATCAATTTCCATCCCTAGTTGCACATACTGAGCTGCACCATGTCTTCCAACAGTACATATCAGGTTTGCTCAGATTTATTGTTTCAATAGTAAAGTTGTTTGCTTTTTTTTTTGCATTTCCTTTTTAAATTCTGAACTGTGTGAGTGCAACTACAGAGCAAACATTTAATAGCTTTTTTGTTCCTTCTTGACTGTGCCCCAATCCACAAAGCAAATTTCCATAACAACTTTTTTGTGGAAGATTTTTTTTGGAATGAACTAGAACAGAGATGGTGAGCCAGCAGCTCCTCTCCCAGGTCCATCTTATTGTCTTCCTTCGAGATGTAGAAGCTGTCAAACTTGCTGCTATACTTGATATGTTCTTCCCTTTTCACCTGCAGTTTTTATATAAGGTTTACTTCATCAATGATAACAAAGACCACACATTATTAAAGTGTGGAACAGTGTATAATTCTTTCAGGTTGTCTAATAAACTAGTCTTTGTATGTGATTGCCAGAGGACCGCTACCACAGAGTTTATTTATCAAAACAAACATTTCCTTTGCTGCTTAGCCTGCAGGCGGCATCTTGAGCAGGGGCGCTTGTGAATGTTAGCTTTGTTTATGTCTGCATGCAGATAAATTCAGATGATGTGGACACTTTCTTTCTCTTCATGTGCAGGTTCAGCAAGTGACAAAGATGCATGATTGAATTGTATTTGAATGCTGAATATCAGTACATGAATGGGGAAAGTACATAGAATCCAGGTTATAGATTTGGTGTGTGGTCATAAAGTGCCTGCTCAGGTTTCCGATATGACACATAATGAAATTACATGTGACAAATTCCTTCCCTCTAACCACCCCTTTGCTTTTCTCATCCGTTCATTCTCCCGCTGGGCTTGCACTGTTTCATTGAGCTGCAGCGTCAGCGATTACACTCACCGTAAACATAAAACACACATTCGTCTTAGTAGCTCCTGCAGCTAATGACTATCGACGTAGCACTCACAAATGCGCTATCCGCAGTCTCCCTTTCACACGCTTATAAAGACTTTTGACAGGCATGGCCTCATTTTTTCTGAACCATAACATGAGATTTGACTTTTTTTCATATCTGCCGTAGGGGATTTGTGTGATTGGCAGATAATAAAAGAAATAGTATTTTTTTCCCCCCTGAGGTCCTAGAAAATACCTTCTGGATTGTGTGTGTTGAAATGTCGTTTAGGAGGTGAATTTTGCCTAGGGTGGTGGTTAGAATACAATGGTGTGTAGTTTGTGTGTACTCTAATGCAGCTGTCAGGTAAGGGTCTATTGTAAATTGACTAATAAATTGCATTTCTTCAGTGGTTTACTTCTGTAACTTGAAATATTATGGTTTGAGAAGAACACCAAAAACGTAGAATAATATGCACCATATTTAATGGGTTCTTCCCGGGTTTTCTGGCCCAAAATTCAATTTTTTATGTTTCATTTGATTGCTTGTTTTTTGTGCAGTTCTACTAAATAAAGCAATGTCCGCACGTACAAAAAAAAAATCTTCCTATCTCCGTGGTTCGAAAGATATATGTTCATAACCAACTTGGTTTAAATTTGGGTTTAAGATGTTTTTTTTCCAACATGAAAATGTCTGTCTGCTCTCAGGGATGTTTATTGTCACTTAGAAGCCTTAAAAAACAAAACAAAACAAAAAAACATTCAGTTGGCAAAGTTGTGCATTGTAACCCAGCCAGTTCTTAACTCTTTGACCGCCAAAAACGTTTAATAACGTCTGCTAAAATCCTAACGAATACCGCCAATAACGTCAATTGACGTCAACTACGTTTTTTTTTCTTCTCAATGAGCAGTGCAACGTCTTGTGCAGCGCTGCCTTGTCATCGGGGTTGTAAAATCCCAAAACAGCCACTAACTATGGCAGATGGCAGCATTGTATCTCTTTTCAATGGGCTCCCGGTGTATGGAATTACAATGAAACATGACAAATCTGATGAAATAGAACGTTTTCAAGGATGACGTGAATGATCAAAGCCTTTGTCACATTAAATCTAATTCACAGAGTGAACAAAAAACAAATCACATTAGCATGAAGCAGGAGCGGTAGGAGACATAAGAGAACCGTGGGCTCTGCCAGACGACCCCATTTCTTTCGAGGCGAGAGCCAGCATGAGGTCATCCGTCACCTTCTCACTGAGCTGTAATTTTAGCCACGTCACCCTCATCTATCTCCTCGATGCACCCGCTCCTCCTGCTTCCCTCTTTGACCACCACCACGGCACTGAGCGCAGGCCGCCGTGGGCTTTACTTTTGTGCTACTGGTGACCTCATGATTGAGAGACAAGGCCATTGTGCCTCTTGACAAGGCCGTTGTGCCTCTTGAATGTTGGCATTTTTCACATTGTACTTAGACTTGTTGAAGGTCCGTTGTCATCACTTCATGAATGACTTGCTGTTATGCCACTTCCTTCACTTTCTGTTCCCAGTGCATAAAGCACGGCCAACAAAACTATGGATACGTTTATCAAACCTTTGTGTTGGATTATGATGATGTCCATATAATCTACTAGTGGTGCAGTGTAAAATTGCTGCACTTTCCATTCTTGTACACTTTTACCATTTGTGCTACTGTCACTCCAACAGACCAATTCACATTTCACTATTGTGCTTTTAATATCAACCAAACACCGCCCATTTCCTGATGTATAATCAGCCAGCATCTCCTTAAGAACATTTCCCATTTTCCTGCTCTCCCTGGATTGGTCGTTATTTTGTGAGACAGGAAGTTTTCAGACGATATTGCCATGACTTTACGGACCCAGCTCTGATACTGATAATGTTGGGGGAAACACGACACACACTGTCACGCACGCACGCACACACACACACACACACACACACTTGACACAAATTTCACAGTGTGTTTTAAGTAGGGATTTGTGAGTAACAGATGCCAGGAAGCAAAAAAGGGAAAAATAAAATTCGGACATCAAGTCCTCCTTGCCAGTAGATGGCAGTACACTGTGGCGGTTTCAGTTTCACACAATGGCGAATCCGTGTCTTTCTTCACAAATATCTGCCATTGTGTTAATTGAAATTGAATTTATTAAAGGGACATAATATGGGGCGCCATCTAGTGGTGATCTATTCATTCATTTTAAAAACCAACTATTGATTTCAATAAAATGAGGGAAAAAAATCAATAATTTTATTAGATGGGTGGCCATTACAGGAGGCCGACATGTTTTGCCATTATCCTCCTGCTATGGATACCGGAATGACAATTTCGCGAACGTAGTCCTAGTGGTGCTTGTAGCTTACCTTCCATAGCTGGAGCCTGCAGGTGGTCGTCATTGAGTCTCGTGATTCAGGCTCCCGCCGCTTGTCACCTGCTGCTTTGCTCTCACAAGCTTTTACTAGCTGTTTTTTTTTTTTTTACTAGCTTGTCCTGCTAGCCACTCTTGTTATCCACTCCGGTCTATGGCTCAGACTAACTCCCGCTCTTGGCTCTTGTTAGCTGCTCCGGCTAAATGCGTCTCGCTTGGTCATTCGGCGTTGCTATTATATTGTTATCTTAAACCTTTCCATTGCTGCTGTGAATCATTTTAACAACACTCCCTCACTTTGGAGCGCTTTCATCTGTGGTCACATGACATTTCTCTCAACCACAAAAGCGCTCCAGTTGTGCACTGGCACGTGCTGCTTACTTGAATAAAGGCTCTTGATCACTTGTGTTGTTTGGAGTTTGTGACAAATGTGCAGGCAGATTAGCAGAAGATTTGGAAAGAAAAACTAGAGCAAATGAGGGAGTTATGTAAGTGGTGGTGAAGAGGGATATCATGGCGCCATCCACACACACATACTTCAAGCTGTGATAATCACAATAAGTGGCTCCTCTGGTCAGCTGAGCACAGATCAGGAAGACGAGAAGCACATCTAGACCAATTTGACTCCATAATTAGACTTAACATAATTTCCCCCATCTCCTTCCACTTTCACTCTCCTAGTACCTGCAGGGGATATTACATTTTTATCTTTCATTTCCTCATTTTAGTCTTAGTCAATTATTTTCTTCTGTCTTCCTCTAGTTTTGTAGCATGCATAATTTATGCTGTCTTCTCTTACCTATCCTCTCATTCATCTTCCTTTTTTAAATTGTCTTTTTTTTTCTTCCCCCACCTCAATAAAATGGAAGTTAGGTGAGACGGAATCAAACATCAATCGTTCGGCATGATTTGCTTCAGAGACAATTAATCAACAATCAACAAAAAAATAATAATTGACAATTCATTACAATCAATTAATTGACTATTGTGCCCATATCTACCAAAACATTGTGTACTGTAGAGTGCTTGTTCCTCTGGGGTTATTAGTTTTGGCACATTGCATTAATGGCATGCTAGCGTGATTAGTGAGGAAAATATGTGATTTTTATTTATTTTTTTTGTCCCCCATTCCCTGACTTCATCAGCACCTACATTATAAAACAAGATTAGTGAGCCCCTCGTGGCTATTTTTAGTATTAGTAAGACCTCCTATGATTAGACAATCATCATTTCACTGTCTGACTACTTGGAATTTCATATTGCGGATTCATTTTTAATAAAGGCAGACTGACCCCCATTCATTACAGGGTTGGTTTTTATATATATATATATATATATATATATATATATATATATATATATTTTTAAACATTATTTTAGGTGCAGGAGGAGCTGGGTTCACACTTAGTTGCCATTAGACTGTACACAATGCAGGCTGTCTGCATGTAGTCTGGACAATATGTACAAGTTTACACATTATGAGTTAATAATGAGTTAATAAACTATTTTAATATTATTTTGAACTCCTACTTTGATTCCAGTGGTGCACGGAGCAGAATAATGATGGTCAGCGGAGTTGTGAGGGCTTCATGGATGTAGCTGAACTTCCTGTATTAGATATTGTTGTTCTCTAGAGACTGAATCAAGAGCACCTCTGCCGGGTGCAGCCAAGTAGTGTCCATTCTGCCTGAATTGCTTCACACTATTCACCACAGACATTTCCATGCCCAATTCCTCAGCATCATGGAAAAGAATGCTATTGTATGTCCTCTGAACACACAACCAGTGCATTGCTTTTTCTGAGCAGAGAAAACAACATCAGATGTATTTATGTAGAATGAAATACAGTATCTACAATTACTTTAAACAGCTTCTGTAAAAAGAAAAAGAAAAAAGAAAAAGACTTCATCTATTCCCTAGTTAGCAATAATGACACAGACGATTTAAATGAGCTGTCATTAATGACGTCTTAAACCCTGAAGCTTTCACGCCTGTGAGTTAATCAGCATCCTGGCACCAGTGGACTAACATTAAACCTTGCAGGCTTTCTGGAGGTGTCACAAGTAATAAAAACCAAAATGCTGCCAATGAGCAAAACTATTTTCCTCCAAAATGGAACAGCAGTGTTTTATATTTATTAGGCCCTTTCATGGGATGTAATTTATAACATGAGTAATTGCAGGGACATTATCAACAACTGGCATTTTTGGCTCCATTTGTAGCCATAACTCAAAAAGAAATGATCTACTGTACATATAGACATATACTGCAACTTACAAAGATGTTAAAATCATGACGAATTGTTACTATTAATTTTTAATAAAGTCACACATTTACAATTATAATCATTCACAATTTTGGTCTTGATTTTATATATATATATATATATATATATATATATATATATATATATATATATATATGTCTATATAAAAAGTACTGGGTTGTGCATGGGAGAATCAATTTATTTATTGAGCAAGGACAATGCACATGAATAAACATTGTTCTAAGTGCTTCAGTTAGCCAAAAGGCTGTTTTCCATCTGTAGTCCCTGGACAAAGGTTAAAAAAAGTTACTTTATTTATATAGCCCTCAATTACAAAAATACTCTCAAAAGGGCTCCACAGGCCCACAGTTGACAAAAAACTACGAGGTACTGTTTACATACATGAAATGGTACCTTGACTTACGAGTGACCAATTTATGAGTTTTTTGATTTTCCATTTGCAAACCAAAATTTTAATTCGGAGCGAGCTTCAGATAGGCCGTCACTCGAGTGAGGTGGGGGGGTGGAAGAAAGCAACAGCCGTCAATGGACTTTAGGCCATATATTGAATGGGACAAAAAGCAAAAAACTAAATACAAAATGAACTCATATGGAGCATGGAGAAGAAGCTCATACTGAACTAACTGTCACTCCACCGAAAGGCACGTAGACCATGAATACCACAGTATGTGTCATTTCTTTACATTCTTTTTAATTAAGTTTTTATATTTACGTCTTGCAATTCAGAGGCCAAAACCTGAAAAGCATCAGATTGAACCGCTTCCTTTCATTCATCAATCTCATTTATATTACACGTCCGCAAAAGCAGACAGATGCTGACTGATAAATGAGGACGATAATTCAGAGGAGCCCAAGCGATTTACTGATTCTGTCAACAGTCTTTTTTTTTTTTAAATATTTTTTTTTATGAGAGCTGTACTGAATCACGATTTTCTGATTAATAAGAACTGTGGATGGCCGCAGTGTCATTACTGGAAAAATGAAATGTCATTGGTCCTGTAAAATTTTATTTATAGCAGTTATGTCTAATGCAATAAAAATAATCCACATGATGGGGTTTCAATCAATACCTCTTTGAAATCAAAATCCAATGTTATTATTAAAAATATCTGCTCTCCCTCCACTACTAAATCTAGATTAGCAGTCAATGTTTTATTGCGACTCTTCTATTTGGCCGTTGGATGATTTACTGTATGTGATTCATTGATCCCATTTTGAGCACGGCTGTGACACAGAAAGGTCTATTGATGGAGATATCCCTCAGTGTCAGGCAATTATTGATGAGGATGAAAATTGATTCATTCATTCTCAACCTACCATGTTGCTCTGTTTATGAGTGAATTGTATGAAGCACTACAGTATCCATCCATCCATTTTCTTGGCCGCTTTTCCTCACTAGGGTCGCGGGGGTGCTGGAGCCTATCCCAGCTGGCTTCGGGCAGTAGGCGGGGTACACCCTGAACTGGTTGCCAGCCAATCGCAGGGCACACAGAGACGAACAACCACACTCACATTCACACCTAGGGACAATTTGGAGTGTTCAATTAACCTGCCATGCATGTTTTTGGAATGTGGGAGGAAACCGGAGTACCCGGTGAAAACCCACGCAAGCACGGGGAGAACATGCAAACTCCACCCAGGAAGGCCGAAGCCCGGACTCGATCTCACGTCCTCTGCACTGGGAGGCGGACGTGCTAAGCACTACAGTATATATAATATAATTTGACTCACCGCAAAAGGGGGAAAAATAATATGTTGTGCTGTTTTTAATGTCCATTGTTTAGTTTTTCAACTTTGTCATTAAAGAACCAGTAACAACTGAGACTCGTTGGGTGGACTCCAAATACTGATCAGAATTCTTAAAATAGCAAGCATTGGACATTTGCTTAGTCAATATGGTGTGGCCATTAACGTTATTGCTCATCTGGTGTTAAAGCAGTGATCAATCCATTCAATTATTGATGGTGATAAAAATTGATTGATTCATCATCAATCAGTGGGTGCAAATAAAGTGAAACAGCTGCAAGAACAGTTTTTGTTCAAATTTAATCTCTAAGGAAATGTTTTTCAGCTTTTCCCTGTCAAGGCTCAATCTTCAAGGAGTTAGAAAAAAAAAAGGCCAATAGAAGTCAGTCAGTATCAAAACATTATACATTTCAGTTCTTGCCTGATGGTACAATCAGAATATCCTGCAAAGAGTCTATTGGCCTTGCTTTGGATTATCTCTCCCTTCTTTGAATCCTATTAAGTCTCCACCGTATCACTGACACTCTTTCTCAACTAGATTAAACTTGCTTAGCATGCTAACCTATTAAAAATGAACACGTTTTTAGAAATCCTCTAGTGGCAACTGACAACATTTTTTTGCTTTTGACAATCAACCGCTATACTGTAGATCCTTCTCTATACAAGTGATTGCCTAAAACAGTGCTGCAGCAATTTATTTAATTTCAATTTTAATATATAGTAACAATCAAAACAATTAAATGCTCTTCCACTATTTCCGTTAATGTACTTTATGTGATTTTTTTTTTTTCATTTGGTGGTTGTGCTTTGGCATTTTTCCAATACGGCCAGTGGAAGGCGGAAGAGATCGCAAGAGTTGATCTATTCTGTGTGATAAGGGCTGACTGAGAATTTCAGGCTGCTAGCAGCTAGCATTAGCGGAGCCTTGTCAGACTTGTCCTCTTGTCATTTGAGGATAGACTTGCATATTTTTAGGGATAGACCAATTATCAGTGCCGATATTTAACATTTTGGCGAATATTGGCATCGGCCATTTTTTCAAATTTGCAGGCCGATAAAGGTTGTATCTCTCTGAGCGGCGAATGTTTGAGAACTTAGTGAAATTTGGGTTTTGAATGTTGTAAAAGGTTGCAAATATGCTCACAGACAGTTTTTTTTATTTTTCATGTAACAAAGAAATTTTCACTGTTTGCGAACATCTTTTGAAACGTTTGGCAAACTCTGATGAGAACCCAAAATTTGCTATGTTTGCAAGCACAGAGAAATGCCAGCTTAAGAGATCAATTTAAACCTGGGTTAATTTCATGGAACTTTTTATGCATGTATATTTATTTAAAATGTCCCTTAACTTTATAAGATATGCTGCTTTTTGCATTTGTTAAAATTAAAAGAAGTGAAAATTTAACATTTTAGTTATTACATTTTTTGGGAAAACTATTTACTATAGAAAAGTATTTACTTTTTTGTCAGAACTTTAAAACAAAGCTGTGTATGTATTTGCTGTATTTTAAATTAAAAGAAAAACATTAAACTTGAGCTTGAAATTGTTAGTTAGACTTTTTAACAAGAGCTTAATAGATTTGGTTTTAGGATTTCCTGCATTTTGTTGTTCCTCTTCCCTTCCACATAACAAAAATGTAATTCCAAGTAGAATACATTGTGTGTGCGCACGCTGTTATAAAGCTGTCCAAATAAAGGCCAGCCCTTGAAACAGCAAGCTGCGATCAGCCTACTCGTCCTGCTGAGCTATGAGATTCCCTCATTTTCCAAGCTATTCTTTTATCTGCTGCAAGCCTTTAGTCAGGTGGCTGAAATGAGAGCCTTTTCAACATTTTTTTTCACAGTTGAAGGTAACAAGATTCTGTGTGAAACTAAGCTTAAAACTGAAAGTTAATTTTCTTTTCCAAACCTCCTCACATGGGTCTAGTTGACGCTTTGTATTTGTCCAACTGTAGGAGGTAAAAGCTATGAGGCATAAGTTTCTTGTGACCTTTTTTTCTTCTTTAAAAAAATAAATAAAATAAATAAATAAATATTTAAATATATATATACACACACAAAATTATAACAAAATAAATCATCAGATATTATTATTAACTCATTCATTCATTCAAACCTTTTGAAAACTCTGGGGAAAAGAGCTTGTGCAACATGACCCTGATTGATCTCTTATACTCTGCTGCCACCTGCTGGCCATTTTTTGTAATAACTACCATTGCTTTAAGCGACTTCTTCAGGTCAGATGCATCCTTCTGTATACTCTTGCATAAAAAAAAAACACATATTTTTTTTTAATATAAATACGTTTTTGGCACCATGGCAATATTTTAAATAGAACGTTTTTATACGTTTTTATACTCTACTGCCACCTGCTGGCCATTTTTTTGTAATAACTACCATTGCCTTAAGCAACTTCTTCAGGTCAGACTGCATCCTTCTGTATACTCTTGCATAAAAAAAACACATTTTTTTTAATATAAATACGTTTTTGGCACCATGGCAATATTTTAAATAGAACATTTTTATACGTTTTTATACTCTGCTGCCACCTGCTGGCCATTTTTTTGTAATAACTACCATTGCTTTAAGCGACTTCTTCAGGTCAGACTGCATCCTTCTGTATACTCTTGCATAAAAAAAACACATAATTTTTTTAATATAAATACGTTTTTGGCACCATGGCAATATTTTAAATAGAACGTTTTTATACGTTTTTGGGAGCATATGAGTTAAGAAGATATTACAAGAAATATAATAAAATTAATTTAGTTTCCCAGAATGACCTACTTTTGCATTGCTTCAGAAACACTATCATGTAATACATAAAAAAAAATATTTCTTATTAAATTCTCATGGGAACATTTTGACTGTCAACAAATAAGCTGTAGGAATTTTCCGTCTTAAAATGTTCCTTTGCTTTAGCTTAGATATGAACAAGCCCCGTCCTCTGGGAAAGTGGCCGTCTTGGCTCTCATTCCTGTGTTGTTTGGCAAGATGGACAGCGTCATTGTTGTCTGTCTCGATGGTGCCTCTGCACCTCCGGGCATGTCCAGCTCCTTTTAATCTTGTGGCCAATAACACTGACATGTCCTGTAGCTGTCACATAGTTGTCACATTTAGGCACTTTCAAGCATCTTTTTCAATTTCAACCACCTTTGTGACAAATCCTTAAAAAAATGAGATGTTTTGACACAGTCAGCGAGCATACTGAGGATTATACTGCAGTTCGGTATGATGTAGAATTGTTGATGTTTTTTTTAAAGAAGAATGTTTTACCAGTGACTATTGAAGTCATTTTGGCGTTTTTGTGGCATTTAACTTATTCACTCCCAGCCCTTTTCACTGAAGCAATGCCCTTCGCTCACTGGTTTTACTGGATTTTGACAGATTTTGCAAGGCCCACAGAATATTCATTGTGTTCTATTGCTATAAAAACATGGAACCTACCAAAAGAAAAATTAGAGTCTCTGTTTCCGTGTTGCAGAAATTAGCGTTAAGAGTATAGCTAAATTTCATCATTATTCACAAATCTGTTTCAAACAGTGGGGAAATGAGATTTTTGCAACATGGCCTTGGTTGATCTCTTATACTCTGCTGCCACCTCCTGGCCGTTTTTGTAATAACTACCATTGCTTCAATCGTTCTCTTCAGTTCAGAGGCTGTATCAAAGCCTTCTGTATGCTCTAGCATAAAAAATGTATAAATATGTCTTTATGTGCATGGTCATATTTAAACCAGAACGTATTTATACGTTTTTGGGAGCAAATGAGTTAATCGCTGAGGTTCATCTACTTTAGCTCTTGACTGAAAATGATGATTGGTTGTGTACAACAGTGTGGATGCAAAACACAAAGAACCTTCCAGGCTCTTTGAGCTGCCCCCATGGGACTGCAAATGTTCTTTTCAACGACCATCACGGGGCCTGTTAACAAGACAAATCTACACTGACTGCTTTTTGTTTTTTGTACTGCTGGGTTAGATGGTCCATTAAGATTTTTTTTTATCTCCTTACTTCCAAACTGCTCCACTTTCAGTCTTTGAGAATTTAAACGCTCATATTGATTGGTTTGAAAATGTCAACACTGATAATGGGTTAATAATTGCTATTTTCTTGTCAAAGTATTCCACAAAATTGTCTTTCATAAATAGATAAAATAATTGAGAGTGTGAGGAAGCGTTTATTTAAAAAAAATTAAAAATTAAAAAAATAAAATATATACTGTATATTAAAAAAACATATGTAAAGTCTTTAACTTTTTAACAATTAAGCTTAAAGTGATTCATCCTCAAGCAAAGTATGATTTTTTTTAAAATACTCTTAACGGTTACTTTTGGCTCAAAATTACATAAGAAAGTGGCCAAAGACCGTAATAAGTTGTCAGAGATACTAAGAAACATTTGCAATTTGATTTCCTTTATACATTGTGAACTAAGTATTTTTTATCATATGATTAGCCAGGTCACTCTTGGAAATGAGATTTTTAATCTCAGTGAGTTTCTTACCTGGCTAAATGAAGGAATGACATGAGAAATGGGTGAATGGGTATTGAGTATGGTTGCATTTGATCTTTTTATATTGTCTCTGCCTGTATGGAGAAAGTGTAAGCTTAGTCTTCAAACTCGTACTTTTGGCAAAAATGGAAAGAGTTTCATCCTGTATTTCTTACTACAAATTCACGTTAACCTAAAATTTGTATATGAATCATTTTGGGCTTATCACACATCTTTTCATAATTTAATCACTTTTTCTGAGTGTCTTTTCCCCTTTCTGCAGCACATTGAAACGTGATTGCAATCAAACTTCTTTTTTTCCCCCTACTGCTCCAAGGAGCCTGTGAATCTCCCCCCCCAGCTGCATATTAAAGATCTCATATTATTGATAGAAAACCCCACTAAAATGCATTTTCATACTATGAGACCTTTAATTTCTTACAGTGAAAACATTGCTACTGACTAACACGTTTAAATTCAGCAACATAAACACTTCGTTGGCGTTGCATGTTTCTGTATCTTGAATCATCAATTGTTAATCGATTGTTTTAGCCAACAAACATTAGGATCTCTTAAAGTGGGGAAAAATGTTTACTACATATTGGAAATAGATTACATAATTAGACAAATAAGACACAGCTATCAGATTATGTCAAACAAATCAATTTGTTTTAAACACAAATAATCCCCACAATACTAAGTCATTAGAAAACTAATGTTTACAATAATTTTCTGGACAATAGATTAAATGATCTGTAGCAGCAACCTGGATTTGAAACAATAGAATGAGACTATGTTTAATTGACTCTGAGTGAAGTTATTTTGTACTGGCACATAAAAGAAAGATTTGCTGAATTAAACCTTTCCACCTGCAGTAACACTGTTTATGGAAATGAGCCTGCTTTTATGTCTGTTGAAAATTACATTTCCCCCTCCTAATAGCCTTGGTGACTTGAATATCTGGGAAATATTATTATTGTCATATAAAAAACATTTGGCTCTATATTAAACACAGGTTTAATGATCTTTTTTATTTTTATTTTATAACCCTGCTTCTCTTATTCGCCCAAGGCCGTGCAAAATGTGTACATCAGACAAAATATTGATACCACATGATATTAAATATGACGTGATACTACATTATTCAACAAAGTTATTTAAATAAACAAATTAAAGATGCACATATTTAAGCATTGGTTAAAAGCACATCGCCAAGGGTTAGATAGTTTGTTTAGCGTCTGCATAGTTGGTTTTATAGTGTCTACAGCTGCTTCAGGAATTTTGTTTATCTTTTCTATCTTTGGGAAGTTCCTGTTCGTAAATCAATTGCATTATGTTTTCTTGGTCTATTAAGTTCATGTTTATAAGGGTAGTAGCATAAAAGCAAGGCTTTACAAGCACTCATAATTGAAATGTTGACGCATTGGCGGCCTGCCTACAAAAATTGGTGCTGCTGTGTGTGCGCGCATTATTACAACATTTTCATTCCTAATTTATTAGCACTCTTTGTGATGCTTAGATTTGGACAACTATTATTTCCTCTTGCTCTGAGTTACAGTTTTGATTAAGTAGCAAGCGGGAACTATCCAGACTGTAAACAACAGCAAACGTGGCCTGGAGCATCTAATATTATTTTGTATGTTTTTAAAGTCACTGATGCTATATTGCTGCTGTCATTCCCAGGCCAGTGACCGTGGCTCAGCTCAATAACATGGCCTCGGGTTCATTGTAAGCCAGGCTCCTTGGTTTCTTACATTAACTTCATTATGACTCGTTGCCTTGGAAACCACACTTGCTTCGTCCCACGTTTTAGCATTTAGTGTTTCAAACGTTGTTAAAGTTTGGTCTAAATATACTCTGGGCCGTGTTATTCTTACTAAACCTATAACCTTTTAGTTTATCACTGCCAAACGGTTCTCTCTGTGTGATTGAGTCACTTGTTTGTTCTCAAGGTTTAGTATTCCAGCAATTAAAATTACTACTACATAAATCTGGAAGACCGAACTAAAACCTAAAACAGCAATTTCCACATGACATGTTTCCCCAAATAGTGGTATTCACTTAGTGTCTCATATGCATGTTAACTAGTGCCAAGCCTATTTCAACTATGCCAATAACCAAAACAACAGCACCTACCGAAGCACACATTAAAATGTAGAATCCGTAGTATTTTAGAAGATCTCAGTCAGCATTACAGTCACTTCACTCTCCAGTGCTGTCAGTGTTTCCCACACCATGTTAATACTTGGGCGGGCCACCCATGTAAACTGGCCACCACTCAAGTAGATTTCAAGAAACCAGATATACCGTATGTAACGTTAGTTGGCTTGGTTGGTAGGTTGGATAGACCCATGAGGACCCAAGATTTCAAATCTGTGGGAAACACTGGTTTTCCATAATAATTGTTTTCCATCCAATCCATCTTTGTCTATCTTATGTAGGTTAGGTAGGGATTGGCGTTTTGTTTACCAGTTGTATTTAACAGAAAAAAAGTGTATTTAAGGATCAAAGAAAGCTATTACAGTCGTTAAATCTAAATATACTTTCTATTTGATGATCATATATATATATATTAATCTCAAGATTTTACTCGAGTAAATATCTGTTACAAGCAGTGTAGAAACTAGTCAAAGTAGAAAAATGTGATTAATCGTGATTAATTAGTTAAAGTTTAATCGCTTGACAGTAATAATACTTAATAATTTGGTAGGGTACAAATAAATGTGAGTACTAATCCATTTGATTAGCAATAAAAGGCATAGGTCGAAATATGTATACTTTTTCACGGAAACTGGCCGATCACGATCGGTGGCAGAGAGATCGGCGCACCACAATGTCCATATCAAATGAATCAAATTAGTGGTTGACGTAATGATTGCTGGGGCTCTTTTTTATTTTTACTGCAAGGCAAAACTTCAGGAAATTGCTGCAATGAATCCATTGACCTGTGGAAGGAATCAACTAAATTGATTTAGTAGCATGGGATGGAGTAAGGCTCTTTCGGAGGAGGGTGGTCAATTATAGTCAAAATCAATACTTATTGATTGAACTGTCATTCGATTCTCACCTGATTTACTCTATAATTAATTGTGCCTGGAGAAAAAATGATTTGGTCACCTGAAGATGCCCTACCAAACCTGTTGACATTTCCACAACGTCACTATTCACCAATTTTCACCACTTTTTGCTAATTAACATTTCTTTGACGTTAGCTGAGCAAATAATCGTCCTTACGAAAAAACAAGTACCTACTTGAGAAGAGATTCTATCAATATCGTTCCAATTAAAGTAGCTTGACTAAGATGCTGTATCTCAATGAAGGATCAGAGGTGATGTATGCATTTGAACCGCTTGGCATTTCAAGACCACTGGGACACGAGATCACATGCGGCCTAAGTCCTAATGGGAACCCAGAAGAAAATGGCTTCTGACTGCCTTGATCCTCTGCTGACCATTTTCCTCTTCTGTAGTTCAGATGTAAACACATTCATGCATATTGTAATCTCCATCTTCATACAAATATACATTCCCTCCAATCTTAGTGACACAGACATTGTTATCGAAAATCCTCATACATCACAGTTGCTCAGGGCTGAGGTAACGACCAATCATGGGTCAACTTCAGAAAACAGGTGAACTGTGATTGGTTGTTAGATCAAGTTAGCTTAAATCCTCACATTTTTTCGGTGGTTATGCTTGAAGTGGATGCATAGTTTATTAGAAAATATATATATATTTTTAAAACCAGTTAAAAAAAATGCTTCCAGCACTGAGGTCAGATGTGCTCAAAACCATTCTTCACACAGAGGCAGATATGATGTCATCAGCAAGCTCTGTCACCTTTAGTCGTAATCTACACAGCAGGTCAAATTGATGCGGTCTACCGTGCATACCACACTGTATATACCGCACACTCTTTATCTTCAAACACAAGCAGACATCCTGTGTGGCCCGCTGTGACGTGTGTCGTCTATTAAGAGTTGCCGGCAACATTAGCAGCTATCTGCTCTTGGGTGAATTATACGGGAACTGAATCACTGAGATGTATGACGTGTCTGGTTTGTCACTTGGTACAGGTCTGATTTATTACCCATGCTTTCATGTTGATAATTGACCAATAGCTCTGAGGTGGCGCCAGCGGGTAGTCAGGGTTAACTTGTGGTGGTGTAATATGTCTGTGTGGAGTCTGTATTGATTTCTTGTCATTAAGAGAAACCAAGAACCCTTTTCTTCTTTGGAAAATTATGAATTATACATTAAATGACTGCTGTAAGTTCACTGAACACCAAAATATATGTTTTTTCAATTTTAACCCTTTTTTTTTTAACTAGCTCAGAGTTGGTAATTTATCAAAATATATATATAAAACATACTCCTAGGCATTCTGCAACATGATATGAAATAGATTAACAACAAAAACCACAATTTTACCATCTGATGGTTTGCTGAGAAGATGGTTTTGTTTGGATTGATTTCCAGCTCAACAAAACAGCACGTTGCCAGCCATCTTGTCACAACCACTCTGGCTCATGTAAGTGCAATATTCATCCACTAGATGGCCCCATGCAGGGGTCAGAAGTGGCACTCTGGACTTTTGAAGTTAAATTTGTAAAAAGAAAAAAAGGTCTTCGTTATTTGAGTAGCAGAATTTATAGG
This sequence comes from Vanacampus margaritifer, assembly GCF_051991255.1. Taxonomy (NCBI): domain Eukaryota; kingdom Metazoa; phylum Chordata; class Actinopteri; order Syngnathiformes; family Syngnathidae; genus Vanacampus; species Vanacampus margaritifer. The sequence continues at coordinate 14,511,224 of NC_135438.1, forward strand.
GGCCAAATTTGACCCCGTGGGTTCTCCAGGGTTAATGCCAACATTCACTTTCTCTAGTGACCTCTGCCCTTTACGTAGGGGTAAACCTTGCCAACAACAGCTGATCATTGATTGATATCACACATCCAAATGGCAAATAGATTCAAATGCAGGTGCGAAGATGAGGAAAAACCAACCTGTAACTTGCAGTCAGGAGCTGTTGACGCAATGCCAACTTCTTGTGTCAAATGTTGGGATTTATCTTTGGCAAGGCCATAGTTCACTCCAATTTTATTTTGGAAAGTGATAAAAAGTAAAAACCACCTGTGTGAAGTCGAAATATAAATAAGACAAGTGCTGTGTGGGACACGTTTCTCACCCACACAGCTCTGCTGTGAAAGTATACCTTATGCACAGTGTGCATAAGGCATTGCAAACTGTGAAACATATGGTTGCATCTTGTAAAAATATGTTAAATGTACAGCACATATTTGTCACGGAATGGCAGCTGTGCAGCACCGTGGCTAGACGGTGTTTAGTCTTGCTTTCCGAAGAGGGCTGCAGTGGAAAGATGAAACAAAGGGGACTTTTTCCCCCCCCAACACTTTGAGTAAGTTGCCCAAGTGTGGAACAAAAAATCTGACAAGCCCAGACATTGCCGCACAAATGGACACAAACCACTAATGCAGTCTACTCAGACTCGCTCCTTTTTACTGAAGACTTTGCAATCCACCAGTCCGATGATTTTATGCTATGCAGCAATTGTCGACCTTGCGAACATCAAGTGAGAGTTTAGCTGCTTGATAAACACAAAGAGAAGCGAGGACGTGCCATGCCTGTTCTAATTAGAAGTGAAGTGATTACGTGAACCAAGGAAGGGCTTATTCAGTTGCGAAGATTTGAAGAAAAGTGTGGATACAGAAAATCATGTTCGCTATTCACCATTTTTAATCCAAAAAAAAGGAGTCTGTCCATCTGGACAAGCAAATTTGAATGACTTTTAACAGTTAAACCTCTGCAGAAGTCTATGCATTACTTAATGCTATTCTGTTTTATTTATTTATTCAGACTTTTTCTGCTCTGTTTTTCTGATATACAGCATTACACTAGCACAGGGGTCTTCAACTTGCAGCTCTGGAGCCACATGGGGCTCTTTAGTCTCTCTCTCTCTCTCTCTCTCTCTCTCTCTCTCTGGCTCTGTAAGAAAAAAAGAAAATAAAACATTAATATAATTATTATTTTATTTTTTTTAGATAAAATGTTATTTCAACAAATTCATGATTTAAATAAAAAAAATAATTATTAAATATTCATAAAATGTCAGTCCAAATTTAAGTCAATGGTCTAAAGGTCTAAATGGACTAAAGGTCAATTAAAAAGTTTTAAAAAAATCTTCAAAATGTCCAAAAAGTTATCATAAAATATTACAAAAAAAGAGGAAAAGCAGAAAATTGACATTGAATGTCCATAAAATTGACAAAAAGGCTAGAAAATATATATTTTTTAAAGGCAGAAAATGTACAAAAAGTAAAATGTCAGAAAAAGCTAGACTAAAGGTCAATTAAAAAGTTAAAAAACAACAACCTCAAAATGTCTAAAAAGTTATCATAAAATGTCAGAAAAAAAGAGGAAAAGCAGAAAATGAATATTAAATTGACAGAAATGTCAGAAAATTTAATAAAAAAAAAAGAAGGCAGAAAACATTCAAAAAGTAAAATGTCCAAAAATAAAAGAATAAAGGCAGAAAATTACCAAAACATGTCTTTGGAATTGCCCCAAAAAATCAGAAAATTGATTAAATTTTTTATTTTTTTTTTAAAAAGGCAGAAAAAGGAAACTCTCAAAAAGGAACTATAAAATGTCCAAAAGATAAAGAAGAAATTCCGAAAATTACCATAAAATGTTCACAAAATTGCCCAAAAAAGTCAGAAAACTGATTTAAGAAAAGGCAGAAAAAAATGTTTAAAAAAAAGAAGATAAAAAGGAAAAAAAGGCAGAAAATGACCATATGTCCATAGAATTGTCCAAAATTCAGAAATTTGACAGAAAAGTCGAAAAATTTATGAAAAACGAGGTATGAAGAATTAATGAGTAAATAAATAATCCAAAAACGGACAACTAAAGGTAGAAGAAAATGTATCACAAAGTATTGTATGATGCATATTTTTGTGTTATGGTGCAGCTCTAATTAGCTCTTTGGACCTCACTATATTAGATTAACACTAATGTTTCGTTCATCACAATGTTCAAATGTTTTGCGGCTCCAGACAATTTTTTGTGTAATTGATTTGGCCTAAAACGTCTGTTTTGACAGTAAAGTTTGCTAACCCCTGCACTAGCACATATTGCTTGGCCTTGGTGGAGGTTCGCGCTCTACTGATTGCCTATGCTTTAGTCATCTTTGCTGTGGGGGGGTTTTATGCACTGAGCTCGTGCTGGCCCAGTGAAACTCACGTTGCTTAGTTGTCCCAATGCGTGTCCAACTGCGAGACTGCAAAAGACTGACTTCAGTGACCTCATCACACTTTGACCAGCAGACCAACACTCTGAGCTCTGAAAGTGTGTGGGCGCGCATGTGTGCCAAGCGGATACTTGTGTCCATTTGTCCATTCATTTAAATGTGTCTGCCCAAGCAGTGGCGGCACCGCACTGGCAGAACTAAGCCATCTGCAGACTCGATAACCAGTTGAGACCAGATTTCATTCGCTTCTTCATTAACTGTCACTGGACTGTCAACATCGACATTGATTCAATCTGTCTTAACCGTTGTGTTATTTAGCCCTTTTATCTTGTCTCCATTTGTCAATGTACTTCTTTTACATTTTTCTGCTCTCGTTTCTTTTTTTCTTGCAGTTTGCTGTTTTGTGGTCCATAAGAGGTGCCATGAATTTGTCACATTCTCCTGCCCTGGAGCTGATAAAGGGCCAGACACTGATGTAAGTAACTCAGTTTGATCTGCTTTAAATAATGTGTGGGAGAAAAAAAACATTCATCATTCAAATACATATCAACTCACAAATAACACGTGACGGCACACACACATGACGCAGCACATTTTCCTCAGTGTCTCTGAGAAGGAAAGTGAAAAAGCGAAACTACTTATATAATTATAAAAAGTCCAAAAGCTAAAGAAGAAATTCCGAAAATTACCATAAAATGTTCACAAAATTGCCCCCAAAAAAGTCAGAAAATCCATTTAAGAAAAGGCAGAAAAAGTGTTTAAAAAAAAGATAAAATGAAAAAAAAGGCAGAAAATTACCATATGTCCATAAAATTGTCCAAAATTCTGAAATTTGACGGAAAAGTCGAAAATTTTATGAAAAACGAGGTATGAAGAATTAATGAATAAATAATCCAAAAATGGACAACAAAAGGTACAATGAGAAGGAAAGTGAAAAAGTGAAAAAGCGGATCTACTTATATAACTATAAAAAGTCCAAAAGCTAAAGAAGAAATTCCGAAAATTACCATAAAATGTTCACAAAATTGCCCCAAAAAAGTCAGAAAATCCATTTAAGAAAAGGCAGAAAAAGTGTTTAAAAAAAAGATAAAATGGAAAAAAAGGCAGAAAATGACCACATGTCCATAAAATTGTCCAAAATTCTGAAATTTGACGGAAAAGTCGAAAATGTTATGAAAAACGAGGTATGAAGAATTAATGAGTAAATAAATAATCCAAAAAAGGACAACAAAAGGTACAATGAGAAGGAAAGTGAAAAAGTGAAAAAGCGGATCTACTTATATAACTATAAAAAGTCCAAAAGCTAAAGAAGAAATTCCGAAAATTACCATAAAATGTTCACAAAATTGCCCCAAAAAAGTCAGAAAATCCATTTAAGAAAAGGCAGAAAAAGTGTTTAAAAAAAAGATAAAATGGAAAAAAAAGGCAGAAAATGACCATAAAATATGTCCATAAAATTGTCCAAAATTCTGAAATTTGACGGAAAAGTCGAAAATTTTTATGAAAAACAAGGTATGAAGAATTAATGAGTAAATAAATAATCCAAAAATGGACAACAAAAGGTACAATGAGAAGGAAAGTGAAAAAGCGGATCTAATTATATAACTATAAAAAGTCCAAAAGCTAAAGAAGAAATTCCGAAAATTACCATAAAATGTTCACAAAATTGCCCCAAAAAGTCAGAAAATCCATTTAAGAAAAGGCAGAAAAAGTGTTTAAAAAAAAAAAGATAAAATGGAAAAAAAGGCAGAAAATGGCCATATGTCCATAAAATTGTCCAAAATTCTGAAATTTGACGGAAAAGTCGAAAATGTTATGAAAAACGAGGTATGAAGAATTAATGACTAAATAAATAATCCAAAAAAAGACAACAAAAGGTACAATGAGAAGGAAAGTGAAAAAGTGAAAAAGCAAAACTACTACATGCTGACAGAACTGACCTAAAACGCATTAAATGTTCTATCATTCATCAGGTTTTAATTATTGCCTAAACTTGAAGACGGGAAGAACAACACTATTGTGAGAATGTCACGTGACGGGAGAACAAATAAAACGGCACTTTGGCAATATAAGAGCATTTATATTGCGCGTACGCCCTTTAGATTTTGTCAAGCAGGTGTGTGTGATTGACTCGAATAAGCAACAGCAGCATCAGGTGGATAATTCAATTCAATTAATACCAATGTTCCAGTGAGGTTCCCCGGGTGCTGCCATTAGGAAATGGGATTGAAATATTCGACTTGGTGCTTCACTGCCTCCGCACATCCCAGGAAGAGGAGATTATTCTCTGCCGATAATGCAGGTTGTGATTTCAAAACATGTTGAAAACCTCTTGATCTTGCTCCCAGAACAGTGATGGAGTTCAAGGTTTAACTCTAAATAAATCTAATCCGGCAGGCTTTGGGGGGGGGGGGTGATTGGCAGATTAGGCTGCCATTAGCGGGGACAAGGCTTGGAGACCACATTAGAAGCAAAATGGTGACAAGACCAGCATATCCTCTTTGTCGAGGGCCAAACTGATTTGGATTCAGGTTCCAAACAATTCTCAATTTCCCTCATTTTTCTGCGTTCTAAACTACAGCCATTAATTTTTTTGAGGCTCACAGCACAGACTAAAATAACATTTGACATGGCCCGCATGTTTACTTACGGTAGTCTATTATAAACTGTCTATTATAATTACACGCACGTGCAAGGTGTGTTTAAATTCACGGGCGAGCGTTTGTGCTGTCTCATAATCCAAGACGCCAAATGCGATTCCGTGTTATGTCAAATAGATGATGAAGCAAGCGACAGATATAATAAAATATGATAACAGATCATAAATTCCAACGCTTGTGATGCTCTGTGATTCATAGTGAGTAGCGCAAATTATGTTTACATCCGCGTTTGCAACAAAAAAAAAAAAAAAACTTGTTAAGGTAAGTGTATATGCAATGTGACAAATTTTCTTTGGTTTGCTTGTACGTATGTATTTTACGGTCCCCCGATTTTTTGTTTTTCTGGAGAAATTACCGTATTTGAGGATAGTGCTATTTTATGTTCAATTTTCAGAATTATATTTATTTGTATTTTTTCCCCATTAAAACTCAATCACTGCTTGCCAATTGTGAAACTCCGCATGCGTGTCTGCTTGGTGGCTATGATGCGTGTATTGCCGTATAAGCTTTCAGCATTACAGAAGCCCAACTTGGCCTCGGTAACCGGAGACAAGGCAGACTTGCGCCGTTCAAGATCATCGACAGGGATTCTTAAAATAGAGAGCTACAAAGATGACATCGAAGCCTTAGCAGCCAAAAATAGTTTGAGCTGGGCCAGGTCGCGATTCACACGGTTGGAAGGGTTCAAAGAGCGTACTTGCTTGGGTCCTAATAAAATGATGAGTTTTTAAAGTCTTTTTTTATAGTCAATTAGAGGTTTTTGTATCTGAACCATCCATCCAAGTGTGGACTTAACTTTATTTATCACAAAACTTCCATCAATGTTTTTACTACCTACAGTATATCACATTTTACTTTCCGCTTGTTTGCAATTCTGAAGGGACATGACTAGCATAAATTATCTGCGGAATTACATGGATTTCTCTATGACGTAGTCATGAAATGGATCTGATCTTCATCTTCATCTTCATATGGCCAAACTGAAACATATCTGTAAAGAGGATGTTCAAAATGAGCTGATCAGAATTTATGATCTGCAACTATAGAAACTGTTTGATATGAAATTATTGCTGCCAAAGGAGGCGTAGCCAGTTGCTAAATCCAAACGTTGACATTCTTTTTCCACCCTGCATTGTAGGGGTGTGAATTGCCAAGTACCTGGCGATTTGATTCGTATCACGATTCATAGGTCACGATTCGATTCGATTAATCCCGATACGAATCTATAAATTGATTATTGTGATTTTTTTAAACTCAAATTTAGAAAATACAAATCAGTAAACTTGTACATGTACGCTGTAAGATTTATTTATCTGAAAAGTCAGGCTTATAACTGAGCCACTGCATTTAGCAAACAGGTCTGTTTCATGTTTGAACTGCACTGAAATAAAAATATTAAGGCTTAATGTTCCATTAATATAACATTCTTCCATGCTTAATGTGTGAATCCTAACCCTAGGTAAGACGTTTTGTTGAATATTTCCATAAAAAATTTATGTTTAAAAATTCGGCCGCATATTAAATCGATTCGAGAATTGCGTGCTGTAATATTGCGATATATTGATGATTTTTTTCTAAACTGCATTGTAACATTTACAAATTATGCTCAATAAAAACATGGGAACATGTAATTCTTTGTGTGGTATTAGTGACAAGAAAATTGTTTATCTATTGTATGACTATGCTGAAATCCCAATTAAGGGATTCATACCCAGCAATTGTTCATGTAAACATCACTCATATTCTTCATTTTCTCATTAGTGTCTAAAGAATCCCCTTGTGTCACTTTATTAAGAATGTCATATCAATATTCATGTCTGGGGAATTGAACCAAAGGCCATCTGGCCACAGGCCGTATTAGTATTCATCCGCATCTGCCCCATCGGGAAACTTCACTCTTTCACTTATTTCCGCACCACGATCAACATCCAGTACTCGTCCAATATAATCTAACGGCCGCGGCCAACAGAGGGAGTGGATCTGCAAGAGAGAAAAATATTTCAGCAGCACTGTTCAATGTGTCTCACACATGACTTCACACTGGCCTCCGCTTTATAGCTTCATAACTGTTCAATGGCCATGTGCCCAATCATGTCTCGCAAAGATACATGAACACGCCATCGCTTGTTCTAAATAAGTACTCCATTCTCTTTTTAATACACATTTATGTGCACTTAGTAGTGCTGTTGCCACGGGCAACCACACATATTCCATGGCGTTGCGCCTCCCAGAAGAAACTCCCATGGCAAGTAAATATCCTCAAGATCTGCCGTTTCTAGGCTACCTGCATTGAATGAGTCACATTGATGTTTTATAACACTCCTGCTGGAAAAGAATGAACTTTGGTTGAGAGGCAACCGCAAGAGTTTTTTTAGTCACTACTCGACTTACACGGGTGGATACGGTCAGACTCGGCAAGATGATCATGAGGCTGCAGGGCGTTTTTCAAGAGCATCATCAGCCGCACATGACATCATCTGCATAATTATGAAACATTTACGCATATAATTGGCTCCTTAATTTGACTCATTGATGTTAGGATATTTTGGATCGGTTCATTCTGATCAGGCTTGCATTTCCATAGGAAAGATCTGTAGGTGGAACGGCAATAGCGATGTCACCTACGTAAACGGCGTTACATCATGGCATTTTCCATTGCACGGCGCCAACATGGCTCAGTGCAGCTCTTCCATCCATCAATTTTCTATACCGCTTGTCCTCATTATTGTTGCAGGCCAGCTTTGGACTGTCCCAGTGGGACTTTGGGGGAGGGACTGGACTGGTTACCAGTAGGAGGCACAGCTCCTTTCACTGTAAAAAATAAATAAAGTACAGTAATCGCTGCCTCTTAGCGGCTGCTATTTGCAGATTCATCCATTCATTTTTTCGTGCTCATTCAATAATCTTTTAAGATGACAAGATTGCATCAATATCAAGTGTGTTTTTTTCTCTCTCTCTTTTTTCTTGGAACTCCAACTGACCAGGCTGTAAAAATAGTACCTCTTACACTCTAAAAAGAGAATTGTTGAACCAATTTAAGATTACAAATTTAATTGTTGACCAACTTAATAGAATTGCTTCAATTGGTAACACACAATTGAATTAAGTTCATCTAAAGTGAATACATTGAGTTTAATGTTATTTTAAAGCGAATATATTAAGTTTAATGTTATTTTAAAGTGAATATATTAAGTTTAATGTTAATTAAACTTAATATATTCACTTTGGATTAACTTAATTCAATCGTGTGTTACCGATTGAAGCAATTTTTTTTAAAGTTGGTCAACAATTCTCTTTTTAAACTGAACTCCCAGCCATTTTCACTGAAGCAACCCCCGACAGATTTTGCAAGGCCCAAAGAATATTGTGTTCTGTTGCTATAAAAACATGGAACCTAACAAAAGAAAGATTAGAGTCTCTTCTTTCATCAGGAAAAAAACAATATTTGTATCTGTTTCCGTTTTGCAGCAATTGGCATTATAATATAGCTTTTAAGTTTAATCAATATTCACATCCCTGGTGAAAAAAGAGCTTGTTGCAACATGACCCTGGCTGATCTCTTATACTCTGCTGCCACCTGCTGACCATTTTTTGTAACAACTACCATTGTTTTAAGCCACCTCCTCATGTCAGAAGCTGCATCGAAGCCTTCTGTATGCTCTTGCATAAAAATAAAAATAAACACACGTAGAAATGTGTTTTTGTGAATGATGGACGTATTTACACGTTTTTGGGTTTGAATGAGTTAAGTTGGTTCAACACTCTCTTTTTAGAGTGTATAATACCTGGTAGTATGAGCCGTGGTGAGCAATTGCGATTGAGCCCCTGTCTGTGTCATACTGGGGCGAAGCAAACTGAACATTACCGCTCAGCGACAACAAGACTTTAAGGAGATGACGATCTGCCTTTGCACTTGACTGTGACTCAAGTGTATCACAAGACCACGGATTGGCTTAGGCTGGTAATCACTGAAGCCATTTATTTAACAAAATGCTGCTCTTGTTGATTGCCAGGTGTAACGCCAGCAGCGGCAGCGCGAGTGACTTCGGTGTTTTACAGGATAGAAGCATCAATAATGCAGACGCTTCCGCTTTCACCACAAGGCTCAGCAGACGAAACTGAGAGCTTTCGCTGCGCTTGTGCTCGTGTTTGCGCGGGTGCGTGGCTGCTGCATCATTGATGTCCACTTAACCAGCAGTCTGCTGTATATGACCCGGGGAAATCCACACTGATTTGCCCTTTGCTGTCTCTCCTCACACATATACACACAATAATCACCAGGAATTGGCAATAGACAGAAATCAAAATAAATCAATCCGTTAATTTGACTTGTGAAAGCAAGTCTCAGTTTAGGTTACATAATGTACGTTTTTAATTGGGATATCATCTCTAAAAGTTGAAATGACTCAGGAGGAGGCAGTTTTCTTTCTTTCTTTTTTCTTTTTTTTTCCCCCCCTGGAGAGCTCAGTATTGTTCATTTGGTAATTTTACCGATTTGACATGTCATCATCATTGCTCTCTCTCTTTTTTTTATTTTATTTTTTATTTTGTATGTGGGTGAGTATGTGTATGTGCGTGTGAGTGTGTATTCATTAGTTCACCTAAAACCTATTAAAAAATCCCATACCGTTCACCTAAACCGAACACTTCAGAACCCAGCCAGAGCCGTGAGGCCGTCAGGAGACCTGAGGAAGGACCAAAGTAAAGAAAGGAAAGTGAAATCCAGCACCGACCAGACAGGAGGAGGCAGTTTTGACAGAAGTGAAAAAGCTCAGAGCGTCATTACAAGGGGTCTGTCTGCTTGGAAATAGAAAACCCGATTAGGTGTGGGACCAAATGACATCATGTGCGCCACATGCATGGTTGCATGTCACAAGCAATAGAACCCTGTCATCAGTAGTGCGCTTCCTCTTCGAGCAAGGGGAAGGCGTTGGCTATCTTCTTAAAACAGACCAAAAACAAAGCGCTTGGCAGTGCAAAACGGAAGGAACACAGACTTGCAACTCTGACGTAACGTGTACAAAAAGTACCAACTTGGTTTGCTTGTAAAGATGTAGACGGACTATTTTCCAAAGTTTGACATACCGCCCGGCCAAAAGCATTTTGCTAGCATTTATTTTCGCTAGCCAGAGGCTAACTGCACTTTATTTGTAGTCTTAATTAATACAGGCATGTCCAATATTGTAAACATATTGTTGAAATTGTCAACAATATTAATTATTCTTACTCAATCTAACACCAGCAAAAACTTTACGTCCCTACCTTGTGCCATTTCCACCCAGTAAAGACCCAGTAAACATCTATAATATAAATTCACTCTTTGTTTAGTGAGGTTATGAATAATTTTGTCCTTAACTATGCCTTCATTGGCTTAGCCCCGTTAGCGTCTAACAATGCTTGTAGCTTTGGATTTATGTTACCGTCGTCATTTAAAAGTAATTTCGAAGCAGAGAAGAAAACAGCTTTATTGCTCCCAGAGGGGCAATTGAATTTCCCGTTCTCTAGTTGTTTTGAGAGACACAAACACAACAGCAAATTAAACTGAAGACAACAAAGCCTTCATTAAAAAAATAAATAAATAAATAACAATGCTTCCACAATAATTTACATTATTTGTTACTTGTTGGATGCCTTAAGTCGTTCCATTCAGAATTAAGAGGAAGTTTGTTATCTTGTCAACCCCTGAGAGAGTAAAAGCAATGTTCTGGCGTAATCTAATACAAACACACTGACAAGCAATCCCCTTCTTTATGCCCTCGCTTCACAACATATCAAGATATCACAATTAGCTCATAAAAACTCAAGAATGCAGCATAAGTCCGCCACCGGAAAAAATAATAAATCATGCTTTGAGTTCCCATGCTCTGTAAAAAAAATAAAAATAAAAAATAAACTATCTGGTATGTGCACCGGATATGAAAATTTAGCATGCAAATGTTCAGCTTTATACATGACATTGATGTTTATTCAACAATAAAGGTCCTAAGGTTACCAGCAAATGCAATATAACCTGTGCTGCGCTGAAGTTAAAATTCGCCGGCACAGGTTTTCAGACTAAGGACATGAGCTGGCCCGGAAAATGTCAGCATTCAAAAGAAACACAAATATTGCGTATAAGATAACAAACACACCACTTTTTTTTATTGACATATTGCACAACCAAAAGGTACATGGACACAATAAAAGAGCAGTACTTAAAATTATGCTTAAGTACTGCTTCTTAAAATTTTACATTACAAACACGTCGTGAACAGTAAATACAAGCAGAATGTTAAACCTTCCAATGATAAGCCCCATATTTTATTTCGGTCATATTTGAAAGTGCATTAAAACGTTTTTCAGCAACTTTTCAGGACTTGAGGTATTTGAAAAAAAAAAAAAACACACACACAGTTTGTCAATGCCCCTTTATGGTCCCCTTTTGCAATGTGTATAATAATGAATAAAATAAATAAATAAACAGTGCCAGCAGAAATGTAATTTCCTTTCGAAACAAAATAAACTACATTATCTTTATAAAGCACACTTGCGAGAAATAACTGAAAACAAAATGTGTTTCTTAACTCTTAATCTTAAAGTAAACGGAAAATAGTCCTACCCATAAATATGTACAGCTATCGTACCTGCTGTAGAACACTGCTTTGATACACATACTAAGCATCTCAACTCGAGTAGATCCCATTGGTTCCATCTTCAAGAACTGCTAATGTTAACTTTTCAAGCTTATCAACTTAACACCACGATGTGTTTAGGATTAGCTGGTAGGCTATGCTAAGTGTTGCATTTCATCTTTGTGCTAATGATGGCATTCTGGAAGAACTAGTTAGTGTCTGTTAAAAGATGTTTTTTCAGTTTTTCTCTCCGAACCCAATCACATGCTAGTTGCTTTCGGGGCCACTGGAGGATCGCTGTCAGGCCGCTAATTTAGTAGGGCTGATATATTATGAGTGCCCCCCCCCCCCCCCCCACCCCTCTTAGCTATTTTCGTTTGATCAATAATGGCAAGGACAATCTTATTTCGAGATAATAATAAAAAAAATACAGCCTTGTTTTCATACCGGTAAATGTCTCCAATTCTGAAACAGGCATGCTTAAAAATCTATTTCCAAAAAGGTATTGATGATTTCAAATTGCAGGCATAAATAGTATAAGCAATCCCTATATAATGGCGATGGCCCACTAAGTATGTACTAAAAACAGTTTTGTGTTTTTTCCATTCTTTTTTTTTTATGTTGCTTTTGCAGGATACACTGTTTTTATGATTAAAAACATGTGAAAAAATATGTAGTTATTATTTCAATCCCAATATGTTGTAGATATATAAAATAGATAGTTCAGTGTTCAGTAGTGCATGATTGAATTTTTTTAAAGTACAAACATTTTTTTTTATCTTTGCCCTCAATGCCACACAAATGTTAGGAGTCTCAGTTTTCCTTAAATACGTTAATACTTATACAGACCCACACATCATTTGACACAATCAAAGTATTGTGTAAAGCAAGCCATTTAGTTTTTCCTGTTGGACGGAGAGAAGGAAAAGCTCTGGTGCTGCCACAGAGCTCATTATGGTGAAAAAAGACTCCCCAAAAACTTTTCCAACTTATTTCTTGTTTTAATCGTTATGCAGCTGACAGATGGTCTATGGCTTCTCAGCCTCTCGGTTCTGCCACTTGACATCTGGATCATCATCTAATGACCCAACAGGAACCTCTGGAAAGTCTCTTGCTACTTTCTGTGCTTGACAAAAAAAACAACGCTGAATCGACACACAAAAGAAACCAATTTAATAGTGTATGGCCTCTTGGTTGTTGAAGCGGACAGAGAAAATATTATTTTTGCTTCGGATTGAAAAAAAAAAGTATTTTATTGGAATGATCACTTGCTAAGCAGTCTTTTTATTATTCTTTTTCTTTTTATTCTTTTTACTAGTCTCATTTTTATTTATTATTATTTTTTTCTTCTGGAGAGCTCAATATTGTTCATTCGGTAATTTTACCGATTTGACATGTCATCATCATTGCTCTCTCTTTTTTATTTTAATTTTTTATTTTATTTTATTTTTATTTTGAATGTGTATGTGCATGTGTGTGTGTGCGTGCGTGTGAGTGTGTATTCATTAGTTCACCTAAAACCTATTAGAAAATCCCAAACCGTTCACCTAAACCGAACACTTCAGAACCCAGCCAGAGCCGTGAGGCCGTCAGGAGACCCGAGGAAGGACCAAAGAAAAGAAAGGAAACTTTCACTTTCACTAGTTAAGCAGTCTGATCCACTCTTTCAGCTCTACTTGAAAATGCAAAGTGTTAGATGTTCCCCATTTTAAAAGACCGGATGATCCTGCTCGTCTTGTTCAGTGACACATTGACTGCATTATGTTGGGCCCCGCAAATGGCTATCAGCCACGGTACTATACACCACAGCTTGCTTTGTGGCACAACTATGAGTATGTTAAGAAGACAAGAAAGAAAATGTTCACCTATCAGAGTTTTAGGTATGCTTGAGCGTTCTATTGAGAGAAGTCAATTTGTCCACAACTTCAAACTACGATTTCTCAATGAACATATAGTTAAATAATAAAACGTCAGTGTCAGTCAAAGTGAGCATGATCGGAATCACTGTTGAAATGAACCATCTGTCGGGCTACTACAACATGACTGAAAACTTGCCAACATATGCAAGTATATGTGGTAAAAATGGAGCCACAGTCATTTTCAGTTCTAAACGTGACCCTTGCTAAACCCACCCTCGAGCACACCCTGGAAAGTTAGGAAAAACAGCCCCCACAGGAAGTCAGCCATTTTGGGTCGAGGAAAGCCATTTAAGATCAATTCCAGCGTTCTGTTTTGGCAAACTCTTAATTAGGTTTTTGCCCAAATAAGACTCAATCAAAAATCCTTGTGTTTCCCAACCTTTATTGCTATTTTAAATTTTTTTCTGGAGAGCTTAGTATTGTTCATTCGCTAATTTTACCGATTTGACATGTCATCATCATCATTGCTCACTCTCTTTTTTAAAATTATATATATATATATATATATTTTTTTTTTTTTAATTAATTTTTATTTTGTATGTGGGTGTGTATGTGCATGTGCGTGTGTAAGTGTGTATTCATTATTCATATTCATTATTCATATTCATCCGCGGCGGGGACACGGACAGGGGATCGCAGCACTGCTCTATACTGCGGTCTGCCCCAACCGATGGCACCCCCCCGACCCCCCAGTTGTGTGGTGCATTAAAATTGGAGGGGAGTTGTAGGGCGAAGACGGTGTCTCCACCCTACCCCACCCCCCCAAAGTGTGTTATGTGCCCTCTATGTCTATAAACAAAGTGTATTGTGCAAAACTAGTGCAGTGAGTTAAAAGGAGCGACCAGCGCGCCCCCCCCCCCCCCCAACCGGGCGGGGGCATGAGGCGCACCCGCCCACCAAACCCCGACCGGGACCCCGGACCTTTATTGCTATTAACCTGCTTCATTGTACCTTCTGCCATCTAGTAGGAGATGTATTTATATGTATATTGTATATTTGTAGGCCTATATGAGTGTCTTTCTGCTTGTGTGTGTTGACTGATTGATCAGTCCACAGTGATGCCGCCCCTCCTTAGATATTATACTCCTGCTTCTACAAGAACGTCAACCTGATTGAACAGAAAGAGTGTAACGGATGGGCTAACAAGTTGGGCCAAACTATGGGTAAAATGTCACATATCATTTAGTGCATGGCCTGCAGATAAATGTTAACAGCTAGCACACAGGAAGGAAAACCCCCTGTGAGCTGCAGTGGCAACCTGCCCTCCCTCTCAGCACTCATCAGCTTAGTGAAAGGCCAAGAGGAATGAGGGTGGTGATTTATGGGCTAAAAATAGTAACCCTGTCTAGCCTAACACCTCCAGTCCAGATAGATGATAACTCCAGTTTGTTCTGTACTGACTAACCTTTTCAACTTTAGTTCCGCCTGTCTTAGTTCATGAAAGGGAGGCTTAGCCACCAGCCAGTACTCGGTGTTTTCTTTCTAGCTAGTGAAGGATTGATGCTTTTGCATCTTTTTTCAGGCGCATGTGTGCCTGTGAGTGAAGGGGGACGAGAGAAAAATGTGATTAATGTGACGTGAAGTATAATTGAAATGTGAAGCTCTGCAGCGTAATAATGACGATGAGCTATGTGGCAAAGTGACACTTAGCTGTCACAAAGTTATTAAGCGCTGTATGAATCAGCGTACACAATAAATGTTTTAACTGGCAGCAGAAGTGTCAATATTTGTCAATAAGCTATGAAATATATGAGG
The DNA here is from genome assembly GCF_051991255.1 of Vanacampus margaritifer. Taxonomy (NCBI): domain Eukaryota; kingdom Metazoa; phylum Chordata; class Actinopteri; order Syngnathiformes; family Syngnathidae; genus Vanacampus; species Vanacampus margaritifer. The sequence continues at coordinate 14,526,609 of NC_135438.1, forward strand.
AAAATCTGGAACAGTAAACTTGTTTTGATTCAATTGGTAGGGTTTTACTTAGTTGTTGACCATGCTAGTTAGCATATACAGCAACTTTAGCGTTATTCACTCAACCTATTTCAAAGTGTTGTGCATTAAAGCAACAATATGTAATATTCTATTCATTTTCTGTAGCACTTGTCCTCATTAGGCTTGTGGGTAAATCCTACCAAAGCTAATTTTTGCGAGAAAATTGGTTAAACCTTGGACTGGTTGCTAGCTAATCACAGTGACCCATTCAACATAAAACATGCAATTTTTAGCAAACACATTTACACTTATGGATTTATGGATTGAGAATCTTAAATTAAAATATTAGCTACTCTGAGTTCATCGTCATGACAGTGGTTTGAAGTAAATTACACTTGACACCTCAAAGAGAGCCATTTAGCATTCACACTTTTGTGAAAATCCATGACTCGTGTAAAGAAGAACTTCCTGTCACTTCCCCTTCAAATGTGACCACTTGGTGAGAGATGACGGTTTAAAAAAAAAAAAAGGTAGTTTAAGTACCCTGGAAGAGAAAAAGGGTGAATCAGAGGGGAATTTTAGGCGCATATAGACCAAAAGCTATAAGTTGACCAATCAAGAGATATAGTGACAATGAGTGTGTTTCATGTCACTCACACACATGCTGCAAATGTCACACTAGGTGGGTTTCTTTTGACTCAGTGGGATGCAGTCAGGTTGTATTTGCTGTTCCCCCTCTTTGATGATCATCCAGTTTATTCTATATGACTCCATACAGTCCAGTACACTTCATTAAATGACCTACTTTCTGTAACTGAAAAAAAAAAGCCTTTTAGTAGCATATTGGTTAATGTTCAAGTTACAGTGCAGTATTAGGCAAAAGGGAGCCTTCCCATTTTCAGAAGCGTCCACTTTAATAAATCAGTATAGGGCCTTTCATTTACTCGACACTTAAAGCTTGGCCGGAGTTGTTGATATAAAAATGATGACGGTGAGACACACTGAAGGACTGAATCATTTGAACACCTACTGTATTTGGAACCACAAGTTGCCTTCTGACGGTGCTAATGAACTCCGAAAGAATGTTACTTCAAACAGAAAAAATGTTTACTCAACAAACATTATTTGCCAAGCTTTTCATTAACAAAGCTGCCGATGTCATGCTTGCTAATGAAGCTGGATGGACGAACGTGGCTAATTAGCCGACATCAGTGGGCTGACTCTTGTGCCTCCAGTTCAACACTACCTCCTGTAAACCTTTAATTAGTGCTTTACATCATTTTTGGCTTTAAATACATGTTTAGATGGGATTAACACATAGACAAAAATGTAGAGATGAGTTCAAACTATAGTTGCTCCTCCAGTAAAATATAGCGTTTGAACCGTTAATGTAGTTCAGATTGTGCTGACTAAACGTCAACGATCACAATAATAATTTCCAAGTATACTTTTTCATTAACATCTACACTATCAACTAGGGGTGTGAATTGCCTAGTACCTGGCGATTCGATTCGTATCACGATTCATAGGTCATGATTCGATTCGATACAGATTAATCCCGATACGTATCTATAAATTGATTATTGCGATTTTTTAAAATTTTTATTCAAATTTAGAAAATACTAATCAGTAAACTTGTAAATGTACACTGTAAGATTTGTATGAAAATGTATTTATTTATCTGGAAATTAAGGTTGCACTCTGTTTGTTTCATGTTTGAACAGCACTGAAGTAAAATATTAAGGCTTAATGTTCCATAAATATAACATTCTTCCATGCTTAATGTGTGAATCCTAACGCTAAGTAAGACATTTTGTTGAATATTCTCATAAAAAATTGATGTTTAAAAATCGATTCGCCCGCACATTGAACCGATTCGAGAATTGCGCGCTGTAATATCGCGATAAATTGCCGAATCGATTTTTTCTAACACCCCTACTATCAACAGTTGATCAAGACATCATTTTGACTTCCTTGTGTTCCATAGCAGTTATATGATATTGTTGTTGTTTTTTTGAAGAAAATTTGTTTTAAATATATATATATTTTTAAACATGCACAGTAATGTACAACAGTGATACAATTTTAGAAAAAATGACTATATTTGAAAGTTGAACACATAATTCGTTTCAATACAAATCGGTGGATATAAACTCCCTTGATTGTAGATAGATGGATTGGCTGTGGCTCAGTTGAGCGGGTTGTCCAATGAGAGTGAAGGACCATCAGTTCGAATCCCGGTTTCAACTCTCCTCTGTCATGACCTTGGGCAATACACTGAACCCTAAATTGCTCTCAGGTTGGTGTTGTAAATAAGAAACAATTCTTAATTTCCCTACCTGGTTAAATAAAGAAATAAAATAAACTGTCTGCATTTATTTCTATTGTCTAACATCAATTAGAATTACAAACACATGATCTGTCGACTGTCACATGCCAAGTCAAATCTAATGAGAAGTGCTTAAACATAACATAGATTAATGTTTAATTCCATTTTGAGCAGGTGGGCACATCTTATCAACAGAGCCTCAATGACCTTTATGGTCACTATTATTAAAGGTCAACCATCTTCTAGGCTGCCTTGCAACAGCCCCTGGGCTGCTTTGCCGTAATGTGCTCCTTATGTTAAGCCAATGATTAAGTTGCTGCGGTAGGTCACTCTTGAATTTACGGTGTGGCTATAATCAGGTAGTGGGGCTGGAGGGGCTGAGACCCCTGTGTGGTAGCCGGCGGAGAAGATGGCCAAGTGTGTGCGCACTGATGTGTAGTCACTTATCTTCATTTAGGCTACAGGTTCCATTCTGTGCACATTTACACCTTCCCACTAGTCATTCTTTAAATAGATGCTTGCAAATTATACAGACATTTCACACCTGCCAGTTGTCACTGGATGGGAATTCATTTGAGTAATCACCATCGTGAAACTGATTTATTTGCGAGTATGATTAATAATGAATTTCTAATAAAAAAATTGCCATTTAATGGTCCTCAATTTTATTGTGTGAACTCCAAAAACGGATCTTGCCAAAAGTGGTACAATTAGGTGTATGTACGTCCTGCTTACAGATGACTGAGCCAGACGGAGGGTACAACCTGGACTGGTCGCCAACTAATCACAGTACACGTAGAGACAAACACCCATTCACACTTACATTCATGACTAAGGACAATTTAGAGTCTTCAGTGAAACTAACTTGCACGTTTTTGGAATATGGGAGGGAGCGGAGTCCCCATAGAAAGTCGATACGAGCATGGGGAGAACATGCCAAGTCGAACTCCACACAGGAAGGGCGCAGCTAAGATTGCACAAATTATTTTTATCCAGCTAATGTGCTTATTATAAACCACACAACACATATTAATTACAGCAATATACTGTATATATATATATAAATAAAAATGGTTTACGTGTGCCATTTACATGGCAATAAAACACCTTTAGGTGACTGTAATTACTTGCCTTCCTGTTATGTTTCTGTAAGGTGTCTTCAAAAGGCGAGTAGCTTTACATTATTTTAGTTTCTTTTAGATTTGTATTTGACAGTTTTTAACTTCTACTATTATACTTGTGTGGCCGTTAAGAATGTTCAAGGTCCTGACGGCCTCACGACTCTGGCTGGAAGTGTTCGGTTTAGGTGAACGGTATGGGATTTTTTAATAGGTTTTAGGTGAACTAATGAATACACACTCACACACACGCACGCACATACACGTACTCACCCACATACAAAAAATAAAATAAAAAATAAAAATAAAAAAGAGAGAGCAATGATGATGACATGTCAAATCGGTAAAATTACCGAATGAACAATACTGAGCTCTCCAGGAAGAAGAAGAAAAAAAAAAAGGAATGTTCAAGGTTTGAGTAATTAATGCGATACTTTTTTGTGATTAATTACTTACTTAACGCTTTAACTTTAACAGCACAAAAAAAACAACAACATCGAGTTCAAAGTGCTACTAGTCAATTCAGTCGCGCTTGACCAAAACGTAGCATTCATGGAACAAAGCTATGGAACGACGGTGACGTTTCAGTGGTAGCCCTTGACATTATTCAGCACCCAAAGAGTCAATTTCAGTTTCAAAAAGGTTGGTGCATAAATGTGAATTTGTGTGAAAGTTTGTTTGTCTGAATATGCGATTGACCAGTCCAGAGTGTACTCTAACTTTCACCCAAAGTCAGCTGGAGCTCACCCGCTATAGATGAAGGATGGATGGCTAGAGTGTCATATTGTCTTAATGTCAAGGTGCCACAGTATTGGGCATTTTCACAGACTTGATGGCAAATCCACTTTTTTTTTCAAAAGCTGCTGTAGCTGTTGATTAAAAAATAAAAAGTGCTCCATCTGTTGATCTGTCGCTCTCACTTGTTTGCACCTTAGTGGAAGGAACAAAGCAGAGAGAGAGTGAGGTGACAAGAGGATAGTCCTTCAAGATCAGCTGTGTGGAGGTGGGCATGACTAAGTGCAGCTGTCATGTCCCCCCCCCCCCCCCCCTCCACCTCCCCCGTTCTGCACTGTCTGTCAACCCCAGCTTGTCGTTATCCATGGACACTGTGGTCCGCCTGCTAATTGGACCATGTGCAATGTAACTGAGTGCACAGGAGATGGGCCTTTTTATCTCTGTAAGAAACAAGCAGCATTGCAACTCAGTAGTTCAGACCTCCTTCGACTTTGAAATGTTTGCAACAGCAAGGCTGTGATTTGTGTAGTGTAAATAATACCACTCCCCTTCACACTTTGATGCTTTGCGGATGAAATGATGGTCATATTTGGAGGGAGGGGCATATTGGTTGTTTAATATATCCTCAATAATTTGGTTGTTGCGCAGCTTGGCTGCAATCAAAAATGAACTTGATTCATTTGGTGTGAAGAAGAACAATTTGCTGTTAACTGGGAAGACTTCCACTATGCACCATTTGAATGATTTTTTCCTCAACACCATCATTATTTTTGCTCAACAAAACATTGGCATGCAAACAAGAGTTAAGAACATTGCGAGAGAGATTCTCCTATGTCTTTTAAAGCAATCTAAAAAAAAGAATCAATGACATTAGTATTAGTCAATCAATGAAATGTAATAAAATGCTCATCCCCAGTAACCAAATAGGGCATTTCTTATGACGAGCTACATGCTAAATGTTTAATAGTCACTATTCACCAGCACTTCCTGTTATGTTCTTGAATCAAAATATTATGGCTTATTTTTGTATTTTGCTTTTCACTACATGCTAAGGTTACATGCGAAACCAGGTTAGCAAAACCTCAACAAGAAATACATTGTATGATATCAGCAAAAAAGTGTTATGAGTCAATCACTACCAGCTCTTGTTGCCATGGTAGCTTTGGTAAATTTAGGCTAAGCATGTTACAAGCAGCTTTGCAGCATCTCTTTGATGTTTTTATGAAGATTTACACCTTTGCATTTTACATTTTTACACATACTATCCATTTTATGTCATTGAAAACTGACACTTTGGTTGTAGAGAAGACTTCACTTCACCCTCCTGTTGTGTTTGTTTCTTAACAATGTTCACGGGTCAATGTGACCCGTTCTATTATTTAAAAAATATCACATAACTGCAATGTTTTTAATATAAAAAAAAAAAAAAAAAAAAAAAGTCCAGCAGACAAAGTTGAACCTCTCCTTTGATTTTCAAAATGGGCCAATTTGACCCACAACATAACAGGAGTGTTAGAATATTGTTTTCATAACAGAAAAATCACTTGATGGCACGATTCAATCAAAAAAAATAATAATCTGCACAAGTCACAATATTCTAAAATTGTTTTGCCCATCCCCAACTCAAGATATACTGTAGTTGTTTATACAGGAACTAGAATAAAGCATTCAAACAGAAATGTTTTTCTATATTGAAACACATTCCAAAGTAACACGGGCAGAGACCGAGTGTGCCTCTGTTGCATCAGTCCAGAGGCCAATGTCAAACTGCCTGACATGGCAAATGGCTTCATTGATCACAGTCACACCCGACAATCATATACTGCCAGCTGTGACAGAAATGAATAACACATCCATCGTACTCATGATTTATAGCTCAAATTCTCTTCATCCGTTGTGTATTGGACTTCTGAAGCAAATTAGAGCATCTTTCTTCACACGCTGGCTGTAACCATCTTTCATGATGCACAGGATGGAGCGTACTGCTACAAAGAAAAGAGACAATACAGCCTGGATTGCGTTTTCTATGTAATTCCTCTTAGCAGGAGTTAAACTCATTTGGGTGCAAAGCAGGTAAACACTCAAAGTTGTGTAGGCAGTGTTGCTCTAGCAGCAAGATTTGTGCGCTATATGCAAATTAATGTAAAACACAGAGACACTGAAGTGGTCTTGTGATCATGTTATTTTAGCTAGTTTTTACATCAATTTAATTTAGAACTGTTTCCCTATCTACATTGAGCCATGGCACATATGATGAGCTGGTCTCACTTAACTTACAGATATGTATACAGTAATTTCTGGACTATAAGCCGCTATTTTTTTCACTTGCATTCGGCCCTGCGGCTAATACAAAGGTGCGGTTTATCCATCATATCCATCATATCACAAGGGGGCGCACAAGAGCGTCAAGCAGAGCAAAACAAACCAAGTGAGCCCAAATACAGCAGGAGAGACAATTTGCACCCTCATTATGGAAAAGAAAGTAGCGGGAAAACTCGAGTTATCCCCAAATTTAGCTAGCGCGGCTTATAGTCAGGTGCGCCTTATAGTCCAGAATTGACTCTATATACTGTATACACACGCACGTACGCACAAACACACTGACATCCATGAATAAAAACAACACTGACCTTATTTCTTTTGTCTTTTTCTCTGTTTGTTTATTTCTTCAGGATCCCAGAACAAAACATAAATTTAAGATCCACACATTTGGGAGCCCGACCTTCTGTGACCACTGTGGCTCTCTGCTGTATGGCCTCATCCACCAGGGGATGAAGTGTGACAGTGAGTGCTTTGTGTACAAGTCCAACTCACACAAAACAAAACCAAATTGTTCACAGTTCCAGTACAGTACGCCAGTCATAGCATTAGCTACATCTGAACAGTGACTTTTTTATTGACAAAGATAAGACTGCTTAGTTGTGCAAAAATGTAAGAGAAACCTATTTTGTAAACCATTTCAAAATTATAGTGCAATACAATATCAAAAACTGATAGTTCACCAACTCTTGCTGTTGCCCTGGTAACTTTCACCAATTAAGCCTGTTAAGAAGTAGCTTTAAGCTCTTTGATATTGTTTTTCTTTTTTGGGTAGCATGCAGGTTTGACGAGAATAATCCGCAATCCTGCTTTCGTGGGTTGATCACACGTAAACTCAGTTTTTGCTGACAGAAAATGTACTTTTTGCTCATCTCCAAACTAACTATTACCACTGCTGTTTATAAATTAAACATGTTAAAATAATATCAGTGCCACTTAAAACTGATCTTAAATAATTTTTGGCATAGGCAGATTCCACAAGACACTGCTCTTGTTTTGGATCTTATTAGAAACATTTTCATCATTATTACAGAATTATTATTGTAATTGTTATAGTATATCAGTACAATTATGTGATCAGAACGGTTTTACTTTTGTAACTGTTTTTAAAAATGTAAAAATGCTCTGTTTTTTTTTGTTCCTCTTTTTTGTTTTTTTTTAATGTCAATTAGCATATGCGCTACAGTAATTACTTTTACTCTACAGCAACCCTAATTCAAACTTGCCTGGACTGTAAAAACTAAAAAGATATCTTAAAACTATAGCGGGGCAATACTGTACTCAATGTCAACACATTATTAACCTAACAGATGTGGATCAAAGACATGACATTTTATTATTTTATATTATTATTATCATTATTATTATATGTATTTTTTTAAATCTTGTCCCCTAGCGTGCGATATGAACGTCCACAACACGTGCGTGATGAATGTGCCCAGTTTGTGTGGGACCGACTACACGGAAAGGAGGGGGCGCCTTTTCCTCAAGTGCGAGGTCAGCGGCGAGAAGCTGCAGGTCACAGGTAGGTCGACTTGTCATTTGCTTAATAAATACGCTGCCGCTTGAGTGCACTTGAGTCTGAGCGAGAACATGCCGGCTTATTGGCCTGTTTCCGCTGTGACCTCACATCAGATTTAACACAAAGGCCATCTCATTTCATAGCGAAAGTCACCCTCAATCCTCTGATACCATTAACCTGAATTAAAGCTCTCTGGCCATTTATTCTGCCCGCTTATTATGCAGTCAATCTCTCTGCTAACAACCTGTTTGGCTGCTGCTATCAATATGGCACAAAGGCAATTCCCTATTTAGAACACAGATCAATAACCCTCTTCTCTATATTCAACTGTAAGAAACAGCAACACATTGGGAAAATAAGTCTTTGTGAATAGTCCAAAAGTGGTCCGGTGTTTAGCTTTGGTATTTTCAAACTGTCGCAACTTGCGCTGTGCTAGCAAGCGATGCTGATGGATTTGTTAGTAAACGCACTGTTGGCCAATCAGATCTTTCTAAACAATACAGATACTTTCTTATGTTCTATGCAGCCCCACTAGACTAATCTCAGTATTCTGGTTAATATTGCGTTAGTGGAAAATGAGATAAGCAGCAAAATCCAGACATTTTGATCAGTATCAGAAGGCAGCCATTTTGCCACTTGCTGTCCAGTGAAAATGACATCATAGTTGCTCAAGTCTCAGATAACAACCAATCACAGCTCAGCTTCAGAAAACAGGTGCGCTGTGATTGGTTGTTGCCTGACCATCTATGATGTCATCTTCAGTCGACAGCAAGTGGCAAAATGGCCGCCCCTTGTGATGGAGAAAAACGGCTGGATTTTGCTGCATACTATAACTAATATTCCACAAATGTAATCTAGACTAGTGAGGTCACATATAATATATTCAATAAATGTTTATGGTTAACTTCTCCTTTAAAGGGAACGCATTGTGGAAATTTGGCTTGCTTGTTTACACATTTCATGACTGTTAAAAATAAATCTTACACCTCCTATGCTCACAGTCACTTGTAATTACGGATTAGTGATGCACCGAATATTCGGCCATCAAAAATTTCGAGCGCTTCGACTTTTTCACCGGCATTCTATTGGCCGGGCTAAATACTTTGGCTAATGCTAGCACTATTGCCATCAACAGTTTTAAACACGGAAACACTTCCGCTATCTCCGGGTGGCGGCAGACCTGTACAGGACGCTCTGTGTGACTTTGCAGTCCGTTCCGAAGCTGGTGCGAACAAATGTATTTATTTATTTTTAAACGTTGGTGAATATGTGAATGTGCCAATTTTAAGTGTGCTATAGAGACTATAAAGCGCAATCGCATCACCAGAAAATGTTCAACCCTCGTTTGGCGTTTAATGTACCATTAGCCAACGTGTCTGCGGTGTGGGCACATTTCAATTTATATTGTGCTTTGTTAAAATACCAGTGCTAAATAAATATTTTATAATAATATTATAATTTTTATGAATTATAATAAATGCAATTATAGTAAAAATTGGGATAATTTTTTTTCGGGTTTTCAACCAAGCATTTTTCATTTTCAGCTTTTGGTTTCGGCCAAACATTTTCATTTCAGTGCATCCCCAGTACGGATTCCTTGAACTAGTACCCTGCATTTTAGTAGAAGCTATGCCTCAATTGATAGGGAGGTGTGTCATCCACTTGAAACAAACAGGCGGCTTTTTTTCCTTCTCCTTTCCCAGGAATAAAAAAAGGAACTGGAACTACCTCAATTCATAGTTCTCAATTGTGTGATCAAAACATGTGTTGTAAACAGCACACTTGACAGTACACTTGACACATGTATTATTCAGCATCCATAATGAGGTAACGATTCATTCACCTGATTTCCGTGTGGCAAATGCGGGTTCAATTCTTACTCAGTTGCAGTGTGAAAGCGAGTGTGAGAGTTGTCTGTCTCTGCGATTGCCCTGTGGTTGACTGGCGACCAGTCGAGGGTGTGGTCGCACTAGTCGGCGTTTCAGCTGGGATAGGCTCCATCTCGAAACTGCATCTACCAGAACAGGCTTAAACCGGAAACAAATATGTTGGAAATATTGCTCATGTATTTGTCAAGGTACCACTGTAAAAGGTCAGCCTAACACAGACTATCACATGACCTCATATTTGTGATTGGGATCACGTGATGCAAGGATGACCTAGATCCTGTTGATTTGTTCATGTGTTCTTATAGGGTGCCTCGATTGGTTCGCAGATGAACAAGCATCCAATCAGATTATTACGATTTCATCAATTATGCTGCTGTTATCAGGGGATATGCTGTGATGCATTTACAAATGTTTTTGACCTCTGTTCTTGTTCTTTCTAATTTTAACTTCTAATTGATAGTTTTAATACTGATGGTAACGATTGGTTGAACAAAAAAAGAAAAAAAGAAACAACAATGCTGCCTTTATCGTTAGCAACTAAAGACCTCTAGCATGTTAAATGTACCAGTAGTTGTGTAATATATTCAGAGGTAGCAAAAGTACTCACACTCTATACTTAAAGCAAGATATGTTCTTAAAAAAAAAGACTTGTTTTTTATTTGATTCTTTCACTTACAGTAAGTAAAAATAAAAAAGTATGCTCTGAAATGTAAACTATATCAAGGGGGAGTCAAGGTTGAACATTTCTTGACAATAATGTTATACGTGACCTCACTAGTCTAAACATGACATTCTGATTAGTATTACATTTGTGGAATATGAGTTACGAAGCAAAATCCAGCCGTTTTGATCCACGTCAGGGGGCGGCCATTTTGCCACTTGCTGTAGACTGAAGATGACATCACAGTTGCTCAGGGCTGAGGCAACGACCAATCACAACTCATCTGTTTTCTGAAGCTGAGCTGTGATTAGTTGTTAACTGAAACCTGAGTAACTGTGAGGCCATTTTCATTCGACAGCAACTGGCAAAATGGCCGCCTTCTGATATTGATAAAAAATACTGGTTTTTGCTGCTTAACTCATATTGCACTAAAGCAGTATTAACCAGAATATTGTATTTATACTAGTGGGGCTGCATAAAACATATTATTGTCAAGATCTCTTTTTTTGGAGGGGGGTTGTCTTCCCCTTTAAGCATTAATGTGAATGTAGGCCCACTCAAATTTTCCGCTCACCATTGTGTTGGAGGATGTTGCTACTCAGGCAGGATTGTACAATACAGTTCACAACGAGGGGTGCTTGCGGTCAGTAGGCAATCATTGCCGAACATGCCCTAATGTGATGAATGAATTCTGAGGTAACATTTCCGAGGCCTTCGTAATCTGCTCAAATCCTCTTGCTGCAATTTGTTAATTTTCACCTCCGCAGCCAAAAGAAATATCCTGATTATGCTTGCTATCTATAAACTGTCATTAAATAAATAGTTGTCACTGTAACGTAAAAGCTTTTTGATAACGCAATATGGTAGCCTGTAGGCTTGAAGAATTAATCAAATTCAAATGACATCATAACAGAGTGCAATGCATTTTACAAATCGAACATGGTGCAATTTGGAAAAGGTTTGCCAATATTAAGTCGGAGTGCCATCAGAATGATTTAGTAGATAAAACTAAAAATAATCAAATTAGTCCTCATTGTTGCTTCAAATGTTGTGACTGAAGATTTGTAGCTCAATTTGCGCATACAAAAACACCAATTAACCCTTGAATAAGTAATAATATACACTGTAACTTGATGCTAATATGTCATGCTAAAAATATCAAACTGACTGCAGCTATACACGATGCACCACAGACTGACTTGTGTAACGAGGCTGCTCTGTAAACAGCGCAAGCGAGCGTCTGCGTTGATCTGCAACGACTTTTGCTTCTTATTTCGAGGCATGTTGTAAATCCTCGCTCTGTGATGGCAGAAAATTAGCACATCGGCCAGAACAAAGATGACAGCGGGGCCCCGACGGCGGACTCGTGTAATCATTCAATTAGCCGGCTCATTGAGGTCAGCGTGTCGCGAAGCACTGAACTTCAGTGACTCATTCATTTATGAAATGAACAGCAGGTGGAGGAACAGGCTAAATTATAGCTGGGAGGTGGGCAAACAAAACAAATCAAAGCAGCTTCATTGTTGACATGTCGCCAATCTGTGAAAATAATGGATTCAGGAAAGGCCCTGCAAAGAGTAAAACATTACAACCGTGTTTGCTCGACACATTGCTAAGATTTTTTACTTGTTAGCCAAATATTTTTTGAAACATATCATAGCTTATTGATACAGCTGATTTTGTCAGCTCATTTTACAGCCAGAATTCTTGACATATGATGATGAACTGACCCTTCCCACCCTGGTCATGGCCTCTTTACCCTGCTTCCCTATGGGAGAAGGCTCCGACCGGCCAAGACAGACGGAACTTTTTCCGCTCAGCGGCTAGGCTAATTGATGAATGCCGAGTTGGTAAGGAAGTATGAACATGCATGTTGGTTTGAGTGAAGCCTTCAAATTGCCCAATGGTGTGAATGGCGACCAATCCAGGATGTACCTTACCTCTTGCTAGAAGTCAGCTGGGATAGATTCCAATTCACGTGCAACGCTGAGGACAAGCGCTGTAAAAAATGGATAGATGGCTGGTGAGTGTCTGTGCGCATGTGTGTTTGTGTGTACATACAGAACTGATGTACTAACCGCAACCCACTCGGGCCATCTTGTATTACAGATTACATTAGCTGCTGTTGATGCCAAGCAGGCAGCCTTCCAAGCAGATTTGAGTTACACAGTTTAAATAGCATGCTAGATGGCACGAAGGGACAATCTTTACATCATTTTTTACACGTTCAGCACCGCTCTCAAAATAAACCACATTCAGTTCAGGCCTCTCACGCATCAGTTTCATAAGAAGCTAACAAACGATTTCTCTCACGTCATTTGACCTTGCTTTTTTGTGCATGCTCTGTGATGCGGTGGAAGTAGAATTGTATTCAATTCACAAGAGAAGGAGACAATCAGTCATCAGTCAATCACTGGGCGCATACGGACAAACATCCATTCACACTCACATTCACATATACGCCATTTATAGTCTTCACTTAGCGTAACGTTTTTAAGATGTGGGAGAAACCCCCCCAAAAAGTGTACACGAATATGTCAATATAACAAGATTACTTTTACGTTACATCCCTACTCTATGCTGCTCATCATTGTTTTCTTCTTCTTTTGAGAATAAATTTATAGTCAATACAGAACTGCAGTTGAAATTATAAAAAATGTTTATGAAGACACATTTTTTCCTAACAGACTTATGAACATGGTTGTCATGAAATTGTTTTGTAATTGACCTGCAAATTCTGCGAGTCAGAATCTAACCAAATTCTACAATGTAGCTCCAATTTTATTTTATTGTTAGGTTAATAATGAGTTACATACTGTACAGTAAATTTAGGACAGTGCTGATGTTATTTATTTTTTATTTTTTATTTTTATTTTTTTTCTGGAGAGCTCAGTATCTCTTTGACTGCCAGACGTTTTCAGAAAAGGGATGCCGTGGGTGCCAGCCGATTTAAGCATTTTGACTGATCTTTTGACTGATCTTTCAAGGTCCACAGAAAATTATGTGTTTTGACTATGGAAACACACATACTACCAAATGAAAGATTGGACTCTCATCTTTCATCAGAAAAAAAAAGCTTGTTTCTACCTTATTCCGTTTTTGAGTAATCAACAATAGAAAATGGTTAGTTTCACCTCTGTTTTGAAACAAACGTCTTTTAACGTCTTTGGCTCTCCTCCATATGATTTTACTAAACGTTATTTAACGTTTTTGGCAGTCAAAGAGGTATTGTTCATTCGGTAATTTTACCGATTTGACATCATCATCATTGCCCTCTTTTTTTTCTTTTTTTTTTTTGCTGTTAGACAATGTAATTTAAAATGTATTGGGTCCCCACCTATTTATTTTTTCTATTAAAAAAAAAAGGCCACAATTTGAAGCATTGGGGCAAAGCTGGCTAGCAATCGTCTGCTAATGATTCAGAGTTGTTAAATATTGTACTTAGTTTAAAATTTGTGTATTACTGTTTTGCTTTTGTACCTTTTGTACAGTTTTCTTGACTTAAATGGTGTATCAATCCATCATGTTCCAGTAACCAGAGCCAAGAAGTTGTGCAGGAAGCATTATGGCTGCCGTTCATTCAAACACACATTTGAGGCCAACGGATAAACAGCCTTCTGGCAATAACTTGCAAAATGAACTAATTTGTCACTGTCGCAGTTTCAATACAGAGATGGCGAAATTGGGTTGTTGTGGGGAAACGAGGCAGGCAGGGCGGCACTGAAGGAGACACAAGAGGTTTTGTTTGTGTGCTGAAGAACAACTGTGGGGCTTTAGTGCCCAGTCCTCCGCTTTGCCGCCACTCAAGAACACAGCTCCGTTGTATTGGTCGGTGCTGAGCACGCCACCCTCGTCTTGGTCTTAGCAACTCTTTTGTTCCCAAGCATTCACTGTATCACTTGCTCAAGAGCAATTTGTGCATGTTATTTACGCCCTTGTAGTTCACTGTATGTGTCTGTTACGCAACTCTGCCACCTGTAGGTCCTTTGTGGACAATCACCTTCTGAATATGCACAGTCTATACTTTTGCTCTAATTTAGATGAATAGCAGGTGTGTTTTTGCTTCTTTACTGTTCTATGTGCCTGTATCTGTGCCACATTGACAGGATAGATCTGCTCAAATTTGCACTGAAGTCCCGTTGGCAGATATCTGTTATCTCATTTGTATTGACTTTTGGAGGAGTCCTGATTCCTTTCTTTGTTAGTTTCCTCTCATTTCCCTTCTTTCATCCCTACTATTGATCCACTGCCCCAAGTGTGTTTGTTAATTGTTAACCCGTCTGATTTGTGTGCAGTTTGTGTTACACTGTGCTTCATATGACGGTGGCGTGTAGGTGTGCGCAGGTCACAGGAGTTAGTGTTCAGGGCGGATTTACTGTAGATGTGGGTGGATCAGAGAGATCCCATTTTTGTCTTTAACCTTTTTTTTCTTGTGGTTTGTTTTTCCTTTACTGTCAAAGCTAAAAATTGACCCTTCATTTTTGCCTTCTGGATATGTGCACACGTTCTGTAGAGATGACTTCTTCAGTGTCGTTGGTGGTGAATATTGTACATTTTATGTAGTGTAATCTTATTTGGAATGCGCCTTTGTGTTGTTTTGCATAAAATTAAAGCTGCCAACTGTTAGAGACCTTCCTCGGGTCTCCTGACGGCCTCACGACTCTGGCTGGAAGTGTTCGGTTTAGGTGAACGGTATGGGATTTTTTAATAGGTTTTAGGTGAATTAATAAATACACTCACACTCGCACGCACACACGCACACACGCACATACACATACTCACTCACATACAAAAAAAAAAAGAGAGCAATGATGATGACATGTCAAATCGGTAAAATTACTGAATGAACAATACTGAGCTCCCCAGAAAAAAGAAAAGAAAAAGATTGTCTGCATTTTGCTACAGAAATCACTGAACTCTTGCTCAATGGGTTAACGCTGATTGTGACGGATATGTTTTATAATAAAAAGTCCGTGTTGCTCAAACAGGTTGAAAACAGGCAAAGATACTTACTAGATATTTGCAATATATGTTTGAAAAACATGCTAATTGGAGATGAGGCTTAGTTCCGCCAGTCCACTAAAATTGCGCTGACGCATGTGCAGTGGAAGCTAGCAGACGAGTGTGATGTTAGCCAAAAGCTAAAGCTAACCGTGATGGCCTCTAGCCTAGGCAAGGAACAAGACCAGTGATACAAAGTGAAGCTTCATCGCCAGATTATTAGAATCAGTTGTGCGCAGACAACAATTGAAGCATTTTATTCGCAAAACAAGAAGTGTGACAGTTTACAGCAATGTGTTTCCTGTCAAAATGGGTTATATGCCACGTTTTGTGATTGAGTTCTTAGAAGCATTAATATTAGTTTGTGCGATTCTAATGCCTTGATTTTGGTGAGTTTGCGGAGCAGTTTTGATAATCAATGATTTCATTTGAGGAGCAACTTTCTAATATTGTGGAGCATTGTTTTCCTGAAGCAAGTTTTTTTTTTAACAATATTTTCAGTTTTGCTGTTCAATGTGTTTTAATGTGGCGCAAAATGCTAATTTTGTATTGCAAACTGTGGCGTGAATTAAAAAAAAAAATTCAGATGAATTTTTCTGCAAAAGACTTTCTATAGGTTTGCAGCTCTGCATAAAGTATTTGTATTAATTGCAATATTCTTGGCGGTGTGTGGATTATCACACTAAATTAATTCCGTGTTATAACCTGTTAGTCCTGAAAGAAAAAAGTCTTAACAAAGGATTATCTTGGTGTTTGCACTGTCTGCATCAACTTTTTATCTGCTTGTACATTTCCACTCCCTTTACTCTCCCCTTTTCTCTTTATTGTTTGCTTTTCACACTTCAAGCTATTTTGAGATTCTGGCGGTAAACCGTACAGAATCAAGTGTCTGCTTTCATTGCTTATTAGTGAACATATATGACAAACCAACAGTTGGCATCCAGTTTCAAATTAGCACATTGCGAGATTTGGTTCGCTCGGCAATAGGCATGCAAATGTTTATATAGCCACAGAAGGTCAAATAGTTACACTTATTGTTACAAACTCCAATTGCAATGAAGTTGGGAAATTGTGTAAAATGTCAATAAAAACACAATACAATGATTTGCAAATCCTTGGTAGGGAACGAGCCTTGTTTGAGTGGTATTATTACTTTAACAATACCATGGGATTTTTTCAATAGAGCCACACAGATGAGATTGTATCATATAAAGATTGCCATGCATGTGTGTGATTCACTCTCCATTGGTAATGTTTTGTTTTCCAAGTCCATCTTATAAGCCCTTAACTCTTTCACTGCCATGGACGTTAAAAGATGTCAAGTAAAAACCTACGGAGGGCCGTTAAAAGACGTCATCCAATTTTTTTTATTTTTTTTTTAAAAAGCCTTGGCCAGCTGTGGTGAAAGTTTCAAGCAGATCTAGTTAGCCTAATGACTATTTTTGGCCCCTAGATGGCAGCAATGACTCTCTTTTGACAAGGTTGGGTAGGTGTCAGTAGAAGACGTGAGGCGGAGCTAGAGGGGACAATGGCTGGGGAAGGGAAGAAAACATGGCGACCGGTTGCAAGCAGCTCACGGTCGAGCAGTTTTTTTTCAAAGACGAAAGGCATTGACCAACGCTAAAGAGCACATTGATGACGACGATGATCATCATCGATGATGATGATGGCGACTCCGAGGTTGACGCCGAAGTTGGAAGCGCTGACGCGGCGGCTATGACGACGTCATAAAGGTTCACGGGCTAGCGATGCTAACACCGGAAAACGCGGAGCACAACCGAGCACGCTCTGGCGGACGTTCAATCGGACGACGAAGAGTGCCCCGAGTCCAATGCATATTCATCGAAGGAGTGTGTACAGTCTGCTACTTGCTATTCCCCGGAAAAAAAGGCCGTCAAGAAAGTGTAACGTCTGCACGCGAAAGGAGCCATCGCAAGTGAAACTAATCTGTTGTGCAAATCCTGCTGCGTCTCCTTGCACGCATGGGAGCGTTACAAAAAGAAAAACTGTATTTGAAACATCCACATAATTGTAAATAGTACCACAGTTGCACACATTTGTAAATAGTTTGTGAAATTGTTTTGTCAAATTGTTACACTGTTGAATGGAAGTAAACGTATTTTGCAATCTAAAAACACTTTTTCATTGTTGGTGGTGGTGTATTACAGAAGTAAAGCACTATTTAGGTGTTTGTGGCATCATTCATGGACAAAAAGAAGTGTAGAATTCACTAGAGTGCATGAAATAACATAGTTTCACAAAAAGCTCTTTTTCTCCTTTTTTTGTTTCAAAACAGCATTTCGGTGAAACTAACCATTTTCTATTGTTGATTACTGAAGAACGGAATAAGGTAGAAACAAACTTTTTTTTCTGATGAAAGATGAGAGTTCAATCTTTCATTTGGTAGTATGTGTGTTTCCATAGTCCAAACACAACATTTTCTGTGGACCTTGAAAGATCAGTTAAAATGCTTAAATCGGCTGGCACTGGCGACATCCCGTTTCTGAAAACGTCTGGCAGTCAAAGAGTTAATTTTTCATCATTGCAATTTTCCACTGCATATATAGCATCAAAATGCATTAGGCCTCCACATGTGGCTTCTTGTTCTGCTAGCCAATCATCCAGACGACAAAAATAAATAAATAAAATATAATAAAAAATCTAATTTTCCTCCCATTAGTGTCTCTGCTAGAAAGAAAAAAAAGAAGGCTTGCTGGAAGCTAGAGTTGGGCTTGGTTCAAAAAAATTCTGGGCTTTGCACGCAGCCTGACAGTGGACGGCAGCATGCATGCAATGATTAAGGCCACGAGCTTCTTCCACTTTGTAGCCTTCTCGCTACAATTTCCTTCTTCGTGGAATAGCTGACTCAGTGGCACCGCGCACACATGCCAGCAGGTTTTTGCCATGGGGAAATCATCTTCAAAATCTTGCTTTACTGCGTCAATATGCAGCAGCTGAAGAGGCTTAAAGTTGTATCTGAGAAAAAAATAAGATATCTTGAAATGCTGGAAATAATGGATGTAAGAATACATTAAGTTCCAGTGCTATGTACAATTATTATGATGTTGTCATCATGAAACCATTATAAACTGTACAGGTCATGTTTACACATTTTTGGTTACGTTAAGTCAACCAACCAAGTAGCTAAAAAAACTCACCACTCACAAATACTTAAAGTCCCTTCTCCTCCTTCATTATACAGATTTAAACTAATTAGTCAACTATATATTTTTTCCCAGAGCAGGGTGTCTTCAACAGAGGTAGATTTAAGTAAGGGTGGGCGGATAAACAACTTTACTCTAGTCTTCTTGTTTGCCAAAGGAGACAGAGTGCAAACATGGCTGACCTCATTTTTTTTTTTTGAAGACGGGGGTCAACTAGTATCAGCTGAAGACAAGGACCAGTGTGTGTGTGAGTTGTGTGTGTGTGTGTCTGGACAAGGCGTGAAAGTCACCAAGGAGAGTTGGTTGTTATCACTGTCACAAGTGCAAGGGAGGTGGTAACATTGAACATACAGGATGCATTCTCGTGTGTGTAGCCGTGTTCATACGTTTACTTTTACACTGGAAGAACTTCATATCTCCAAGTATACAGCATGTTAAGGTTTGATTATTATTCAACAGTTCTACACGTTTCACTTCAACAGCAGTCCAATTTGTATTAAAAGGAAAACTGCATTTTGTTTCTTACTTTTACATTGGTCTGCTAAACTCCATTAGAATGTTTATTTCGCCCTCTACTGGTTTACTCTGGAAATACAGCTTGCAAAAATCTATTTTTAGTAATTAAATGATTATCTGCGGTTCATATTATTGCATCATTAATGAGGGTTGGAAGTGAAATAACTGCTTGTGATTAAAATATATTATTATAGTATGTTTATTGTTTACAGATGATAAAGTTGTTATGCATGACCCAAAATCTCCAGTTAATTCTTTAGCGATTTGCTGCAACTGTTCAGATGAAAGATTGGTTGACAGCCAATTGCATTCACACTTAAAGTAACACCCAGAGAAAACTCAACTTTACACAGAAAGATCAATTCAAATACCGTGAGGCGGTTACCTGCCTTGACAGACACTTCCCCTTAGCTCATGAACCAAATTAATAGTAATTAATAGTATTAATTGTACACTTGCGCTCAATCTAATTAATTGTTGTCTCCTGACATCATATTACCATTATTTAGCACATTCTTGATTAGTAAAAATGTCAATTAGTCTCTTCTTTATTTCCCCTGGCATTGCAAGATGATGCATTTGCATGCAGTGATTTCACCCGGGATGAATTCAGCTTTGATTTCGTTTGAACACAGTGAATAATTATTTTATTTTTTTTGTAAATGCATCATTGTGGACCTCTATTTCTGCGTCTTGTGTCGTTTAAGCCTGGTTAATGGAGCGCTTATGTCCCGAGTGTGTCCTCTTTGTTTACTGTCCATCTCACTACCGGAGGATAAAAGAGCCTTCCCCCACTTCCTGCTTTTACTCCATCTAAAGCTCAGTGTTACCAGATGCACGCACGCATGCGCGCGCGCACACACACACACGCACACACGCGTGTCGTGTGAACTGTGCGTTTGATCTTGAACACCTGCAGTGTGTTCCATTGATGTTCACCTGCTGTATCTGTTTTTTTTTTGTTTTGTTTTTAAACCTGACCAAAAGGATTTAATACAGATGAAATGAAGTTGAATATTCATTGAAGACTTCAGCTCAGATCAAATGCACTGGCGCTCCCCTTTGAACAATCAGAAATGCTATTAAAAAAGAAAAAGGAAAGCACTTCATGCTTGTCATTTTATTTTCAAATTTGGGGTTATTTGAAATTTAGAACAGACCGCAATGTTTCCCAATGGGCTTTTTTTCTTCTTCTTTTTTATTTATTTTTTAAATTCAATAAATCCTGTGTATGTGCTCCCAGTGGTGTACACTTACCAAGTATTTTCCCATTATTTCTCCTTTTTGTTTTAGTTGGTGAAGGCAGGAATCTGATACCAATGGACCCCAATGGCCTGTCTGATCCATATGTCAAACTCAAGCTCATACCTGACCCCAAACACGAGACCAAGCAGAAGACCAAAACCATCCGCTCCAACCTGAACCCCAAATGGGGCGAAACCTTTACCTTGTAAGTAAACGCCTCTTTGTATTTGGTTGCTCGGGATATGTTGTATTATACTACATCATTCTGTGCATGTTGCAGCAAACTGAAACCCACAGACAAGGACCGCAGGCTATCGGTGGAGGTGTGGGACTGGGATCGGACAACCAGAAATGACTTCATGGGCGCCCTTTCATTTGGCGTGTCGGAGCTCATAAAGTCTCCGGCGAGTGGCTGGTAAAGACCGATTTCTTTACGTTGAGCTGTTCATCTTTCAAACTTGGCGGATTGCACACTCACGTGCTCACGTTGTCTCATGTCGTGGTCAGGTATAAGTTGCTGTGCCAGGAGGAGGGAGAGTATTACAATGTTCCCATCTCAGAGGAGGATGATGGGAATGAAGAACTGAGACTGAAATTTGAGGTGAGGGTTGTGGTCTGCTTGTTTGCTCTCTGGCAGCTGGCAGATACAAATGTCAGTATTTTAAATACTGTATGATATTATATATATTTTTACATTGTTTGTACAGGTTCCGCCTGTTGCCTCTTACTTATTAGACTTTATTAGATTTTTTTATTTTTTCATTGTCTCGATGACTGTTTGAAAAATATATATATGTTTTGGTAACAGTAAGTCTACTTACTGCTTGTAAATTCAAAAATATTTTAATCCATGACAATATTTTCTAGTTGTGTGAAACTTAGTTGTCTGTCGACATTGTATGCAGGCTAATTGTACATTTTCATTATTTATATTATTTTATTTGCCCAAAAAATCACCATAGGTGGAATTTATAGTGAGTAATGCATTTTGACTTAAGATATGTATGACAGGTATGTGTTTGTAGATGTTCTTACATTCGATGCATTCCAGATTGATGCCAATCATTGCCTGTTTGACAGTTAAGTTCAGCACAAATTGTGTTTTATTTACATATCAATTTTTGTACTGTATGTAGGGTCGAAAATTGATTTTTAATATGCTAGTAATTTTCCGTCTACTGAGTGAAATAGTTGTCTGTGTTCATCTTGATACCTGTCCTGTTGTTTAGAGGGAGCATGACGTGTCTTCAGACTTAAAGATAAAGGCAGTGCTTTCCTTGTCCATTTTAACATAGTGTAACTTCATGCACTTCTTATGGCCACTAGATGTCAGCAGATAACAAAATACACACTATAGACCAGTGGTCCCCAACCTTTTCTGTACCACGGACCGGTTTAATGTCTGACAATATTTTCACGGCCCAATCTTAACGTTTAGCTGATAAAGACAAAATAAAATGACAAGAAAAAAACTGTGGTATTTTCTCTATAATAATAATGAACGTAAATCTACTGTGTAATCATGTGCAACTTTATTAACGGTGTCCGTAACGTCGCACCAACAACAGAGTTGTCAAGTGAGACGAATGTAACAGACAGAATCCGGCCACTTTTCAAAATAAAACATCATTTTCTAAAAAAAAAAATAAAATAATGCAATTTTTTTTTCTTTCTGTACCAAATGACCCACGGCCCGGTGGTTGGGGACCACTGCTATAGACCACTGCTTTCTAAATTATTGAGCCTATATGGTCACATATTTGACATGGGCACAGCCTAATGGCATACCACCAAAGTGAAATGTATACATTGGAATAATGATGATGATGTAGTAGAAGACCATTTATTTGTTCTGGCTGTTACTATAAACTGTGGGCATTTTTAAGAAAGCAAAGTTTGAGGTTGCTCAGTCTCCATATTACTCAGTGTAGCCACAATATCAGAAACAGGTCTGACCGTGAAATCGTGTTTTCACCCTTTTATACTACACCCATGGTACACACCCTGACTGTTAAAGGGAAATTCAACCTTAAACGCTTTTTGACAATTTGTTATTTGTGACCTCACTAGTCTAAACATGACATTCTGATTAATATTACATTTGTGGAATATGAGTTATGCAGCGAAATCCAGCCGTTTTTATCCATCTCAGGTGGCGGCCATTTTGCCACTTGGTGTCGACTGAAGATGACATCACAGTTGCACAACGACCAATCACAGCTCACCTGTTTTCTGAAGCTGAGCTGTGATTGGTTGTTACCTGAGCCCTAAGCAACTGTGATGTCATTTTCACTCGACAGTCTTCTGATACTGATAAACAGTCAATTCTGTCAATTTTACTCTTTTTGGTCCCACTCTAAATAGAGTAAAATTTACTCAGCTGCGTTGGAAAAGGGAGACAAGGAAAACAGGTGTGCCTCGAGGACCAGAAGTGAGAAACACTGCACTAGTCCACATCCGGTATTCTGGTTTACTCGCTTCCAAGTGTAAATTTTACTCTAAACTGAGTCTATTTGGTCCTACTCTATATAGAGTAAAATTTACACTTGGAAGAGAGTAAAATAAAAAATAAAAAAAATCTAATTTTGTTGCTTAACTCATATTCCACTAACGCAGTATTAACCAAAATCCCGTATGTAGACTAGCGCAGTGTTTCTCACTTCTGGTCCTCGGGACACACCTGTTTTCCTTGTCACCCTATTCCAACGCAGCTGAGGATCCTTACAGGCTTCTTCAGAGCTTGCTGATGAGCTGTCATTAGAATCCGCTGCGTTGGAATAGGGAGACATGAGGACCAGGAGGGAGAAATACTGGACTAGAAGGGCTGCATAGAACATATTATTGTCAATAATTTTTGGGGTGGTTGACTTCCACTGTAATGGATTATGTGAATTATTATGACATATTGTCCCACAGCTGTCTGAGCATGAAAGTGTCCCAGTGTAAACGTGTTGTTTGAGTTGTTGAAAGTGAGTCAGGCCCTTTAGTTGCTTCTGCTTATGGTTCCAGGACCAAGCACTTTTGGAAGACTCTGGCAGGAAGAAAGTAAGGCTGCTCGCTCGGCTCGGCTCGGCTCGGACAGGCTCTTGTCTTTGGCTAAAGCTTCAAGGTGTGCTGTGCTTTGGTGCAGTCTGCTGCGCTTTGCTCATTAGATGGAGTGCAGTAGACATGCAATTAACCAAACTAAGGCTGCTCGTTTGAATTGACCGGGAAAGAGGAATACTTAAGGTCTGTCAGTGAGCTGACACTGAATGTGACCCAATTGTGCATACAGTATATCATTTGCAGATATGAATTCAAACCAATGTTTGCTGTGGTGCATTGTTATTCACATTTGGTTAAGCTACGTTTTTGGAGAAAGGGCGTGCAAATGATGTGTTTTTGCTTGGAATTGAATGCATTTGTGATGGATATGACCTTGATGGATTCTGATTCTATAGCCACATCATCGGGTTCAGCATGAGTTTGGATACGTGTTTGTCCTTCTGAGTGTGAACTATGGACGTGAAATTTAGGAACGGGCATCCCATAGATGACTAGATCAAAGATTGATGCTCTATTCGTCACAGAATCACTCATGGAATGTTCTAAGCTCCTGTTTCCCTGACAGTGTGGTAACTGAGAAGAATAAAAATGCCAGTTTGAATGTTGCACATCTTCTCATAGTCCATGTCAAGTTGTTCTTCCTTAGACGTTAAACAAGTTGAGAATGAATCAATATCACCTCTGTTGGCTACAGACAAGTAGTGCACGCCTTGATTAATCATCAATCAGTCCCACCCACATTCATTAGAATCCCTATTGATCACTTCTTATGCTTCGCACTTTTTGCACCTTTGCAAAAAAACTCATTTGTCGATAGAGATAAAGCATGATTTGGCATGAATGAGCTTGATAGGGAATTTGTCATGTTTTGTAGTAAGTATTGACACCAGTGCTCGTCTGGAGCAGGCATGAATGCACGTGACAGTAGATTGTGCCTCTCTACTTGAAATATCATGCAACTGAATGAAAACTCCTCAAGTCTTTGTCATTCAGACCAATATTGATGAGGTCCTCTGGTATGAAGGAACACAGTCTAATCTGTCAACAATGTTGAAATGCTTGTGTGCTTAGTTAAGGAGTCATTATTCAGTGTTTCCCACAGATTTGAAATATACTTGGGTGGGTGGACTGCGGCGGCGAGATTTGGGGGGTGGGGTAGTATTTGTGTTATGAGGCCATTTTTCACTTCATATCGTGCATTCTAGTGAATTTTCAGACTGAAAATGTTGATAACACATTACTCAGTGACACCATATTTTTTGCACTAATTTTGTATTTTAAAAAAACAATATGAATAAAATAAGGCTGTCAACGTTATACACGGTATATCCAGTTGTGACACTTAAAATAATAATAATAATGATTTTTTATTACATTTTCTTGCAAACTTCTTGGGTGGCGGCCAGTTTACTTGGGTGGACCGCCCACGTATTAACATGGTGTGGGAAACACTGTTATTACTTGGGATGTTACATACTAGGGGTTTGAATTGCCTAGCACCTGGCGATTCAATTCGTATCACGATTCATAGGTCACGATTCGATTCGATACCGATTAATCCCGATACAAATCTATAAATTAATTATTGCGATTTTTTTTTTTTTACACAAATTTTGAAAATACTAATCAGTGAACTAGTAGATGTACACTGTAAGATTTGTATGAAAATGTATTTATCTGAAAACTCAAAACAGGTTGTACTGTAGTCTGTTTCATGCTTGAACAGCATTGAAATAAAATATTAAGGCTTATTGTTCCATTAATATAACATTCTTCCATACGTAATGTGTGAATCCTAACCCTAAGTAAGACGTTTTGTTGAATATTCCCATAAAAAAAATATATGTTCAAGAATCGATTCGGCCGCATATCGAATCGATTTGAGAATTGCGCGCTGTAATATCGCGATATATTACAGAATCGATTTTTTCTAACACCCCTATTATATACCACATTTTTTTAGACCGATACAGGTACTCAACTCTTGAGTAGTCATCGATACCGATACCAAGTACTGATACCACTAGTACTTTTGATATGTAACCCCCCCCCCCCACACACCCCCAAAAAGACAGGTAATTTTAAAGAAACTACCCTATATAATAATGTATGTGGGGGACAAAAGTCCACCCATCAATGACCTACAATTTATTTTTAAATATCTGTCATACGCTGCAATCCAGAAACCTGGGGACTCCGTACAACCACATGTACAATCAGGGTTTGCCTCAAATTCCCACTCAGGAAGTTGGCAGGACAATGAAGGGATAAATTGTTCAATCAAGTATGAGTCGAAGTCGATTATTATTATCTTTGAAAGTGTATTCTAATGTTGTGACTAGTGAGTGCATTTGCGTGCTCCTTGGAGCGCATGTTGACGCACCTCGTCTTGTTTTGTGAGCACAGAAAGCCAAGCTGGGCCCAGCCAAGAAGGCCAATACAGAAACAGATGGCAGCCCATCCAGCCAGCTGCCATACAACAGCTTGGACCAGGTCAAACTCAGTGACTTCAGCTTCTTGGCAGTACTTGGGAAAGGCAGCTTTGGCAAGGTCAACTGGAACGTCCAAAAAGTCACCTTAGACATGAAAATAAATAAGATGCTATATTATTGGTGATTTATTTGTATATATTTTTTTCCTGCGGCGAAAGGTGATGCTGGCAGAGATGAAGCCCACGGAAGAGCTGTATGCGATAAAGATCCTGAAAAAGGACGTGGTGATTCAAGACGACGACGTTGAATGTACCATGGTGGAGAAGCGAGTCCTTGCTCAGCAGGAGAAACCGCCCTTCCTCACGCAGCTACACTCGTGCTTCCAGACTGTGGTGGGTGCAAATGCTCTGAGGTCAAAGTCTCTTCCAAGTAGGTTGCCCCAAGCTAAAAACGGGACCTGCATGACAACTAAGTACAATTAGAACACAGTACGGAGGAGGTTAAACAGGCAGAGTTTGTGTGCAAGACACGTCCACTAATTGCACATTTCAGTCCTTGGGGGAAAAAGAACAGACCCGAGAGCACAAAGTGACACATACTGTGCACTGTAAAAAATGAACACACACACACACACACACACACACACTCAACTCTTAGAGGCCAAACACAGACTCACTCTCAAAGCCTATTATTAACGTGAACAGTTCTGCGGCATTTTAAAAGATACCAACCACATATGCATTAAATTCATATAGCATACAACAATAACAAACTGTCTACAAGATTCATTATAAAACTGCAATAGAATTACTCCGATTTATTTGCGTGTTTACCTGTTGCTAGGCAGAATTTACATTGTGCCCACAAGCACAATAATAATAAATCCAAGTTTGTTTTTTTAGCAATTTGGAGTTCTCTGTTGTGGTACCCGGCAAAGGTTGGATTGGGAATTGACAAGGGAAATTACTCATCAAAAGTGTGATTAAATTACAATCACAAGAATATTTTATGGTTTTATGTTAATGATTGGCTTTGTGAAGAATTTAGTTGGCTGATGGCTAAAGCCGCAAGACACATGAGCGTCTCTTTGCAGAGGGTGTGAGTCTAAGCTGACATAGCGCTGGAACAACAGCAGGCAGAGTGGGAAAAAATAAGAAGAGACGCAGCTTAGAAGTGAGCAGATGTTCTTTCTTTCTATCACATACAAAAAGCATCTATTCCATTTCCATGCTGGAATGGAACTCAGTTTACATCCCTTTAGCAAGGCCAAACGGTGCTAATTTAAATCAGCACCAAATTGTGTACTCACCCTCTGCATATTTTCAAATTGTGCCATAAAATTAAAAAAATGTAAAACACAACGCGCACAAGAAAATGTACAAAATGTTAATCAAAGTAAAAATTCAAAATATTTCTGCGATCAATCCCCCCCATCCCACCTTCCATAAAATTTTATGAAAACCAGTCACGTAGGTTTTAATGTCTATAATCCTGCTCATGTGCAATGGAAACAGATTCCCCTAACAGATGTACTCATTCGTCAAAATAATTCTTCCACCTATTGGTGCAGAAAGAAGTCAACTCAATACTTCACAATTTCCTTGTAAGCGGGATGACAAGTAATCATCACCTCCACATACACAGGAGTGTTAAAAGAATACAAAAATCGATTTTAAGAAAAAAGAAAAAAACAATGTTTTCATTTTTAAAGGCACATTATTGGCATCCTGTTTATGCACAGGATCGTCTGTACTTTGTCATGGAGTACGTGACTGGAGGAGACCTCATGTATCACATTCAACAAGTGGGCAAGTTCAAGGAACCGCAAGCAGTGTAAGAAAAGACATCTTTGCTACCGATACCTTTGTATCGATTGCTGTGGTATTTACCTCAGACTTGGACACTTTTACAGGTGCGAATGTGAGTGTGAATGAGTGTGGCTGTGAGTTGGTGTGGCTGTGCAAGCACTCTAGGAAATGAGTCCATTTTGGTGTGCTTTTTTATTTGTAGTTCTTAATATGTTGTTGTAATTGCAGGTTCTATGCAGCAGAGATCGCTGTTGGTCTCTTCTTCCTTCACCGTAAAGGAGTCATCTACAGGTAAGCATTTCTGCAAATGAAAATGATAGTGCAGGTTACTTTTCAGATGGATTAACTCCTCTTTTTTTTTTAAAGCAATTGTTTTTAATAAATCACTCCAAAATGAAGGTGAATATTCTTCAGCATTTTTGTTTTGTTTTGTTCATATAATGTTATTTGTCCGTTTCTTCAGAGATCTTAAATTGGACAACGTGATGCTGGACTGCGAGGGACACATTAAGATTGCTGACTTTGGCATGTGTAAAGAGAACATGTCAGATGGAGTGACCACTCGCACCTTCTGTGGCACTCCAGACTACATCGCCCCTGAGGTAAGATTTGAGCTTGGAAGGCATATGTGTGTGCGTGCGTGCGCACGTGCGTTTGTGTGTGCATGGCCTGATGCAAGAGGTCACTTATGTGTCACCCTCACGGACCAGATTAAGGACACACACACACACAGCATGTGCGTTCTAAAAGAATTTAAGCACTGCAGCCAGGCAGACTCCCAGTGTGTCCGCTGTGAAGCGCAATGTGGGGTGTCTGCTCGTCCTCAGCAAACCGCTGATGCCGAAATGCTGCTTTGGTCCACGCACACCCATCATCGTCAAACACAATGACGCAACTTGTTTTTGACCTTCACTGGCAATCATACAGTATGGTGGCCTGGATGGAAAGTGCATGACGGTTTTCAATGTAAATCAATGCAAATGGTTAACAATTTTTATTTTTTTTTAAGTGCTGAGTCATTCTCAAGACGTCGCACTGATTTGAATTGTGTTATGCAAAGTTGGGCCACAGTGGAGGTTTGCATTGTTGTAAACATGAAGTGATGTCATATTTATCTTCTTCAGGCCAGTTGAGACTGAATCAACAGCGCCTCTACTGTTTGTCGCCTAGTAGTGCACTCCATTTTGCCTCAATTACATTAAATGGCACTGTTTCTAAAAAAAATGTTTTTAGAGCAAGAGCAAGCTATTCTGCGTTTAGATAGGTTAGCACCATATTTAGGTCAGAGTGGGACTGATTTACATAATAATTACCCCCAAAAGATAAACAGAACTGCATTGAAGGTAATTTAATTCACAGATTAGCTTAAGCTAACAGCGTTAGCTTCTGATAACAGCATACATACTAAATTGCCAAAAGTATTTGCTCACTTGCCTTGACTCACATAAAGGGATACTTTACTCATTGAGCCATTTTCAGTAGTCTAGAATTAATTTGATAATTTTAACATTATTTTCCGTGTACAATTAACTCTTTCACTGGCCAGTGCCAGCCGATTTAAGCATTTTCACTGATCTTTCAAGGTCCACAGAAAATGTTGTGTTTGGACTATGGAAACACACATACTACCAAATGAAAGATTGAAAAAAAAAAGTTTCTTTCTACCTTATTCCGTTCTTCAGTAATCAACAATAGAAAATGGTTACTTTCACCGAAATGCTCTGTTTTGAAACAAAAAACGGAGAAATCAAGCTTTTTGTGAAACGATATTATTTCATGCACTCCAGTGAATTGTACACTTCTTTTTGTCCATGAATGATGCCACAAACACCTAAATAGTGCTTTACTTCTGTAAAACGCTATCACCAACAATGAAAAAGTGTTTTTTGATTGCAAAATACGTTTATTTCCATTCAACAGTGTAACAATTTGACAAAACAATTCCGCAAACTATTTACAAATGTGTGCAACTGTGGTACTATTTACAATTATGTGGATGTTTCAAATACAGTTTTTCTTTTTGTAACGCTCTCCTGCGTGCATGGAGAGGGAGCAGGGTTTGCACAACAGATTACTTTCACTTTCCATTGTCCGTTTCGCGTGCAGACTGACTTTTTTTCCGGGGAATAGCAAGTAGCAGACTGTACCCACTCCTCCGATGAATATGCATTGGACTCGGGGCACTCTTCGTCGTCCGATTGAACATCCGCCTGAGCGTGCTCGGTTGTGCTCCGCGTTTTCCAGTGTTGGCATCGCTAGCCCGTGAACCTTTTATGACGTCGTCATAGCCGCCGCGTCAACGCTTCCAACTTCGCCGTCAACCTCGGAGTCACCATCATCATCATCGATGATGATCATCGTCGTCATCAATGTGCTCTTTATAGCGTTGGTCGATGCTTTTCGTCTTTGAAAAAAACGGCTCGACCGTGAGCTGCTTGCAAACCGGTCGCCATTATGGCTTCTTCAGCCATTGTCCCCTCAACACTCTAGCCCCGCCTCACGTCTTCTGCTGACGCCTACCCAATCTTGTCAAAAGAGAGTCATTGGTGCCATCTAGGGGCCAAAAATAGTCATTAGGCTCACTAGACCTGCTTGAAACTTTCAACACAGCTGGGGAAGGCTTTCCTCCACCCGTTTCAAAAAAAAAATTTGGATGACGTCTTTTAACGTCATTAGCGGCCCTCCGTAGGTTTTTACTTGACATCTTTTAACGTCAGTGGCAGTGAAAGAGTTAATGCCTTTAAAAACGATTTTTTTCCACTTGCTGTCGACTGAAAATGACATCATCTAGCTATGCTGAGGAAATAGGTCACAACCAATCACTCGTCACCTGTTTTCAGGGTTTGGTCAGCAAGCTGAGCCAAATAATCCAAATTTTGATGAAAGCATGTCAGAGACCTAAAAACTGTTTCAGGAAAAAAAATCCATATGTCTCCTTTAAGATGTGATTTGTCAACAATCAATTCCATACAGTCGGTTATTACACATAACATAAGTTTCTCAAACTTTGTGGCCATTATCAGTTTGTTACCCCCTGCCCACTGGGCAGCTGTATTATAGATTTTCTTCCCTGTCAGAATGAGATGTTGTCTACAAGGAGTCAGGGGACAACATGCTGTGACTGCTCACAGTCAGCCTGACAGTAATGCTCCGGCCACTGAAGGCACAGCAGGGATGGGAGCGGCTGCTGCCTCCGTCATGCTGTGAGTGTGTGTGGATACATACAATACCACACACACACTCCGTAGTTTTATACATACTTTGTTGGAAGTGTTGCATATTTCCCAACGTTTTCATCATTTTGAGAGATGAACGACCTCGAGTGTGTCGCAACATATTTTCACTCTACTTGACACATGCAGCCAACAATTTTACAATTAGTTTCTAGAGGAGATAGGGCACATAGGCAAACGATCACTCCGCCACTGAGCCATGCCACATAAGAGGGGGGATTCTGTAAACCCCACACAAGTAGGGCAGAGCCAAGATTCAAACTCCAACTTGAGAACTGTGAGGCAGCCATGCTAACAGCTAGCAAAGTGATGCACATTTAGACCCACATCCATCCAAGAGTTCAATTGTCACAATTAAAATCATTTCACTTTGAAAATATTTGACCTCCTGATTTCTCTAAAGTAAATCATGTTAACTCTCAGCAGTCTTATAGGAGAGGGTCAAAACGTAATATTAATAGCTTGATGGCGGTAGCAGGTTTCACTGAGCAGCAGGTTGGAGTGGAGGTTAGTTGGGAGACGTAACCCCCTACAAAGACCCCCCCCCCTCGCTCAACTGGCCAACAATTTAATGGAATAAATCCGGTGTGCGCCTCTTTCAGAAGCAAAAGCTTTTATCTAATACACACACAACACACATAAGTGAGCATCCATAGTGATTCAATTGCATTCTCAGTGGAGGCAGCATTTCATCACAAGCCACTGAACTACATTTGTCAATTAATGTAGCAGTGTAGCGCATGACATCGCTGAACACAAATACCCCCCCTCGCATATCGACAATTTAGCCAAACGTTATTAGAATCTGATGCTGTGGAGATTTTTAGCTAACGCTAATCAATGCCATAAGTGCACTATGCTTACCTGTTTGGCTTGGACTGGAGATTGCTTCCACTGCAGCATCAAAGTGGTTGTTTGCTTCAAGAATTTTGTCCAGCTGCCTAGCTAGCATTGCCTAAGAAAATTAGTATGCACTACAAGGTTTCTAAATGAAGTGATGGGAAAGTAAAGCTGTGATAACAACCATAAAATCAAAATGGACGCATGACATGGAAAAGCAGTGCACACACATTTCCACACTGGCTGCCCAGTACAGCTGACTTTTTATTTATTTATTTATTTTTACCCTCAATCGGTCACCAGCCCATTACAGGGCAACACCATTTTGACAATTTTAATGACGGAACAACGTGTTCTTTAATCTTAACCCAGTGAGTTAAACATGTTACAATTAGAGTTAACTCATTCACTGCCATTGACAGTTATAGACTTAAAAAAAATCATTTTAACTAATTCTATTAGTTTGACTTTTTGTTAACAAGAGTATGAAAACCTAGATATTTTTTGTACATTTAGAACAGATATAAAATTTGTGATTAATCGTGAGTTAACTAGTGAAGTCATGTGATTAATTACAATTACAAATTTTAATCGCCTGATGCTCCTAATTTTTAATAATCTTTTCTTTTTTCTTTAAAAAGCAAACAAACATTTTTTGTTTAATTTTTAAATAATCTTTTTTTTTTTTTTAAGAAAAGATTATTAAAAATTAGGGGCGCCAGGCGATTACATTTTTTAATCGTAATTAATCGCATGACTTCACTAGTTAACTCACAATTAATCACAAATGTTATATCTGTTCTAATACAATAAAAAAATGGTTTTCATACTCTTGTTAACAAAAGTGGGAAAAATCCAATGTTCCAATGAATTTTTGACGTCTATAGCCGTCAATGGCAGTGAATGAGTTAAAGTTGTGACCTGACATATATTCTCTCACTTGACTTTTTCCTTGCTAGCTGGAGAGTTGCAATGTTTCCCTTGCTTGGTAGTGTACACGTGAACAAACACGCACACACAGAGTTATCGCTCTGTTTAGCCTGACCTATATAAGTAGCCTGTTATTGGTAGCTCCAGTCTAGGCGGAATGCACTAATGTACATTTACACCTCAGTGAGTTTGATACAAAGAGAAAGAGATAGAGAGAAAAAACAGATCTCGTCGGGAAAGCGAGGAGATGTAAAAGAGCAGAAGAATCAGCCGGACAATGAAGGCAAGAAAAGAAGGAGTAAGAGCAGTCTAATGATGACTCAGTGACATTTTACAAGAGCATTTGAGACCATTGAGCTGTCTGATGCGGCCCATTTCTCTCGGTGGCCTTGTTGACCCAAGCACACGGCTTTATCATGGGGATAAAAAAAAAAAATCTTTGTGAGCTGTCAAGATGATAAAGTACAAATTTAGCTTTTTCCTTTATTCTATTTTTACTCTGTTTGCTGGCCACTTCTTTAGGTACAGCCGCATGATCATAATTAGATCCAACATTGCAGCGCAGTGGAAAGTGGTTAGAACGTCTGCCTCACAGTAATGAGGATGTCTGTGAGAAATCTACCGTTCATTTTAGGTCTATTGTAGACTTATTGTAGGTGTGAATTAGGTTTTACACCAGTGGTGTCCAAACTACGGCCTAGGGGCCATCCATTTTTTTAGTTGCCTGCGGGATATACTAAAAGTCACATCTTTGTTTTATATACTATAGAGCGCTTATAAATATGCTAATATTTATAAGCGCTCTACAGTAATATTTAGAAACAAGTAACATTTCTATTCAGAACACTGTGGTGAATAATTTTTTTTTAATTTTTACAAGCACATATGGTTTCCTCCACCTTCTGCTTGTGTAAAAGCCCAAATTGTCAAAATATCACATGAAAGATTAAAAAGTAACCGCTTTAAAAACGGCAAAGCCGCAATCACCAATTTTACATAAAATTAAAAATATCAACCAATCCCAATCCAGCCAATAGTTCAGTTTTTTTTGTTTTTTTTGTAAAGCACTTTGAGTTTGCTATATAAATAAAGTTGACTTGACTTGACTAAAGTGTAATGTGAATGCTTGTTTGTCCATCTGTGCCCTGAGATTGGTTGACCACCACCACTTATATAAAATGGCTGGATGGAAGAGCACTATATCCAATAATCAGATTTTAGTCTGACACATTCTGACACAATCTGACTTTAATCTGACACATTGGCACACCTCTAATTAATATAACAAAAGTATAAGAAACAGTTTGCGCGTGTTGCTTGTATGTTGCTAACTACACTAAGAACAGTTTGATTGGTTTTTGCATTGGATGTCATTATATTGTGCCAGTGTACCTAATTGTTCAAATTAAAACCTTTTTAATAGGGGTGTTAAAAAAATCGATTCGGCAATATATCACGATGTTACGGCGCGCAATTCTCGAATCGATTCGATATGCGGCCGAATCGATTTTTAAACATACATTTTTATGGGAATATTCAACAAAACGTCTTACTTAAGATTAGGGTTTACACGTTAAGCATGGAAGAATGTTATATTAATGGAACATTAAGCCTTAATATTTTATTTCAATGCTGTTTAAACATGAAAGAGATTGTTTGTTAAATAAAGTGGCTCACAGTTATAAGCCTAAAGTTTCAGATAAATAAATACATTTCCGTACAAATCTTACAGTGTACATGTACAAGTTTACGGATTAGTATTTTTAAAATTTGAATAAAAAAAAAAAATACAATAATTTTACAGATTTGTATCGGGATTAATCGGTATTGAATCGAATCGTTACCTATGAATCGTGATACGAATCGAATCGCCAGGTACCAGGCAATTCACACCCCCTACTTTTTAACCTTAGAAAACTGTTATCTTTTAAAAAGTTGATCGTTTTACAAATAAATAACTGTGGCGATGTGTTAGAAGTGAGTCAAGGGCATTTAAAACCCTACGGCTGGTCATTATATCATCAGTGAAGAAAACCTACATCACGAAGGGGGAGGTATGCCGTCGAGCATAAGCATCCCTGATGATTGCTGCATTTGCTCCACGGCGTCCTCAAAGGGAACCTTAACATCAGCGAGGCATTCACCACAATGCAGTGAATTCTCAAATGTTTTCATATGGAGACGAGTGGCGGGTTGGGCTGCTGTGTGTGTTGTTGTAAAGAGAGTAGCCTGGAATAGCTAGCAGTCTGATCCAAAACTGTCATGTAGTATTAGGCCTAATGGGAGAGCAATGTCTACAGCAATACACACACACACACACACACACACAAAACTCACACACACAGAGGCACTCCAACATATGCACAGAGACAAGAACAGGGTACACAAATAATCCCAGACAGAAAATCATTTAGATGTATAGAATAACCTCAAAAGATTTGTAAAACAATAATTATACATGATTCTGAGAGATGATTATACAAAGAGGCCTGCTGGTATATACACAAACGCACGCACACACTTACACGCTGCAGTGAATCAGCAGAGCTGGCCAGAGGCTTTCATACAATAGAGTGAAGAAGAAAAAAATGAAACGGGATAAAAGCATTGAATGTCAGGCACATGTCACACATGCCTCTTCCTATTGCCATTTCTTCTTGGCTGATAGAGAACACTTGCTTGACTTATTCATCACTTTCCGACAACCCAATACTAAACCAAAAACATTGAGGCATTACAT
The DNA here is from genome assembly GCF_051991255.1 of Vanacampus margaritifer. Lineage (NCBI taxonomy): Eukaryota > Metazoa > Chordata > Actinopteri > Syngnathiformes > Syngnathidae > Vanacampus > Vanacampus margaritifer. Next base: position 14,562,136 of record NC_135438.1, read on the forward strand.
AAAGGTCACCATGAGGGAATTTTTTAAAATGTCCGCTGGTGGTGTTGCAGACAAGTGCTGGGTGGCAACGGCCAGCATGTCACAGCTACTTCACTTTTAGCCTGAAGCACATCCTTGTGGGCACTTCTGTTCTTACCTTGAACAGGATTAAATAAATATGTTTGGCTTATTTAGCATGTTGAAATCAAGAATATTGAACAATATTAGAAATAATGTGAAAGATTTCCAGGTTGCAGGGTTTCCCACAGTGCTTTATAGCAGTGGTCCCCAACCTTTTCTGTACCACGGACCGGTTTAATGTCTGACAATATTTTCACGGCCCAATCTAAAGGTTTAGTTGATAAAAACAAAATAAAATGACAAGAAAAAAACTGTGGTATTTTCTCTATAATAATAATGAACGTAAATCTACTGTGTAGTCATGTGCAACTTTATTAACGGTGTCCGTAACGTCGCACCAACAACAGAACATCACATGAGCAACATCGTTTCTGCCCCAAAACAATGCAACACACTCTGGTCGCTATGGTAGCGTTTAAACATACCTTCAAAATAAGACACAACACAAAAACAAAGTGCATGAAAATGCTCGCTAATCACAGCAGCAGTGAATCAGTAGAAGCCCTGAGCTTGTTTTGCTGCAACGAGACGGTCCCATCTTGGGGTTATGGGAGACAGTGATACCCGAAGTGTGCTACTTAGGTCCAGTCTGGTCCGTAATTTGGTTTTGGTTGCCCTCGCTGCAGAAAACCCAGCTTCACACAGATACGATGTCGGAAATGGCAACAGGGTTTTCAGTGCTGTTGTGGCGATCTCGGTTTTGAAGGCTTCATCGCCTCATTAGAAAGCCGGTCACCGCATATTACATACAGCTGGCTTGGTGCGTGGGAATCGCCCGTGGCGATAAATCCATATTTTAAATACGATTCTTGATACTGCCTGTTAAAGGCAGCTTTCCCTTTTTTAGAGGGTCCAGGTTCCTCTTCTGTCCCTTCATCGGACCGTTTCCCCTTCACCAAAGAAACTTTTTAAAGAAGTTTGTTTTTTGCTCATTTTGCTAGCTTGGAATTAAATTTAGCGTGACGTATCATGTGACGTGTGGTGTAGCGGCCTTGAAGTGCGTCAAGTGAGACGGATGTAACAGACAAAATCCGGCCACTTTTCAAAATAAAACATCATTTTCGAAAAAATAAAAATAATGCAATTTTTTTTCTTTCGGTACCAAATGACCCGCGGCCCGGTGGTTGGGGACCACTGCTTTATAGTATACAAAGTGTACTAGCTCCCCATTTCTAATGCATTTACATGAGCAAAATGCCCTTTTTTTTTTTTTATCCAAAATGGCAATCTCACATTTTGTCTTTCCTGACCTGACGTGCCCTAAAGCTTCTTGATCCTAAATTCCTTAATGTGCGCAGTTTTTGCAGCAGTCCGTCGGGGTCAATTCACAGAGACAGAGTTCAACGCATGTGACATATTTCGGTTGGTCCTCAACGACACACTGTGTCGCGTCGGCTTGGTTCCCGCTGACATGCTGTCAGTTCGCAGCAGATCACCGCGGCATTAAGTAACCTTTGGCTCCTTGTTAATCATGTGGCGTGTAGCAGTACCGATCATGAATGTTGTGGGAGGGGCTAGGACTGTAGATTACTTGTTTGTTGTGTGTCCTTTCTCATTGTGTAAGAGTGGCACAATCTTGTGCCTTGACTTTGTTTGTAACTGAGAGGTCACACACACAAAGCTCAGCACTCGTCCGGCGGGAAACGTGATTAAACAGCCACGCTGAGGAATTTTCATCTTCAGGATTTCATCAGTCTTTGGCCTGCTAGCTAATTAAAAGCATGGCGGAAAGACAAAAGAAGTTTACCACTCTTTTTCATCTTTCTCATTGTTCACCAAAGACAAAATCCAGGATTAAGTTGAAGAATTGTTATTTGTACTTTGTTCCATGAATGGACATACTGTATGTGTTGGTTTCAAGGTCACTGTATATAGTGTTGTTTTCTCTTGTATGTGACTTGTCTACAATTTGAATCTTGCTGGTAGGCTATTTTTAGATCCACCCTTATTTACTGATAACAATGATAATAATAGTTCGGAGTTATTTAGTGCCTTTCAATGGATCCAAGAATACACTAGATTAGCGGTTGCTACACTAAAAAAAATAAAGGTGCTGAAAACTTCTATAGCATCAAACAATTATTTTTGGTATACAACTTTTGAAAAAAAAAAGACAAAAAACGGAAACACTTACAAAAATAAAAAAAATATTTATTTAATTTTGGTGCATTTAAGCATTGTCAAATATTCATAGTTAGCACTGTATTGGTCATTTCCTTCCTTAAAAAGAACCCCGACTGTCATGACAAAATGGACTTACGCCGCCATTGTTATTTACATCGCAACAGTGGCTGGTTCTCTGCCGAGCAATGTGAAACGCCTATAAACAAAGCAAGATAAGCCTCGTAGCGTTCCCAAAGAAATAACATGTGATCGGGAGAGTCACCCTCCCCGACGCAATCAAGAGTTTTGATCGAACCTTTAGGAACGCTACGAAGCCACCATTCTACGTCACTACGCACTGAATGTGTTGCGACGTAAATAACAATGGCAGCGTACGTCCAAATAAAGTTTCTACAAAATGTATTAAACTGGAAATGATTTTTGAAAAATTAATCTCATAGGTATGTTGGTAACAACCAAATAAATAATATAGATGTTGTAGTGTCACATCATTTATTTTTGACAATTTGTCATGTAAAAAGGTATTTTCTCTTATAGAGTGGCTCGAACATTGACAAGTGAGCCTTTACATAGGCCTAGACAAAATACACACGTGGCGGACAAACCCGCAAATCCACAATACTTTTTACAGCACTCCGGTATAAAACCAAATGTGACACTCTAGCACAAAAACACAGCCCCGCAAATAAACACCCGTTATGGCACCCGACACTGCAAACAGCAAAGCCCTCTCGAGCATCGGTATTATAAAGGGAAGTGACCTGAAAATAACCATACAAAAAAAAATAATAATAATAAGTTAGCCCACCCTTCACAACCCTGCCAGCCCCGCTAGACAGGTCGCTGACTAAATAAAAAAGCAGCCTATAATCGATCTAAAAAGGACAGCAGTTAGCAGCAGAAAAAAACTGTAAAAATAACCCAATCATAACCCAAAAAGTTATTAAAACTAACACATAATTGCTATCCGCATCACACACAAAACATCAACGTTCAAAACAGTCTAAAAATCACTCACCAACAATGTCACTCTTGGCGAGCACATACGCACGAGCCCAGCAATCCATGTGGTACTCCACTGAATCTGGCCTTTTGGCCACACACGCACCTGCTCTCATTTCAACCTAATTTGGTTAAAGGACGACTACATAGAGCAAACTTGTCATTACAGTCAAGGTTCCTTTTAAAGGTAAAGTCAACCCCAAAATTGTCATTACAATAATATGTTTTATGCAGCCCCACTAGTCTAAACACGGCATTCTTCATTGCATTTGTGAAACATGAATTAAGTAGCAAAATCCATCCATTTGTATCCATCTCAAGGGGCGGCCATTTTGCGTCCACATGCTGTCTACTGAAAATGACATCACAGTCACTCAGGGCTCAGGTAACAACCAATCATGGCTCACCTGTTTGCTGGGTTTGGTCATGTGACTTGGCAAGCTGAGACATGATTGGTCGATACCTAAGCCCTGAGAAACTGTGACGTTATTTTCTGTCAACGGCAAGTGGCAAAATGGCCGCCCTCTGAGATGGATAAAATGGGAGGGATTTTGCTGCTTAACTCATATTCCACAAACAAAATATTAATCTGAATACTGAACATATTATTGTAATGAACATTTTTGAGTTGACTTTCCCCTTTAAGTACAGTAATTTATTTCATAATAAATACTGTAATATAGTTTCTTAATTAAATGGTGTTCAGGTTTGACTTCTGATTTGTTTCCGATACTACGTTATGGAGGTCAATGACCTCTTCTGTGGACTTTTCCCCTCGCGACTGACATCAAAATATGAAGGGCAGGTATTAGCTTTCCAATGACCTTTGGATCAAAGAAAATCAGCCAACAGCAAACACTCCAGTCAACTTCTGCCTACAGCTTTATGTTATCAAAAACTGCACCTGATTCTCTTTTTTGGTTTCAATATTTCTTAGTTCATGCAAAAATAAGCACCTCAGCCCTACTGAGCAGAGCCAAGCAGTCTCCTGAAGCGGGTTCGCCCTGAGTAGGCGCGATAGCACCGGGTCTCTTTCCCACAACTTTTTGCATTCCGACAAGCAGCATTTGAGTGTGATGAGTTACAAAAACTTCATTTTCATGGTCTGCAGAGCGCAGACATTTAGGGAACATTTGGTCAAGAGCTATGCAAGGTTATTTACTTGTAGCACAAACTTGCAGTCAGCTGTTTTCTTATGAAGAGTTTAATTTAATTTAGGTGAGGCAGTAAGTGATACAATTAAATGCTGTGTGGATGTTTTTTTTTTTTTTTTTCAGAGCTCAGTATTGTTCATTCGGTAATTTTACCGATTTGACATGTCATCATCATTGCTCTCTTTTTTATTTTTTATGTTTATTTTGTATGTGCGTGAGTATGTGCACGTGCGTGTGTGTGTGTGTACTCATTAGTTCACCTAAAACCTATTAAAAATCCCATACCGTTCACCTAAACCGAATACTTCAGAATCCAGCTAGAGTTGTGAGGTTGTCAGGAGACCCGAGGAAGGATCAAAGAAAGGAAAGGAAAGTGAAATCCAGCACCGACCAGACATTACTTACTACCCACCGGGTTACCAACCAGAGTCTTTTACAGAAACATCTAAATTCCAACAAATTAGGGAGACCTCAAGAGACCAAAGGAGAGACTATGAGAGGATGTTTTTTTTTTTTTATATTCTTCTCTCGTTGACGATGGCATTTAGACATTCTGGTCTGTGTGCATGCATGAATGTGCACAAGCTTGTCTTTGTGTGAGGGTTAACACACGGAAGTCATGCAACCCTCGGGAGTGCAGAGCTGGAAGTGCATTTGTCAACCTGTGTGTGTGTGTGCGTGTGTATTTTGGACTCCCTTGGGCAAGGAAGAGGTCAGGTGAATTTAGACACAATAAAAGTAGTAGCATTAGCACACATTATTTACACATGTGCGTGTTTATGCATATATTGTGGATTCATGTGTGTGCGTGTGTGTGTGTGCGCTTGACTGGAGGGAATGTCCTTTAAATGTAAAGGTTGGATGTTACTCAGCAAGGATGTATGACAGATCCTTAATTTTGTTTTTGTTTTTTCCCCCCTTACCACGATTCAACCTTGATAGATGACCTAAATTACTGAGAATCAACACAGACATAATTTTATCCCAATAAAAGTAAACATAACTCAGTAATTACATTGTTTTAGTCGTTTTTTTTGTTTTTTTGTTTTTCCCACAGATTATTGCATATCAGCCATATGGACGCTCTGTAGACTGGTGGGCATATGGAGTGCTTCTCTATGAAATGTTAGCTGGACAGGTGAGTATCGCAACCACAAAAATACTTGCATCGACGCCACCTCAGTCGTTCCTTGACTTATGAGTTTAATTTGTTCCACGTCCATGCTCTTAACTCCAAACACTTCTCGATTGAAATGGATGGAAATGCAATTAATTTGTTTCTGCCCCACAAAAAACACCAAGAAAAATGTACGTATATTATATTACATGCGTGAATAACAGCAAATGCAAAGTAAAGACTTCCATGCTTCAACTCTCATTGACATTGAGGCCCTTTTAGTTTGGGCGCCTTGGCCACCAGGGGGAGTATAATAAAGACATTTGTAATAACAAAGCATTTCATATCCAAGTGATTCAGTAAGTTGCAGCAATGTTAGTTAGGCCTGTGAGTGTTGTTATATTGTTGGTCTATGTGTGTTTCTACACCTTTTTTGTTCAAATGACTCAAATTTTGTTCATATCGCAAGACAAAATCGGCAGCTCATATCTAAAAAACAAACAACTGGTTAGTCGGGTCACTCATAAGTGGCAATACCGCTGTATTACACATACTACTAAATCTATATTTGTTATATTGACCGAACATAACTTTTTACTTGAGGTGTCCCCAACCTCTGTGAGTTCGTGAGAAACTGGGTAAAGAGGTCATGACGCAGACAGGCTATCTCTAGCAAGCCTAGTGGAGTGCAAACGACAAATAATTCATTTCCTGAACTGTCGAGACATCCACATTAGAGTTACTGATGATAAGCACCGAGCGAGGACGGCACATTGCTGGGTCATCCACTACCTTTCCTCAAAACGGGCACATTTCCTTATAATTTTTCTTATGTTTGGAAGGTATTAAAAACCTGAAAAAAAGTAAATTCAGCTAACAACTCAGGCACTTCCACATACTTCCTTGACACCGATTCCTACTTTCCTATTAGCCAGGGGGTTGTCGCCTTACGTTCTTGTGGCATGTTAAATTCACAAAATCAAAAAAAAAAAAAAAGTTTTTCAATGAGTAGCTGATCCCTCTCATGCTGCATGGCAGCACTTAACAATATATTTTTTTTGTGGTCTGAGAAGTGCAAGCATCCATTCATTCATCATGTGATCATGGATGAAACGCCAACATCAACATCACGCTCCTTCTGTCCGCAGCCTCCGTTCGATGGACAGGATGAAGACGAATTGTTCCAGTCCATTATGGAGCACAACGTTGCCTACCCAAAGTCCTTGTCCAAAGAGGCAGTTTCCATCTGCAAAGGGGTGAGTAAAAGGTTCGATACCATCAATGGCATGTTTCTGATTTTGCACTTTGCGTGGTCAAGCAAGCGGCGAATCCATCTGCTGCGCATAAAAAGTTAATGTGAGGCAGCTTTAACCTTCTTCCCTTTGACACGCACCATCCGTCAGAATGTGTGGTTTCAAAAAAACACACTTCACTCTGTTGTCTTCCCCTCAAAAAAACGAAACAAGTCTTATTTGAAACTCACGCAATCAGCAATTTAAAGTGCAGTTTGTTGAGCTATTCCCTGAAGCCAACAAAAATTAAAATTCATGTACGAGGAAGTCTGCTTGTAATGCATTTGTCATTTTTTAGTACTGAAAGAAGCAGATGCTCCGTGTTGTGTGCACAGTAATGAATCATTTTCACAGGTTGCATGGAACAGGCAAAATCAGTATTGATGTTATGGAATCATGAATCCATTTTTTGTCACAAGATTTATTTCGACAACAGTGTGTGCATGTGGCTTTCTAGGGGGGGAACAGAACAGTACAGTGGGTCAAAGTAAGTCAGGCACACGATATACTGGAACATCATGTCTCAGTTCATCTCAGTATCATCAAATTGTGACGGAAGGACGCAATATAAATGTTAATTTCAGTATACTTATTTAAATTGCAGATATGCAAGTACAAGTTAAACATAGCCAAGTATCCTGTTCCAGTTAACTCCAGAGCGGACTCTTGTGACAGTAAATAAGTGTTCACATTGTAATTGGATCGAAACTAAGAATGAATGATTGAATACATTTTGAACATGCATATTAAAAAAAATTAAAAGAAATTAAATAAAAAAACATCAACAACACAAAGCACTTACACATGCTCGGAAAAAGAGTAGGACGAAATATAAACTTATTTAACTCCTACCCTTTTATAACTTATAGCTTATACAAGTATAACTCTAACTGTTACAAGTTTACGTGAAAAAAAAAATGAACATAATATACCAATTATATCCTTATAAACGAATAGCACAAAAATACTACAAAAGACATAATCACTTGTATACATACAAAAGTTTGTATATAATTATTCTCAGCTTTGTTTATACCTGCATCTCAGTCCTGTCTAACATATTTCCTCTTCTCTGTACTCTTATACTCCTTTTTAAACACATTTATATTTCTACTTTGTTTGATATTAATCTCCAAATTGTTCCACAAAGTCACACCACACATTGATATGCACATACTTTTCTTTGTTGTTCGAACCTTTTGCTTCTTAAAATTAACCCCCTTACATAATACCCACCCTCTTTGTCTGACATTTCATGTATGTTTCATATTGGTGGAGCAGGTTGTGTGTTTCAAATACTAATTAAGAAATCAAAACTATTATTATTATTTTTACTATTCATAAAGTGCATACGACCATTTCTAAATGGTATAGCAATAGAGTGACTATAGCTATAATGATATATTAGTAATTCCTTAGTCAAGTATTTTAAGTAAGTTTATTTTAAAATGTAACTCAACTTTATATCCAGTGTCTTAGACCCAAGTGTTACAGTAATGTCCTAATTTTATGTGAAAAGGGTTAGGCTTATTAGAGTTACAATTTAAAATTGCATATGCAGTGTATTTTTTGTTGCTGTAATATTATGAGATTTATTAGAAATGGGGAGCTCACAATACCTGCCATTTGATTTCATGAATGGTTTCCAGTATAGTTCTTTTCTCAGCAACAAACGGTGTTGATGTGCCAAAACACATTCTTAATGTAATGTTATGACTTAATGATGTTCTTTAATAATACATTTTATTTGGAGTGATATACCTTTATTCCATATATTTTGGAATGTCTATAAGTATGCGCAATGGTTAAAAAGAGCATACATTATGTATGAAAGCACATTATTTTTTTTCATGGTTGCAGGCAAAATCTCTGAGCTGTGGATTGAATGAATGTGCCATTTTTCTTTCTTTGCGTGTGCAGGTGGTTAAAAATTGTGTTCCCGAGCATAATGCATCCTCAGATATAATACACCCCCACAAAATAGCCCTTCAAAAGCTGATTTTCCTTTGTACTCATGTATTATGCGCTCCCCCAATTTGCTGGTGTCTATGCTAAGAAAAATGAGCTATTATCTACATAGTAATTTGATAGTTTAGGCCCTAACCTATCAAGCTCGTGAGATCCCCTAAAGTTTAGGGTATCTCATGTCCAGACTCATTTTGGCTGTCAACACTTGAGTCCACAGATATGAAAATACCGGTAGCAGTACCTAGTTGCAACATGGTGATCCTTAACAAGGTAGTCTAAGGGGTTAGCATATTTCATAAATGAGGGTATGAGTTTTTTGTTTTTTTTCCAATGCATCTGATACTCAAGAAATTACGGTAATTCTAGGAAGTGTACACAGATCAATGTGTTACGGTAAAACTTTTATATTATACAATACATTACGTTTTAAATGGGCCACAGAGATAGATGAGCATTCATCTTAAAAAAGGGTTGTATCTTTAGAGATTCCTTTTCTTTTCTTTTTAATACTCCAATATTTGCAAAGACACACGTGCACATTTTATTTAGTTTTAGTTTTCTGATTGTAAACATGAATTTGATTACAGATATTAACTATTAAAATTCTGTTTTGTCTCTAGATGATTACAATTCCTGTGTTACTTATAATACACAACATTCATCATTTGGCAAAAATATTTGAAAAGACTTCTAAAGTTCTCTAAATTGTTGTAAAATTGCCTTCTTATAGCTAGCACACCCTGGAGTTCTCAGACAAGGTTTTTTTCCCGAGAGAACAATGCACCGTGCAAACCAATTAAAGCAATTACATTTCGAGCAAAGCAGTCCAATGATTTTTTTTTTTTTGAAGGTGTGAAATTTGTAGCAATTTCTTATTGCCTGGCACACTTTTGAATGCACAGAAAGCTGCAAATGATTTGGACTTGTTTGCTTGGTTCTCAGCAGCTGTGTGATGCTAATTGACATTTGGCCTAGCTCGCTCAGTCTCAGTGTTAGGAAATCTCGCTCAGTTTTAAAGTTTCAGTCTTACATTTCAACTTTGCCCTTTCACTTGAATTACTGTTGTTGTGTCATTAAAAAATGGCTTGAACTAAATGTGCAGGACGTGATAACTAATCCCGCTGACCTCTTCATAAAATACAATGTTACAAGTTTTTTTCCAAGATAGTTATGATGATATTATTGATAGTAATGTAGTTTGCAATGGTATCCAATTGCATCACGTAGAGATGTGCTGAAACCATTTTTGGTGTGGTCGAGCATAATCCGTTACCAGCACTGATCAGCCTCCATTTTGTTTCTATTTCAAAACTATTCTTGCTTTAAGAAATAATCAAAGTTGTTTAATTGGTGTTTCTGGTCCTCATATGTAGATGTACACTCTGGATAAATAAATAATGATGTGACATAATTGATTGCAAATTATTTTTTAGAGCCCTAATTTATGGTTCGCCAGTTTGAAAATCCCAGATTTAAACAAAACCGCTGTAAACTGTAAAAACAACGTAAAACTGCGACATAACTTTGTGAACAAGTGACATGCATGCTACATAAAACTATTGTTCTCCTTTTCAGCTGCACTTAATAAAGCACAAATATTATTACAATCATACTGAAATTTAATAAATACAAATTTGCATGTCATCATAAACAACAAGCCCTTTACACTTTATAGCTGTTCTCGTTTTATTCTAGAAGGTTTTTTAAAAAAGACAAATTTTGCTGCTCATATTCCTATGGGTACTTTTTAAATTTGTTTTCTTTAAAAAATAAAACAGAGTCCTTGTGTCATCTGGTGTGATTAAAAGTGGCAGGCAAAACAAGCAGAGAAGGGCAAATAAAATAAAAAAATCACAATTATGTCACTTATTTTCGAGCCCCTCTGTGTTCTTGTCACATATGACCCAGAAAAGCAGTGGAATCACATTAAGGAACACATCAGTAAAAGAATACTGGAGAGGGAGTCAATAACACATTACTCATTTTGAGTGAAAGTGTGATGTAAGATTAACAGTGTGATCCACTTGCTTTGACTCCATATCTACTGAATTGTTCTGTACATTGAACAGCTAATGACCAAGCATCCGTCCAAGCGTCTGGGCTGCAGCCTTGAAGGAGAGCGAGATGTCAGAGAACACGCCTTCTTCAGACGAATTGACTGGGAACGCCTTAAGAACAAGGAAATACAGCCGCCATTCAAGCCTAAACTGGTAAGTTCTGTGCACATATAGGGGGAAGAGAAATATTCACTCAGTGGTGGTCATATCTTAGGACATAGATGGATAGGATGAATCGATTGATTGATATGTGGATAGATACAGTGGAGTTAGGATGTATTGATAGTTAGTTATATAGTGGATGGACTGCTGGTTACATGGCTTTGTGGGTGGTTAGATGGATAAATGTCTGTGTGGCTGGTTAATGATTGGTTGATTGCTGGGTGGATAAATGTATGGATGAATGTATTGTTGAATATGTGGTTGGTTGGTTAGAAGATGAGGGCCTTAGTGGTCTGATCTGTCCCCAAAGAAGCTGGCTAGTCGGGATCTGGAATGTTGCATCTGTAGCCTGAGCTGGCGCACGGTCTTGAGGATGATTCGTGACAAGCTGGATGGACCATATCTCTTGGGTGGTGTCGAAGAAAGGATCTCTTTCTTCCGCGTGGTAGTGAGAATGTTGGTTTTCCGAGTGCAGGCTGGAGATCGATGAACAGTCACTTCGAAGCTTTTATTTCTACATAATATTCCGGGCACAAGTGAGTTCCAGACAATGGCTGCAGCCTCTAACAAGTGCGAAGATTTCAGAGGACTTACAACATTCTTATACTATTTTGAAGGGCGGTACCACAAAGCCCCCAGCAGCAAACAGCCCACCCGGAGTTCACCGGATATGAGATACTTTAAAAACATCATACTAACACATTAACTTCAACCACAGACAAATGGTCTATTGTTGTGAAAATAGAGGAGGCCCTTCAGACATGCCGACATGAGATAAGACTTACAAAGAAATCATACTAACACACTGACTTCTTCAACCACAGACAAATGGTCTATTGTTGTGGAAATAGAGGAGGCCCCCCAGACATGCTGGCACGAGCAGAAATCGCGACCGCACTCACAAAGACACATCCACAGTTAAAAGTTCTACTGAGGAAATAAATAAGGAAATTAAAACAGTTATGACTAAATCTGGGCAGAAGACCCTCTTCAGTGGCCTGGGAAAACCTTGGTGTCCCCTGGAAGAGCTGGACAAAGTGGCGGAGGAGAGGGAAGTCTAGGGTTCCCTGCTTAGGATGGATGGATGGATGGATGGATGGTGATGGATGCATGGACAGTCTGCTGTATTACTGTGCTGGGAAATTAATCACAACTAAAGCAGAGGAAGCTGTCCATTGCCTAAAGCTATTTTTAATTTGCCTACAAATATTTCACTGTCCGCAAACATAGAGCAACACATTTTAAATATTAGAAACTATCGTTTACTTTATTTTATTTTTTTATGTTTAATCTCAATTTTCCTTTCACAATGTTTTAGTGTCACAATCTGCAGTTTACGCTCTTAACAACTCTCAACAAGATAAATTCATAAAAGTCAATGTTGGCAATAAATTACAGACATTCAAGTATCAACTATAATGAATGCAGCACAGTGCAGCCAATATTTGAACTGTTACAGAGACATTGATTACACCATTTTCAGCCATATATGCCAATGAAAGCACAGAAGTAATTCCATGCTGGTCATATTTACACACACATGCATGATGAGAGTGATAATTGCAGGAAGACTACTTTGACACGTTTAATGGAATATGCAAAGGAAACGTTTCCATTCATTCACATTTTCAACTCAAGTAACACTTTCTAAACAAGGTTGTTAACAATAACATTAGACTGATATAATATTGTATGATATTATTACATACCAGTACTATTTGCTGAGAACATAATCAGAACTTTTCCTGTGTTGACAAATCTCCATCCATGTTCTCCATCCGTTTCCAGGCCGTTAGGGGCTACGCAGCCATTCAGGGAGCTCATGAATACGAGAACAAGTCATTACAGCCCATCAAGTCCAACACTAAACAGGCTTTATTGCTACTGTAGATGTATGGCACTTACCAGGCAATGAACTACAGGCATTATTGGCATTCCAACATAAGCAGAAGAACATTATTATCATTGTTTGCAGTAATGACCTCATACTTAATCTGCGGGAACTACCCGAGTCCTATCAATCCAATGGCAATGGAGAAAAAACAGCAATAACAGTAAACATCATTTTCATCCTTCTCATGGCTACAGGCAATCATACTCAACTATAATCCAATTTGACCTTGTTAGATATTATTAAAATTTAAATTCTTTATTTTCATATATTAACCATTGTTATACATTATTAACATCTTAATTCTTTATATTAACCATGTTGAAAGGTTTTATAGACGTGTAAAGCAAGTAGTGTTGAACTCAGTATAATTTGACCTTAAGATGGGACATATTATTTGGTCTAGAAGTTCCTTCTCTGTGGGAAAACACATTTGGTCCTTGAAAACAGAATCTGTTTCGAACACGCACCCCTGACTCTGTTTTCGCC